>NC_092353.1:51964164-52301664 GCF_963676685.1 Mytilus edulis | reverse complement strand
GTTTGACAATACAGGTACTAGAATACATCTCTAAGTTGACTGTTTGTCTATTTCTCATGTATGCATTAAGTTAAATTATCTCCCCTTACATAATCAATTTGCCTTTATTGTGCTTTTCACTGTCAGAAAATCTTAACAACTAATGGTATTTGCATGGAAAATGAATAAACCATTTAATCTTGCTGATATAACATCATAAATACATTCTTTGTCAAAAATAATGTCTGGTCAATGTATAGAAACCCCTATTTCTATCTCTATTTCAGACCAATATGAGAGCTAATTGAATAAGTAAGGACCCCTTAACCACTTACTGGTTCCCCAAAAGCTCCTACTGGTGTCATGTTACATCAGAACTACCAATTAAACCTCAAGAAACTAGTATAGCTGTACTTGTGTTGAAAAAAATAAGAAATTATGCAATTTATTTATTTCGGTGAAAATAATAGGATGTACATGCAACCGAAGAATGTCGCCTCTCAAATTTCAGTGGTTACACATGTGTCAGACACTGCGAAAAGTTAAAGCGAGCATTTATAATTAAAAATGTATTGCAAGTTATATAAAAATAATGAAGCTCTACTTTCTAGGTAAATTTTTACATTATTACCTACAGATAAGGCAAAATTTGCTGAATCAGCAATTTTTACTCTCAGGGGTGGAATTTAAAGCTTGTTTTTATCATAGTTGCCCTTAATCAACTTTTTATTGATAAACTTATAAATTGCATAGGTAAAAAAAGTTCCTTTATTGATTTAGTGTAAAAATATATATCCCCCTTAAGGTGGCACGGTAGTATTTCATAAGGGATAATGATAGCCTTTTTAGAATTTTCACCACTTTTTAACACTGCAAAAAAATCTACATTTACAGTTAACTGAAGTACTTTCATTTTACTATTCAGAAATGAATTGGAAAATGTATCATGACTGTTTAGTTTTTTTGCTATTTTTAAAAACCTAAGGCCACTAGTACTTTTAGGTCTTTTATGGTACAGTGAATACAAAATTTAAAAAAATTCTCAAAAATTCATATTCATCTGTATGTAAAATTATTTCATATTTCTCTACACCTGATTCATCCCTCAGTTTGGGAAAGTATGTTCAGTTGATACTGTATCCTTTGTCCAATCACGCTGTTTAGATACATTTACCTAAGTAGGGTACACAAAAGAGCAACCTAAATTCTGGAATGCAAATACTACCGTGCCACCTGTAGGGAAAACGGTACTATTTATTCTGCCATAGGCGACAATATTAACATTTTCTAAATTTACCACTTTTTAAGATAAAAACCTGGATAAAACAGTTATATGTTGTGTTAGTACTTTATTATTGTGTTTTAAAAATTAAAGCCAAATAGCATCATGACCAACTTCCAACGGAGCTTGTTTATGTTATCCATGCCCACCGTCATTTTGCACCAAATTTATGAAATTTTGCAAGTCTTTTCGAAGAATTCTCTAGAAAATATTTCAGTAGGTTTCAAAATTTATTTTGTAAACATACACACTGCAAATATTCATAGATGAATAAAAAATATAATGTACCCTTACATCAAATCACAGGGCTCCTAATTTGACTTCCTTCACCTGCCTTGGGTACACAAAAGGCCAACCTAATTCTGGGAAAATTAAATACTACCGTTTTCCCTGTATTGGAGTTACTTTAATATTCTTTTATGTTTTGAAGGATTTATTTTGTCTAAGCTTACATGCTTGACTATGCTCATGTACATACATATCTAGGTAACTTTATAAAAATTGTGTTAAATTCATATCAAAAGGTTATTTGCTATGCGGTCCCCCCCTCGTTTTATAATATTTATTCAAGGCCAAGGGAAGATAGCGTGTGTTTATTTGTTAAAAACAAACTACACCTTTACTTACAGGTTACAATATGCTGATGTCTTTAATAACATATTCCCGGTTTCTATATTTCTTATCGCATTTAATCTTATAATGTCATAGCTTTCCTTTTTGAAAAATTTAAAGATTTCTATCTTTGTTTCTTTTTTGTTTGAAACAAAATGTGCCTTATACATGGAGAAAAATATATCTGTTATCAGGGTGTTTATTTCAAAATATTTTACATCTGCTATTTTATAGCCAGTTTTTAAATTTTCTAGCCTTAAAATATGTCTATCTATTTGAAGATAAAGTAATAACTTGTATATTTCTTGCCAGTAAGTATTATTATAAGTGCATGTAATAAAAAAATGTTTATAGTTGTCAATTTCTTTGCAAAAATTGCAAAAATTGTTTTCTAATACTTTCCACTGTACTAATAAGTCGTTGCATGAAAGGATGAAGTTGAGTAATTTCCATTTAAACATTTTAAATTTGTTGTTTTCTAGGTAATTAAATGTAAAACTAAGAGTGCTTTTAAATTTTATATTTAAATTTTCTTCAAAAATTCTTTCCCACTTCAGAATACCTACAGGTTTTTCTTGTTTATAAGGGGCAATTAGAATTGAATATATTTCTTTATTACCCATTCCTGGATAGATATTATGATTGAGTAGTATTTGCAGATTTTTTGTATTCTTTATATTTACTTTTTTTTTAAATGAGCTTTCTTGTTTTAAAATATTGTTCCAATGTTTTTGAATAGCTTTCTTTAATATTGATAATTCTCTAATCCAATCCCGTTTATCTTTTAATTTAAGTAATATTTTATTTTCTGATATATGACCTCTTTCATCAAGTATGTCATTTACATACAGAATATTATGTTCAATCCATTTAGTAAATATGAAGATGTAGTCTAATTTCCAATTAAACAACTATCCACTAGATACCAAATGACTTACATATTAGATATGAAAGGTTTTGGCCGATTTTCGGCACACTGACTCAAAATATCAAGCTTTTTAAAAGACTGTTATAAATTCATAGTATCTAAATAAAGGAACTACAAAAGCAGAAAAAAAATAAAAGGTGCGTGTGCCTGTTTTCGAATATAAGCCATTGAAAATTTGGTGAGAAATGATTTTCTAGAATTTTCATATCTTTAACATTGATACCTCTTTTCTTTCAAAAACAATTAAAAAATAACAAGAATCTTATAAGATTTTCAAATGTTGCTTTTTAAACTGTATATGATAAAATTATAAAAACAAAAGTAGGGGTTTAGCGGTCTTAAACATTTAATGGCACTACATCGATAAAACCAAAGGATTCCGAATATCTGTCAAAAATTTAAAAATAAGAGGAGCGAACACCCTTTGTATGTAAATTTAACTAAGGCTGTCCCTTTTCCCGCCCGTAGTGTTGACCATGGTAAGTATAATTACGTTTTTAGATGGGACTTGTGTGTAGGGGGTGGTTGAAATCTTACAATTCATTTTTTCGCCCCGCTGCATTTTTGAGTCTGCCCCAAGTCAGGTATCTCTAACCTTTGTTAGTCTTGTATGTTTTATTAGTTTTTATTCTTGTGACTGTATGTTTTGGAGTTTTGTGTGGCGACCATTGCGTTTAATTACAACACACTATTGCTAAGTGGCCAGCTGAAACTGGCCGTTGGGTGCAGGATTTTCGTACTTCGTTGAAGACCCATTTGTGGACTTTTGCTCTTTGGTATGATAATTTTATCTTCAACAAATTCACCGTTTCCATTCTTTGTTATATAAACATATTAGAGTCATCTCCTCAATTATTAAACTTACCTTGTTGATGTGAATTCCGAATAATTTAACATATTAAAACTATAAATAGCAATATCTTCATCTGAAAAATAGTCAAAATATCAGTAAAAAGTGAAAAATGCACAATACTCATTGTCAATTATTAAAACTTTACTCGATTATTTTTTTTTATTATCACGAATTAACAACAATTATTGATAAGTTCTTAGGCGTTTTTATTTGACTTTGAATCTCAAAACGTGTTCGCCATACTGAAGATATATTTGTTTTTCTTACATCCCTCAGGAGATGTTTATTTTTCAAATTTACAAGTTGTTTTTCTTTATGTTTTCAATTAAAACATAGTAATATTTTCTAAAAATATCATAAAATACAAATTTGATCCAAATATCATACAAGGAGTTATCATCAGTTAATGTTTCACCAACAATTGCACTTTCAAAGGGTCTCTGTGTTTTATTTTGAACAATGCACTATATGTTAACATAGTATTCATATATAGTTTCGAAACATAACGTAGAAAATGATAACTCATGTATATTTAAAATGATATACTACAAATGCAAAACTTAAAATTGCCACCTCAGCGTCCGTAATGAAAACCTTTAAATACACTTATTCTAAAACTTTATTTCTAATATGACGTGTTTCATTCGCTTTGTGAATAAACCCATGCTCTAAATCCAATAAAATTAGTTTGCACATGCGTATATTGACAACTGCAAAATACTGAATTTTATCAAATTAGCATGCATTTAATATATTTGATTAAACTACAAACACATCCAACCTCTGAAATGATGCCCATGTTGTTACTAATGCATTTATCATGACTGCAACATGTTGCAATTCGAAATTGACATATTTGACCTAGACAATAACAATCGAAACCAAGAAGTAAACAAAGATACGACAACCGTTCATGTTGACTGTTTTAAACTCCTCCCTCTAAAAGATCACTTTGCCAGTCGTTTGCTTATTTCCAAACAAAAAGGGAGGTTCCTGGAAGAGCCTACACAAACGCTCCACGCTTATACATATGCAAATATCATATAACACAGTACTAATATAAAAGTATCTATACTAAGTAATTTACACACAGCAGTATTTTCCGCTATACTGCGAAACGCTGAAAAATATATTGTCAGGTAGATTGTATTCTATAAGGATGTAAAAGTAAAGGTCAGATACGGAACAAAACTTACGTAATTTTAAATGTATATGATTTTTAATTATATATGTTTATATTGCAGTATATTTAAATTTGTAATTGACTAACTATTAGTTCGATATATTATGATTTATAAATGTATATATATATTACAGATATTCAAACTAAAAAGTATTAACCAAATTGATCATATAATACTAATGGTTAACCGGGCCGGATAAGGTACCGGTATTTAATGTATCCACTAACAAATTTCAAAACTATCAATAAAATATGATTTACTTTAAAGACATTATATATTTATAGTGGATTGGGATACAAGTTATTGCAAATTATAGTAATCCCTTTCCACTTAACGGTTCGACTACTGCCTAATGGGCAACTAGCTTGCTCTTTTTCGAAATCTACAAGGGTGTATTTTACGTGCAAGAGATATGGCTCTATCTTAACACGGGTTAATCATTTATCGTCCCCTCTGGACGGACGATCATCTTTCCCTCAAGACCATACTCGCAAATGGTGTCAAGGGAGAACCGCAAATAAAGTTCCATAAATTTTCTCCCCGGAACATGTGTGGATATGTGTAAATAGTTTTCTTGTCTATTGCGTGGTAAAACGCCACTTTTCGTATACAGGTTTGTATTTAAACCTCTGTATAAGTGTGAGATAAACATGAAAAACCAACAAATAACTGGATACGTTAGCTTTGAACAATACGATCTTCGAAATTATAATGTTACTTGTTACAATACACCAATTGATTGTATGGGCGCAGCCGTTTGATGAGCATAACATGGTATTCAGAATTAAGAGTATGGTTTATCCTGATTGGTTGAAATGTGCGCTCGTTATTTTTTATTATTAAAGACTTCGGGCAGTCTGCATTCTATCAAAGATCATCATAGGCCAAACAAATTATATTCCTAAGCCCTAACGGAAATGAGATTTTTTCAACGCTAGGACGAGACACGTATTTTTAGTAAAATTGATAAGGCATCGGAGATTAGTACAAAATACGTTAAAAAAGCAACGCAAACCTATATGTTTTGGACCAAAACAATACTGTCCGAATATCTTTTCTATAATTTTAACAAGGTTTCGATTAAAAAATCAACTTTCTACAGTAACTATATATAAGTATCTCAAAAAAGGCTAGCATTGTCGCCTATGGGAAAATTAATTCTTTATTTCAATCTGTATCACATTGCCTAGGATCAAAACGTTTGATATTTTTTTGTTGTCCCCAGTTTAAATTCAATGAGTTAAAGAAAATAAATTTGAGTTTATATTTTCTTGTTGATATTGAGATATTTTACTTTTTATCATTGTTGATAATATAAGTGAAATGTCAATTGAGAGCAACAATAAATGAACACCAATGATTAAAAAAAATGAACATCAATGATTATTTAAAAAAAACCTTAGAGCTATTAAACAAAAGCAAATTAGAACTGAACACCACCTATCTAATTGTGTCCATTATATGTATAATGAAAGTATTCCTAATGGATTACAAATCAAGTCATGCCACAAACACCTGGCTATCTATCCAACACATTACTTCGCAGGTGGGATCAAACCCTCTGCCACTGTTCCAAGCGGTTAATGATCCTCCTCAAACAACACTGCGAAGAACATCTCAAAACTCTTATTGGCGAATTTAACACTCTTTTGAATAGTGCAAAGACGATCTCACACCTGACAACTGTGCTGCTATCAATGCTCGCCTTAAAGACATAACAACCATACAATCCCCAAATTTGAGTGAAAGGCAGAAAAGAAAATTCCGCAGGGATGGCATTGAATACATCCATTATCTTAGAAAAATGCAGGCATTAAATCTACTTACCTCCGACACCACGACACTTGTCTCTATGGACGCCACCTCCCTCTGCACGAATATTCTACATGCAGATGGCATTGATGCATGTAAAGAAGTTTGGAATTCCCGACCAGTAAAATATCCACCTACTGAATGCCTGGTCAAAATCCTCACGCTGGTACTTAAGAACAACAGTTTCACCTTTGATATAGATCATTATCTGCAAGTTAACGGAACTGCTATGGGTACCAAAATGGCTCCATTGTATGCCAACATATTTTTTGGCAAATTAGAAAAACAACTCCTTGAATATTTAATCGAAAAACCGCTTTCCTGGTTTAGATTTAAAGATGATGTGGATATGTAATGGAATGAAAGTGACAAGGATTTAGATACATTCATCATTCATGCCAACAACATGCATCAAAGTATCAAATTTACTCATGAGAGATCTGAATCCAAAATCACCTTCCTCGATACTTCAAGCTCCCTCACAGCTGGCATTATATCCACAGACCTATATTCTAAGCCTACTGTACTCACCAAAACCTGTCCCCTAAAAGTTGCCATCCTGCTCATTGTACTAAGAGCATCCCGTACAGTCGGGCACTAAGAGTCAAGGGAATATGTTCCAACACAGAAACAACTAAAAAACGACTAAGTCAACTCAAAAACCGCTTGAAGAGAAGGGGCTTTAAACACAGAACTATTCAAAAAAAATTCAGAAATCGAAAACTATCCCAAGGAGTAAACTGTTAGAATAAAAAGATAAAAAAAATAAAAGGACTCCATGTGTCCTTACTTACATTTATCTTTCAAAAACAGCCTCGATGTCATTCGTGATCATTGGAAAACAGTTGAAAAGAATTCCAAAGTCTTCTGGAGAATGTCGTTCCTGTGATGAAAAACGCTGCAAATGCTCATTTTTTGTCAGAATATACTTGTTTTCTAATGACAGCTTTTGTCGGAGGCGAACAATCCCTGGAACTACATAATCCAAAATAAGCCCGTCAAGCTCTTTCCGTGAAACATCCTAACTTAAAGATGCCTGATTCTCAGCTTAAATACAATTTATGATAATTTTTCAATAAGAACAATTTGGAAATTTTAAACCAAAAGTTCATGAAATATTTTCATCTTTTTTTAAAAGATTTATATATAAGGACACATTTATATGTTGAAACACAAAGCTTGTTTACAGTTTATTGATTTTTTGTGTGTATGGTATTGAAACCTTACACAAATTTGATTCGTACGTTTCAAGAGAAACAACCAGGATATTAGAGAACGAACCTATCTCGACGAACAAACGTAATAGAAGCGGTAATTGTATGTTTACAAACGTACTTAAAACTTTAAAAGATGTAATCATGTTTAAACTTTTTTTGGATGCAATCACGTTAATAAATAGAAACGCATGGCATAAAATCATACCGATTTCAAAAAGGTTTTCATCATATAAATGAAAGGGCATTTAAAAGTTTCCGAAAGTGTTCCATATCTTACGATGCAATGTGGTTGTTTGTTCTGGTTGAAAGTAAAATGAAATGACATCACGCATATAATTTTTCGAGTGCACCGACGACTTCTGCAATGTTCAAACAAATATGAATGCATTTTTTAATGATTTGATGTAATTTATCAAATTATTGTTGTCATATCGTATGCTTGCTCTGTGTTTTAAATTGGATATTCAAGTTTCAGATTAACAAATCTATTGGTTTATAATTAAAAAAAAAAAACGAAATCCTACATTTTTTTATACCAATTAAAAAAAAAAGATTTCTGTTGCAAAGTTTTTAGTGTAAAAAAACTAGTCTTTCGAGTAAATTAAGTATTTTTTGTAAAGGAGTTAATTAGACAAAAGGTATAATTAGTCCATTAATAACGCATGCGACGACATTAAAGATAACTTTTTAGAAGAAGAATAAATATTTGTCAAAATGACCACACGCGCTTATGGGGTAAACCCACCCTATTTGTTTAATTTGTATTAATTATAAATTTTTTTTTGATTAAAATATTATTATGTATACGCTTATACCACTTATCAATCACTTCTGCGTATGCTTCACTTATTTTCGAGTGAATTTCCCCACTCTGTTACAACCCCTTTTTTTACTGTCCATACTTAAAACAACATTTTAGTATGGATATCAAACCATGTCTGAGGAGATGCATACTGGATAGGATTAAAATTTATAAAGTTCAAAGATCCGTTTCTTTGGGAAAATATATGGACCGAAACATACTTTGTCTGAAATGGTTTGTTTAATACACATGCAATTGCGTAGGTTGTTGAAGTACCGATATCAGTATTTAAAATATCACTGATTTGACAATATACTCAGAAAACAAATAATATGATTGATAAGAATAATATTTACAAGATCTAAGCTGTTCTGTATTTCAAATATGAACAAATTATAGCTAATTTGATGAATATACTCTCAATCAGTATCTGCTAATTCAACAGAAGTGTCTAACACTTGATTCAGATGTCATATTTGTAACTAGTGTGTCATAATTTGTGGATGTCCTGTAGTCACAAAAAACTTCCCCACTTGAAGCTTTATTTCCAATATTGATGCACTGTTTTTATCGACAAAATAATAATATTATTAGAAATGGTTTGCATGTACTTTTTGTTGTAAAGAATAAAAGTACTGAAACGTGTTTGGGTGGGGGTTGGGTGAAGACTTGTGAAATTCAGATGTTTCCCTGTTGGGACCTCAATTTTCAAAGCAGAGTCTCGGATATTGAGTGAACCATTTGCTATTGTAGAAAACATTGAATTATTAATGTGAGGAGTTAGATACAGATTACTACACTAGTGCTTCAACCAGCGTTTTTATGTTAGATTTATACATTTCTATGTATAAAACAGCAGCTCCCGTTTCGTTCGATTCGTCAAGTTACGCTTCCGTAATTTCGTTCGTCAATATCCTGGTCATCTCTAAGAAGACTTTATCTTGTTGCACTTTTTAATGACGTTTCTGTATGACCTATCTTTTGAAAGTGCATCGACCAATATAAATATTAAAACTATATGATATTTACACTGGTAGTTTCAATATAATCTATTCAAAATATCATTTAGAATTAGGGCATGACATACGATAAAGACTTTTCTCTGAACAGCAGATGTCTTTGCAGATTTTATTGTGGAGATGTAATGTTGTTTAATTTAAGTATACCCCATATCTCATTTCATATTGAAACATTGAAACTCTATCAATATGCTTGTAATAAAACCTTTTTACTTCGGCTTGTAAACTTATACTCCTAAAACCACAATGTAAAAAGAAACCACATGAAAAAACGACAACCACTGAACAACAGGTTCCTGACTAACGACAGGTACTAACAAATGCAACGGGTTTAAACGTTTTAACAAGCTCCAACTTTCAACCTAACATGAAACAGTAGTAAAACATTACAACATAGAAAGACACACTATAAAATATCAATTGAAATGGATTGAAACGGTCCAAAAAAAAAATTAACAACAACAAGTAAACATACACTGAACGAATAAATTTGATCTACGACACATTTATATATTATAACGTATTGATGAAAATAGAAGATGATGAACGTTGAACTGCAATGAGATAACAACTAAATGACATAAAGTCAAAAGACATCTCAAGGTCAAAATGAGTCCTTATTAATATACAAACTTCAATTGAAACACTTTAATTCACCCGAACGGTAGGAATTTAAACCTCATGGAAAAGTTCTTTGACAGTTTCTGTAATGAATAAATACAAAGACGAATTGTCATAGATATTTTTAATTCGAAAAAACAGTTGAAATTGAATATATTACTGCAAGTTACAAGCATGCATTAAGCAAATATAATGTCTCTAAAAGTCAGATTAAATAAAGAGAAAAGTCTTGAATTTGTGTTGTAAAGAGTTAATATTATAGTTAAGCGATATTGCAATTGTTGAAACAGTATCAATCACCATCAGCATTTACTGTTGGAGTGCCCACTCCTGTCCTTCAAGTCCATTTTTTCCAGAGACGTGATATGAACCAGCGTCGACATACAATGTGATATTAGGTTGAAGAGAAAAATTCGTAATTTTTGATTTTCCTAGGCCTCCTGGAAGGGTGAAACATGTACCCTCTGGTCTTCCTGGTACACAGGTAACGTGTCCGGTACTGTCCACGTGCAGGAAGTATGTGCTGTTAACATCTTTCAAAGCAAACTCTTGTGGACGAGACATTCGGATAACTTCCCATTTTTGAGGAGAAGAGGATGCCTCAACTTTCACCACGGGGGTCGTACCTGTGTCGTATGACAGGTAATAGGTTTTGCTGTCGATTACCATTGAAATCGTATAGTAGCTCATTGTTATAGTGGGTGTCTGGAAAAAAAATAGTATTATAGTTACGTAGTACTCTTTACATTCAATTATATCGTACAAGTGAGGGCATAGGACAAAACGTGCATGATGAATTAAAGAAATAAATTACATTAGTATGTTTGCAAAAACTATCGGTTATCAATTTGTCTCTAATTTGAGTCTGCATTTCATTCTTTTACTTATTTTCGTGGTTTTGGTCACGAGAACTTGATCTTTTTGAACTTTTCTCCTTATTTGTGTTTTAATTTACATTTCCAATGGACTTTTGTCGAGAATGTTGTCTTCTACCCGTTAGCATACGTTTTTCTGGAAACATCGTCTTTAGGGATAAATTTGTATACATTTTGTCTCCGAGTAAATAAATGAAAGTGAATCTTTGTTACAGTGTTTTATAACTAAATAAATGCAATCATGCTTTTCAAAAAATCAAATATCTTCTTTAACGGCTCAATTCATCTTTCGTTTCCCAAATTTGAATTTCGTAAAAAAAAATCACAAAAATACTGAGCTCCGAGGAAGATTTAAAACGTCCATTTAAATTGTTCAATGTTATCTTAACTAAATTTAACATTTAAATGCTTTTAATGATCAAATGTAAGCTCATTTTTTAAGACTTACAAGCATGATAAGAACGCATCGTTATTTATGAATGGTTTTCAATTGTATGTGTTATTGTGAAGTAAATCATAAAACACATTACCGCTGTTCCCTTAATATAAAAGACAATATGTTAAAAATACTAAACAGATATGGTAAAACACTATTTTCTTTGGCAAAGTATCATTTTAAGCTGTTCATATACGGCCTTTGTTCAATGCATATGTTTGATGCTACGTTTGTTCTCCAAAACATACTGAAAGCAATTTATTTGTTGTTTTGAATTTCCATTTATCAATTTTCGTAAAAAAATATGTTTGGGCCTGAAGTGTAACCTTTCAAGCTACTTAATGAATACCAATAGATTATCCAGAGCACTATATAAGATATAACCTGAGAGTTTGTCGAAATTGTTTCGTAGCGTGTTTAAGTGACCTATAGTTGGGAATTTCTATGTCATTTGTTTTCTAGGTGAGAGTTGTCTCATAGGCAATCATATCATCTTCTCATTTTCATATTAACCAACTTTTATCGACACCAGTGGTCATGTATTTCTATATTGAGTGTATTTTTAATTACAAGTATACTTTTTATTAACATGTCAGTTGCTGCTTCCTGTTTTACTTGATCCAAAAAAATATATACAAATCAACAAAATGCAACAAAATCTGTACGCAAAATTGTTGCATAATGTTTAAGTAATGAGTAAGGAGCCTGTTTTTGTTGACTAAGTAAAACTATTCCTGAACCGCTTTTAAAAAAATAAAAACTCTCTACAAATACCAAGCCTCAAAATAGACTTCTTATAATCGATGCTTAAATTCACGTTTTAACATAACGCAAAGAGGTTTTACTCCAATGTCACTTTCCAACAGTCATTTTATCTTCCCAAATATTCACAGTATTACAGCGTAATATGTGTACTTAAAGTTTTAAAAGCTTTATAGCGTTATTCCGTACATATGATAAAATTATAATTCATATAAAAGCGAATGGAGCAAAACTGCTGATTTTTACCAATTTTGAGTATTTATTCGACAGATTATTTGAACTTTAATATTACAACCAACGGAACGCTAGGTATTGTGTTTCAGTCACAAATTAGTTCATTTTTGTTAAGCATGTCCTTTGATGCAAATATTTACCAATTAAAGTGTATTAGAATTTAAATTGTATTTAATAGGATTATATTACATTGAAAAAGCCTTAATGTATAACAAAAATACCGTACTCCAAGGTAAATTCCAAAGTGGAAGTCCATAAAAACCAACAAAATCAAACACTATCAATCAATGGAACCAGTGAAAAAAAACTGTCATATTCCTGACTTGGTTATATTAAAATATAATTGACTTTTATCATGTTTATGTTTATAAATAACATTGATAGAAACACTTTTAGGTTACTTTTTAGATGCCTTAATACGATAATAAATACCTAACAAATATTTACATCAAAGTCAAGACACGAGCATTGCTCACTACTGAAGTTACGAAAATAACAAATTGTGAACTTGAACTTACCCTTTCGATATAATATGATGGTTGATTGGATGTCAGGCTATTCTTGGAGAAGAATGAATTGTCATAATTCTGTGTCTCCTTATATAGTGGATTGTAACTTTTCGGTGGGAGAGAAAATAAGCAAAACAAACGTATAAGCCGATACGACGATGTATGAACCAACCAATTGAAAAGAAGCCATCTATGGTATTGCGTGGTGATTTCCCTATGATTTGCTGTATTTCTTTTTAAACTCCTATGAATGCGTGGGTAAGTTATTTCATTGGCTGCATGCATCATTTATATATCAATTCTGATGACGAGGCATATAAGATAAGAATGATTGGTTGACTAATTTTTAACGTTTCCGAAACGCCTAACCGACAAAGCAAATTCATTTTGTAATTGATAATGCAACAATATTAGTTGCAGTTAACTTTTGGTCTATCATGTTTAAGTAGTTTTCTGTCGCGGATTCTAGTGGGAAATTTACCTTATTGTACTCGATTATGATGTATAACAACAGATAGTTAGATTGGATACGACTTATTAAACACAATGTAGCTTTATTTTACATCCAGATGATATTCTCATAGTCAATCTTATTTACATGTAATAACAATTTATGTCAATCGCATAAGGCGAGGCAGTCGTTTTCCATAATGTATGTAAATCTAAATCATGAACAAGCTACTTGGAGTAAAAACCTTCAATTAAAGATTGACAGTCCCCAACAGCAGCAACTAAATAAAAAGAATATAAACTAACACTACTGTAACAACAGCCCATGAAAAGGCCGTGAAATGTCTGTGAAATATCACAGGGCCGTGAAAACCCCGTGAAAATACTCCGTGACTTTTGTAAAAAACATATTTCTAAAGGCCGTGACAAATATTTGATGTTAGAAAAAGACCGTGAAATTTCGATATTCCGTGAGAAGGCCTTGATAATTTGTCCTTTCATGCTTAATAAAAAATATCACGGCCTTTTCACTGGATGTTGTAACCAGTGAAAAGCCGTGATGTTTTTTCATGTCAATTTTTTCTTATCCTAATTCAGATTTAAAACAACCCAATGGCATGTGATTATTGTAATATGGTTTTATTATTTCCACTCACATTTTTCTAAATATCCTATAAACTTTTCATTATAAATATATGTCTGTTTAAATATTATGTTATGCAATACTACTGTACAGGACTGATCATGACTTTTAAATGGAACCATTCATTGTTATAATTAATGACTTTGTGCCAATAAATATTTTGTATTTAAAGAAAAGTATTTTGCTTCCCGTCTGTACATTATTGTAAACAATGAAAACATTAATTTTAATTGGAACCGAAAGATGTAAAAACGAGAACTTCCAGGAATATCAGACCGTATCCGGATTCGTGTTTCTTTTAGAGTAATTGTAACGGTCGGAAATTTCAAAGTCGCCGAAGGTCGATTAATATTTACTTTAAGGATGCAAGACGAGTGACAGCAAGTTTGAGGTAAGTTAAGTTATTAATATTCTATTCTCTTATGCCTCATATCACAAAAATGTTGATGACGTTTGTGAGCATTTCCATTGAACTGATTTTCACTGAATTTGCAGAAACCGCGCAAACATGCATGTGATATATTCACTTATATTTGAGTCTGTTGCACTTGATTCCTTTAATCATTTCGGTTAATGTTTTCTAAGACTTACCGGATCCTTTAAATACGATTACGGTTTTATTTTGTTTATGTTTTTGAGAAAAAAAGGTGGTCCTTTTTCCCTACACTGGCCACATAAAAAAAATGACATTTATGTACAGTACACTCAAGGTTGGCAAAAAAGTGGTCAATACTAGTATTGATCATGCCAGTGGTAAATACTGGTAAATACCGGGAAATACTGGCAAATACCGGCAAATACTGGTCGATTGAGTTTTTGAGTGGTCATTACTATTGGAAAGGTAAACGGACAGAAAGTCACAGGACAAAAAGTCACAGGACATAAAGTCACAAATTTGATAGGACAAAAAGTCACAGGACAAAAAGTCACAAATATTTTTTTTACAATTATTTGAATATATAAGAGAATTATCTTGAAATATTTACTTGTTATTACATATTTTCATATTAAAGTTAAAGAAATTTATCATTTTACTTCAGAAATGAAGAATTATTTAATTTTAATCATGTAAAGAACATATTTCTTGGCACCATGAAGCCATTTAAGTGCCAATCTACTTTGACATTTTGTTTTCTTAACAATTATTTGATCATCTTTGATATTTATTTGATAAATTATGCTTACAAAGTTGGTTAATATACAATACTTCAAGAAAAATACAAAAATGTTTTTTGTAAAAATAAGCATGTTTTATTCAAAGAACAAATGAATTGTGACTTTTTGTCCTGTGACTTTCTGTCCTACATTCTATAAAAACCACTCTCTGCCTGGTCAATTACTATTAATAATGAATTAAATAAAGTGTTCAAATAATTTTTTATGCTCTCATGTCTATTTCTATTGTAAATTATTTTAATAGTTGTGACCTACATTGATTAATGAGTACAAAATATTATAATAATAAGATAAAAAAAAAACTGTTTTGTCCCTGCTTCAAAATTTCCATTTCCAGCATGAAGAAGTGTTTTGTCTCACAGTTACATAGATAGGAAATATTTTATTGTTTATAAGGGGATCTTCAAAAATTAAAACTACTAGGGGACATTTGAGCGTCAACATTAGAGCCCATTTAAGCGCCGGATTAATCCGCTCACCTGTATTTTCGATAGCCCATTACAAACAACAACATATATAAAGAAACGAAGTATAGAGGAATGTGCACCACGATCGAGAAAAGATAAAGAGAAAGAGCAGTTCCTAATGCAATTCTATGAACAGTATTGTACAGAGGGTATATCTAGACCCATTACGTACGTTCTCTAGGTTATAAATTCCAGGCTAGAACAGACTTTTAACATTAGTGCTGAATTTTAATGGACATGTTTTATATTGTGCTGTCTTGAGTCTATTAAACATTTTTCAATTTATTAAATTATTTATTTACTAAAAAGGGTTAACATTATTTCGCTAAAATGGGCTTTTGTAAATTATTTCAATAATCAGTGACCTACATTGATTAATGAGTACAAAATATTATAATAATAAGATAAAGTAAAAAAGTAGGAGCCTGTAATTCAGTGGTTGTCGTTTGTTTATGTGTTACATATTTGTTTTTCGTTCATTTTTTTACATAATTAAGGCCGTTAGTTTTTTCGTTTGAATTGTTTTACATTGTCTTATCTGGGCCTTTTATAGCTGACTATGCGGTATGGGCTTTGCTCATTGTTGAAGGCCGTACGGTGACCTATAGTTGTTAATGTTTGTGTCATTTTGGTCTTTTGTGGATAGTTGTCTCATTGGCAATCATACCACATCTTCTTTTTTATATTTGGCAATTTTATTTTTTTCTAAAATGGGTTAAAATTCTGGCGCTCAAATGGGTTCTATTTTGGTGCTCAAACGTCCTTTTTTTTTCGCTCAAATGTCCTATCAATGCGGTCAAATGTCCTCCGCCGCTTCAAAAATCTTTTTTATTACTTTCAACCCATGTACTGTCAACATTTATTGGAGGCTGTTGTTTTAGTAATTAAATTTTCATACCTGGCAATCAGGTGATACGTAAAAAGACACAGGTAACTTCATTTACCTGTAGTTTTATTACTTTTATTCTAAATACCTGTAAAATCATACATTTTGAATAAAAATATATTGATTTATAAATTTTGAGGTTACAAGTCAATTTTTATATATATCTACTAAAGTATGCAAGATCCCAATTTATAGTAACTACATTTTAAATCAGTAGGAATAAGTGTTACAAATGAATAAAACATATCAAATTCATTAATTCATATAAGCTGACACATGCATAAAGATTAAAGTTTAAATATATTTGACTTTTAATAAAATTTTTACTTCAATTAATAGTAAAAACAACCATGAATATTTTAATTGACCAGTTTTTGCCAGTATTGACCACTAAGGGAGTATTGTCCAGGGCGGTAAAACAGGTAAATACCACTGGTAAATGGTCCGAGACCACTATTATTTCGTAGTGCATTTCTATTAGAACATAAATGAAAATAAAAAAATTCCACCTGCGCTTTCTCAAGGAAACTTTTACAGCGTGTTGTACTACTTTTGGGACAAATTATATCGAAATTATAGAAAACTTCATCGGCTCTAACTCAAAATATGGACAATTTTATGTTTAGGGCGTCTTGAAATCTTTTGACAGCTTCCGAAGTGCTAATTTTAAACCTTGTTCAGCTGGACCAAATCACTACTTTCCTTTAAAATTCTTGACTCATTTTTTGTTAAAGTGTAATGTCACCTCCCTACTTGCTATTTGAGGCATTAAACATGGAGAAATAAATTTGGAAGGGGTATAAAAATTAATGGCAAGGAACCCACTGTCAACACTAGGGACTATATTTGTGAACAACGAAAATAAAGGGACGACAATTGTGGTCTCGGACCAAATACCGGGGGTGGTATTTACCGCCCCACCTTGAGTACACTACGTAGACATATACATAGATAATTGGAAATTAATAGCAAAAAGTATCTCTGAAATGGAGTTCACTCTGATAATCAGAAGCATAACCCCCTTTGAATGTGTCTGAAGCTATTTAAGTATTTTCTGACTTGGCCGTCAGGACACAGTATTCAAAAGGGATTAATCGGAGGCGTAGCAGGAAAAGTATTTAATATGTGTACGCAAAATGTCCTTTCTAGAAGGGTTTGTGCCATATCATAAGAATAATAGGTATGGCAATGAGGTGTTGAAAAAATAATTGGTATGGCGAATGTGCCTGCAGTAAAAGTTGCTACGCCCCTGGTCCCCTGTAAAATAAATAGCTGTGACTCATTACGGCCACTTATTCTAGACAAATTTGGCTTTAGCCATACATATTATTACTTCAAAGAAACATGTAAATGTAATAGTCTGTCTTAAAAGTGTCTTTAGTATTTAAAAAAAATAATATAAGTTGACAATACAGAACTAATTTTTCTTTATCACAATCAAACAGTCTTAAAGTTTAATAAGTTAGTTTTATTGTTTTAGAAACTTTCTAATCATTAGTTAGAAAAGATTTTGCTTAAAAGAAATAGGAAATTGTTATTATAAGATACAGAGAATTTATTTTTATTCATGGAATTAAAGGTGCCATGGTCAGGTAATAAAATCAGATTAGTAAAGATGTCGCATCAAAGAAATTGGAAATATCAGCTACCATTGTTTTCTTGGGTTTAAGCAAACTTTGAATTTAAATGTTCAAGACAACTTATCACAAAACTTCAATCTTATAGGTTACAGTTTTAAACTTTACATTAGAATTGCGGAAGATTTAAACAATTATATCTTTTGATGTATAGTTGATAAAATATATCAAAGCCTGTCGAATGTGACACATATTGTAAAACAAATAAATAAAGCACGTATCTAATATTCATATCAATAAATCATTTAGGGGCTGCATAATGATATTCTTTTATTTTTAAAATGCAAATAACTTTCAAGAGTCTTTATCTTATTGTCATAAATTAATTTTTTTTAATAGTCATTACTTCACTTTGAGGTGCGCGGTTTCTGCAAATTCATTGAAAATCAGTTCAATGGAAATGCTCACAAACGTCATCAACATTTTTGTGATATGAGGCATAAGAGAATAGAATATTAATAACTTAACTTACCTCAAACTTGCTGTCACTCGTGTTCCATCCTTAAAGTAAATAGTAATCGACCTTCGGCGACTTTGAAATTTCCGACCGTTACAATTACTCTAAAAGAAACACGAATCCGGATACGGTCTGATATTCCTGGAAGTTCTCGTTTTTACATGTTTCGGTTCCAATTAAAATTAATGTTTACATTGTTTACAATAATGTACAGACGAAAAGCAAAATACTTTTCTTTAAATACAAATTATTTACTGGCACAAAGTCATTAATTATAACAATGAATGGTTCCATTTAAAAGTCATGATCAGTCCTGTACAGTAGTATTGCATAACATAATATTTCAACAAACATATATTTATAATGAAAAGTTTATAGGATATTTAGAAAAATGTGAGTGGAAATAATAAGACCATATTACAATAATCACATGGGTTGTTTTAAATCTGAATTAGGATAAGAAAAAATTGAGACATGAAAAAATATCACGGCTTTTCACTGGTCACAACATCCAGTGAAAAAGCCGTGATATTTTTTATTAAGCATGAAAGGACAAATTATCAAGGCCTTCTCACGGAATATCGAAATTTCACGGTCTTTTTCTAACATCAAATATTTTTCACGACCTTTAGAAATATGTTTTTTACAAAAGTCACGGGGTATTTTCACGGGGTTTTCACGGCCCTGTGATATTTCACAGACATTTCACGGCCTTTTCATGGGCTGTTGTTACAGTAGTGCTAGTTTATATTCTTTTTATTTAGTTGCTGCTGTTGGGGACTGTCAGTCTTTAATTGAAGGTTTGTACTCCAAGTAGCTTGTTCATAATTTAGATTTACATACATTATGGAAAACGACTGCCTCGCCTTCTGCGATTGACATAAATTGTTATTAAATAAGATTGACTATGGGAATATCATCTGGATGTGAAATAAAGCTACTTTGTGTTTTAATAAGTCGTATCCAATCTAACTATCTGTTGTTATACATCATAATCGAGTACAATAAGGCAAATTTCCCACTAGAATCCGCGACAGAAAACTTCTTAAACATGATAGACCAAAAGTTAACTGCAACTAATATTGTTGCATTATCAATTACAAAATGAATTTGCTTTGTCGGTTAGGCGTTTCGGAAACGTTAAAAATTAGTCAACCAATCATTCTTATCTTATATGCCTCGTCATCAGAATTGATATATAAATAATGCATGCAGCCAATGAAATAACTTACCCACGCATTCGTAGGAGTTTAAAGTGGAAATACAGCAAATCCTAGGGAAATCACCACGCAATATCATAGATGGCTTCTTTTCAATTGGTTGCTTCATACATCGTCGTATCGGCTTATACGTTTGTTTTGTTTATTTTCCCTCCCACCGAAAAGTTACAATCCACTATATAAGGAGACACAGAATTATGACAATTCATTCTTCTCCAAGAATAGCCTGACATCCAATCAACCATCAGATTATATCGAAAGGGTAAGTTCACAATTTGTTATTTTCGTAACTTCAGTAGTGAGCAATGCTCGTGTCTTGACTTTGATGTAAATATTTGTTAGGTATTTATTCTCGTATTAAGGCATCTAAAAAGTAACCTAAAAGTGTTTCTATCAATGTTATTCATAAACATAAACATGATAAAAGTCAATTATATTTTAATATCACCAAGTCAGGAATATGACAGTTTTTTTCACTGGTTCCATTGATTGATAGTGTTTGATTTTGTTGGTTTTTATGGACTTCCACTTTGGAATTTACCTTGAAGTACGGTATTTTTGTTATACATTAAGGCTTTTTCAATGTAATATAATGCTATTAAATACAATTTAAAATCTAATACACTTTAATTGGTAAATATTTGCATCAAAGGACATGCTTAACAAAAATGAACTAATTTGTGACTGAAACACAATACCTAGCGTTTCGTTTGTTATAATATTAAAATTCTAATAATCTGTCGAATAAATACTCAAAATAGGTAAAAATCTGCAGTTTTATGCCATTCGCTTTTATATGAATTATAATTTTATCATATGTACGGAATAACGCTATAAAGCTTTTAGAACTTTAAGTACACATATTACGCTGTAATACTGTGAATATTTGGGAAGATAAAATGACTGTTGGAAAGTGACATTGGAGTAAAACCTCTTTGCGTTATGTTAAAACGTGAATTTAAGCATCGATTATAAGAAGTCTATTTTGAGGCTTGGTATTTTTAGAGAGTTTTTACTGTTTTAAAAAGCGGTTCAGGAATAGTTTTACGTAGTCAACAGAAACAGGCTCTTTACTCATTACTTAAACATTATGCAACAATTTCGCGTACATATTTTGTTGCATTTTGTTGATTTGTATATATTTTTTTGGATCAAGTAAAACAGGAAACAGCAACTGACATGTTAATAAAAAGTATACTTGTAATTAAAAATACACTCAATATAGATATACATGACCACTGGTGTCGAGACAAGTTGGTTAATATGAAAATGAGAAGATGATATGATTGCCTATGAGACAACTCTCACCTAGAAAACAAATGACATAGAAATTCCCAACTATACGTCACTTAAACACGCTACGAAACAATTTCGACAAGCTCTTAGGTTATATCTTATATAGTGCTCTGGATTATCTATTGGTATTCATCAAGTAGCTTGAAAGGTTACACTTCAGGCCTAAACATATTTTATACTAAAATTGATAAATGGAAATTCAAAACAACAAATAAATTGCTTTCAGTATGTTTTTGGAGAACAAACGTAGCATCAAACATATGCATTGAACAAAGGCCGTATAAACAGCTTAAAATGATACTTTGCCAAAGAAAATAGTATTTAACCATATATGTTTAGTATTTTAAACATATTGTCTTTTATATTAAGGGAACAGCGGTAATGTGTTTTATGGTTTACTTCACAATAACACATACAATTGAAAACCATTCATAAATAACGATGCGTTCTTATCATGCTTGTAAGTCTTAAAAAAATGACCTTACATTTGATCATTAAAAAATTTAAATGTTAAATTTAGTTAAAATAATATTAAACAATTTAAATGGACGTTTTGAATTTTCCTCGGAGCTCTGTATTCTTGTGATTTTACTTTTTAACGAAATTTAAATTTGGGAAACGAAAGATGAATTGAGCCGTTGAAGAAGATATTTGATTTTTTGAAAAGCATGATTGCATTTATTTAGTTATAAATCACTGTAACAAAGATTCACTTTCATTTATTTACTCGGAGACAAAATGTATACAAAATTATCCCTAAAGACGATGTTTCCAGAAAAACGTATGCTAACGGGTAGAAGACAACATTCTCGACAAAAGTCCATTGGAAATGTAAATTAAAACACAAATAAGGAGAAAAGTTCAAAAGGATCAAGTTCTCGTGACCAAAACCACAAAAATAAGTAAAAGAATGAAATGCAGACTCAAATTAGAGACAAATTAATAACCGATAGTTTTTGCAAACATGCTAATGTAATTTATTTCTTTAATTCATCATGCACGTTTTGTCCTATGCCCTCACCTGTACGATATAATTGAATGTAAAGAGTACTACGTAACTATAATACTATTTTTTTTCCAGACACACCACTATAACAATGAGCTACTATACGATTTCAATGTTAATCGACAGCAAAACCTATTACCTGTCATACGACACAAGTACGACCCCCGTGGTGAAAGTTGAGGCATCCTCTTCTCCTCAAAAATGGGAAGTTATCCGAATGTCTCGTCCACAAGAGTATGCTTTGAAAGATGTTAACAGCACATACTTCCTGCACGTGGACAGTACCGGACACGTTACCTGTGTACCAGGAAGACCAGAGGGTACATGTTTCACCCTTCCAGGAGGCCTAGGAAAATCAAAAATTATGAATTTTTCTCTTCAACCTAATATCACATTGTATGTCGACGCTGGTTCATATCACGTCTCTGGAAAAAATGGACTTGAAGGACAGGAGTGGGCATTCCAACAGTAAATGCTGATGGTGATTGATACTGTTTCAACAATTACAATATCGCTTAACTATAATATTAACTCTTTACAACACAAATTCAAGACTATTCTCTTTATTTAATCTGACTTTTAGAGACATTATATTTGCTTAATGCATGCTTGTAACTTGCAGTAATATATTCAATTTCAACTGTTTTTTTCGAATTAAAAATATCTATGACAATTCGTCTTTGTATTTATTCATTACAGAAACTGTCAAGGAACTTTTCCATGAGGTTTAAATTCCTACCGTTCGGGTGAATTAAAGTGTTTCAATTGAAGTTTGTATATTAATAAGGACTCATTTTGACCTTGAGATGTCTTTTGACTTTATGTCATTTAGTTGTTATCTCATTGCAGTTCAACGTTCATCATCTTCTATTTTCATCAATAAGTTATAATATATAAATGTGTCGTAGATCAAATTTATTCGTTCAGTGTATGTTTACTTGTTTTTGTTAATATTTTTTTTGACCGTTTCAATCCATTTCAATTGATATTTTATAGTGTGTCTTTCTATGTTGTAATGTTTTACTACTGTTTCATGTTAGGGTGAAGGTTGGAGCTTGTTAAAACGTTTAAACCCGCTGCATTTGTTAGCACCTGTCCTTAGTCAGGAACCTGTTGTTCAGTGGTTGTCGTTTTTTTATGTGGTTTCTTTTTTAATTGTGGTTTTAGGAGTATAATTTTAAAAGCCGAAGTAAAAAGGTTTTATTACAAGCATATTGCTAGAGTATCAATGTGTTAATATGAAATGAGATATGGGGTATACTTAAATTAAACAACATTACATCTCCACAATAAAATCTGCAAAGACATCTGCTGTTCAGAGAAAAGTCTTTATCGTATGTCATGCCCTAATTCTAAATGATATTTTGAATAGATTATATTGAAACTACCAGTGTAAATATCATATAGTTTTAACATTTATATTGGTCGATGCACTTTCAAAAGATAGGTCATACAGAAACGTCATTAAAAAGTGCAGAAAGATAAAGTCTTCTTAGAGATGACCAGGATATTGACGAACGTAGTTACGGAAGCGTAACTTGACGAATCGAACGAAACGGGAGCTGCTGTTTTATACATAGAAATGTATAAATCTAACATAAAAACGCTGGTTGAAGCACTAGTGTAGTAATCTGTATCTAACTCCTCACATTAATAATTCAATGTTTTCTACAATAGCAAATGGTTCACTCAATATCCGAGACTCTGCTTTGAAAATTAAGGTCCCAACAGGGAAACATCTGAACTTCACAAGTCTTCACCCAACCCCCACCCAAACACGTTTCAGTACTTTTATTCTTTACAACAAAAAGTACATGCAAACCATTTCTAATAATATTATCATTTGTCGATAAAAACAGTGCATCAATATTGGAAATAAAGCTTCAAGTGGGGAAGTTTTTTGTGACTACAGGACAGCCAAAAATTATGACACACTAGTTACAAATATGACATCTGAATCAAGTGTTAGACACTTCTGTTGAATTATCAGATACTGATTGAGAGTATATTCATCAAATTAGCTATAATTTGTTCATGTTTGAAATACAGAACAGCTAAAATCTTGTAAATATTATTCTTATCAATCATATTATTTGTTTTCTGAGTATATTGTCAAATCAGTGATATTTTAAATACTTATATCGGTACTTCAACAACCTACGCAATTGCATGTGTATTAAACAAACCATTTCAGACAAAGTATGTTTCGGTCCATATATTTTCCCAAAGAAACGGATCTTTGAACTTTATAAATTTTAATCCTATCCAGTATGCATCTCCTCAGACATGGTTTGATATCCATACTAAAATGTTGTTTTAAGTATGGACAGTAAAAAAAGGGGTTGTAACAGAGTGGGAAAATTCACTCGAAAATAAGTGAGGCATACGCAGAAGTGATTGATAAGTGGTATAAGCGTATAAATAATAATATTTTAATCAAAAATAAATTTATAATTAATACAAATTAAACAAAAAGGGAGAGTCTACCCCATAAGCGCCTGTGGTCATTTTGACAAATATTTATTCTTCTTCTAAAAAGTTATCTTTAATGTCGTCGCATGCGTTATTAATGGACTAATTATACCTTTTGTCTAATTAACTCCTTTACAAAAAATACTTAATTTACTCGAAAGACCAGTTTTTTTACACTAAAAACTTTGCAACAGAAATCTTGTTTTTTTTAATTGGTATAAAAAATGTAGGATTTCGTTGTTTTCTTTATTATAAACCAATAGATTTGTTAATCTGAAACTTGAATATCCAATTTAAAACACAGAGCAAGCATACGATCTGACAACAATAATTTGATAAATTAAATCAAATCATTAAAAAATGCATTCATATTTGTTTGAACATTGCAGAAGTCGTCGGTGCACTCGAATAATTATATGCGTGATGTCATTTCATTTTGCTTTCAACCAGAACAAACAATCACATTGCATCGTAAGATATGGAACACTTTCGGAAACTTTTAAATGTCCTTTCATTTATATTATGAAAACCTTTTTAAAATCGGTATGATTTTATGCTATTCGTTTCTATCTATTAACGTGATTGCATCCAAAAACAGTTTAAACATGATTGCATCTCTTAAAGTTTTAAGTACGTTTGTAAACATACAATTACGTCTTCTATTACGTTTGTTCGTCGAGATAGGTTCGTTCTCTAATATCCTGGTTGTTTCTCTTAAAACGTACGAATCAAATTTGTGTAAGGTTTCAATATCATACACACAAAAAAATCAATAAACTGTAAACAAGTCTTGTGTTTCAACATATAAATGTGTCCTTATATATAAATCTTTTAAAACAAGATGAAAATATTTCATAAACTTTTGGTTTAAAATTTCCAAATTGTTCTTATTAAAAAATTATCATAAATTGTATTATAGCTGAGAATCAGGCATCTTTAAGTTAGGATGTTTCACAAAAAGAGCTTGACGGGCCGATGTTGGATTATGTAGTTCCAGTGTTTGTACGACTCCGACAAAAGCTGTCATTAGAAAACAAGTATATTCTGATAAAAATAAGCATTTGCAGCGTTTTTCATCACACGAACGACATTCTCCAGAAATAGTTTATGATTAGACACTTCAGTTCTCACCAACAGGTTCCGAAGACTATTGGGTTGCCTAAAAGCTATCATGGTAGGCTCGGGAAAAATCGTGGATAGTTTGGAATTTTTTTCAACTGTTTTCCAATGATCACGAATGACATCAAAGCTGTTTTTGAAAGATGGGTGGTAAGTAAGGACACATGGAGTCCTTTTTTTTTCTTTTTATTCTTACAGTTTACTCCTTGGGATGGTTTTCGCTTTCTGATTTTTTTTTTGAATAGTTCTGTGTTTAAAGCCCCTTCTCTTCAAGCGGGTTTTGAGTTGACTTAGTCGTGTTTTAGTTGTTTCTGTGTTGGAACATTTTTGCTTGACTGTACGGGATGCTCTTAGTACAATGAGCAGGATTGCAACTTTTAGGGGACAAGTATGGTGAGTACAGTAGGCTTAGAATATAGGTCTGTGGATATAATGCCATCTGTGAGGGAGCTTGAAGTATCGAGGAAGGTGATTTTGGATTTAGATCTCTCATGAGTAAATTTGATAATTTGATCCATGTTGTTGGCATGAATGATGAATGTATCTAAATCCTAAAAGTATCTGCGTGAGCATTTTGACCAAGCATTCAGTGGGTGGATATTTTAATGGTCGGGAATTCCAAAATTCTTTACATTCATCAATGCCATCTGCATGTGGAATATTCGTGTGGAGGGAGGTGGCGTCCATAGAGACATGTGTCGTGTTGGAGGAAAGTAAATTTAAGGCCTGCATTTTTCTAAGATAATCGGCTGTGTCTTTGATGTGAGATGGTAAGTCTTCAACATGTTGACGAAGAAGGAAGTCAACGAATTCCGAGATTTTTTCCGTCGGATGACCGTTCGCTGAAACAATAGGTCTTCCTGGGTTATTGGCCATATGAATTTAAGGTAAAAGATAAACATCTGCCCGGTTTGGATATTCTGGTTTCAAATATTTAAGAGTTTTTTCATCGATGAAACCATCGTCGTGCATTATATCAAAGTGTCAGTTATTTCTCTGCTTAAAGATTTTGTAGGATCAGAGTCTAGTTTTCGGTAGAACCTTGCATCGCCAAGTTGTCGTTCAGCCTCTTCAATGAAAGCAGATTTTTCCATGACAACCACTGTACTGCCTTTGTCTGTAGGTCTAATGACGATATTGTTGTTGGTTCGTAAGTTTTTCAGTGCAATTCGTTCTTCATTGGTAAGACTGTCAAAAGGTTTATTGTTTTCTCTTGTATTTCTAATAATGTCCGACTTAAAATTGTCAATAAATGACTCCAATAAGACGTGTGGAGAAAACGATACCCTAAAGACAAACAATATACTTTTTGTCGGGGTAACTCAAAGTCACGAATTGATTATATCTTTATAAGTAGTGAGCTTCAATATAAATCGCAACAGGCAAAAATAGTTTATTTTCCGTTCAGTGATCACGACGGTGTATTCATGAAATTAAAAACAAATGAACCAGAACGCGGTCCCGGAACGTGGAAAATGAACTCATCAGTTATTCAATCGGATTTATTTAGAAATACGTTCGAAAGCTTTTGGGAAAACTGGAAATTAAAAAAAAAATAAGTTCGAAAATAGTCTTGAATGGTGGGAGGAAACTAAGATAAAAATAAAAAGTATTACTATAGAAGTGGCAAAGCAATTAAACGTGACAGAAAAACAAATAAGGGAGTGGGAAAAAAATTGGATAAAATTACGGGATCCGATCTTACAAATAACATGAATAATGAAAACGAATTAAATGATTTAAAAGTTAAAATAAAAGACTATTATGACAAAAAAGCCGAGGCAGTCAGAATTTGTTCTAAGGTTAATTGGTACGAAAAAGGCGAAAAATCGCTAAAACAGTATGCTGTTTACCGAAAGAAAAAGGGGGGATAGGAATGATAAACTTAAGGGACTTTATTAAATCAAAACAGGTGAAAAGTATGTACAGTATTGTCAACTCAAAAACACAAAAATGGAATGCAATAGGAAAATACTGGTCAACGTCACTAGACGAAAAAGATGATACAGATTTTTTTATATGTTCTTGTTCGGACACTACATGTTTTAGGCAAATACAAATGTCCAAATATTATAAAGAACTTTTAATTTCCTGGACTGACTTACAGAAAATCCAAAAATCGGTCACGAAAGAAGACCTTTTAGAAGAAAATATATTCGGCAATTGTAAATTTAAGTTCAAGGGACATGCATTATATTATGCAAATTTTGCCTCCAGTGGAATAAAAAAAATAAAAGATATATGGGACTTAAACAATAAATCCTTTAAAACTTCTTTTGATATTTTTAACAGTCTTAAAGATAAAAGGAATTGGATTGCACAATATAGCCGCATTAAATCTTCGTTAACACCTCAACAAATTGACGTTTTAAAAACAGACTCTATCATACAAAGTCATTCTGATAGACCTATAAAAATAACAAATTCTTGTCAATTTATAAAAAATGGAGTTGTCGTTGATGCCAAAAAATTATGCCTTTATGATATTAGATACTTTTATGAGAATAAAACAGCTCCAAATAGCCAGTTTAAGTGGACTTTACATTTTGGGAATGAACTACCATGGGAATACATTTGGGAAACTTTAAATAAGAATTTAGCTAACAGAAAAACTAAACAACATCAATGGAAGTTACTACATAATATAATTTACACTGAAGAAAAATTACAAAAAATGAATCGCTCAAACGGGAAGTGTCACTTTGTCACAATGACAACGAATCACTTTTTCATCTTTTTATTTATTGTAAACTGGTGGAAAACGTTTGGCGGGAATTTTTTGAGAAAATATGGGAATTTTGTTCAAAATTAAATATCGAAAGAAAGGGATAAGTAAATCGGTGATTTTAAATATGATAAAACATGAAATGCAATTTTTGCTCAAATGTCTTAAACCAAATACGAAAAACGAAGCCTTTTCTACTATGTTTGACATTTTTTGTATATAAATATATATTTTGCGTGGTCAGGTCAGTGCAGTGACATCTTTGATACTGATTGAATAATAATATGTACACGGCTCTCAACTCCCTGCATGTAATTTCTATTGTGTATGTAATTCATGTATATCATCTAATTGTAACAAGTCATGTTGTATCAACAGGTTCATTTTATAAACAAATATTTACTCAACATATCTTTGAAATAAATCCTTTTTGGAAATCAAAATCATTAATCCATTTTTTTATGAATGAACTACACATCCCTTTAACAAATCGCATATGGTAAATGATCACTCGACCAGAAATTAATAATCTTTTGATTTTCATTTATTCGTATTATGTTAACATTCCCTCGACAGGCGAAGCCTGTTAGCCTTGTTATACATGTTATAACCAGTTTGATATTGATCATGAGTTGGGAAATCAAGCATCATTTAAAAAAATCTTGTTAATAATGGGAAATAAGTATGTTTGTATATAGTTACAAATATAAGAGACAATCCTTGTCTTCGGGTACAGGTACAATGCTCAATCCAGAAATATATGTTCAAACTCAATAAAGTATTGTTTTTATACAATTTGTTTAATCACGATTTCGACTTTTCAGTGAACCTCTGTATGGTCCAATGTCTTGAATATTCATGTTTGGAAAAAAAACAATTGCTTTGGAAATATTCTCCCATCAAATTGTATGATGACTTCCAAAAAAAGCCGACATTTTCAATCTGAATAATCAGAAATTGATTTTCATTGAAAGGTCAGATTTATAAAGACATTTTATTAAAATAGAATGTGTTTCACCAATTATACACATATCGAATTTGCAATTCATGTTAATGACTTGACTTTTAAAAAGTAAAATAAGAAAAGACAGTTTCGAGTTAAGAAAACATTCAACAGGGACATTTGATTGCATAAATGTGTCAATTTCCCAACATTTCAAAACATTTTGTTAATTTTTCAAATTTATGAAGGATCCTGTTCACCGTGATACACAAGGTGGCAAAAGATACCAGAGGGACAGTCAAACTCATAGATAGAAAATAAACTGACAATGCCATGGCTCTGGAAGGGAAAGCATATCCTGCTTCACATGTGGCACCCGTTGTGTTGCTCATGTTATAACAAACCCGATAAATAGTCTAATTCAGTAGGTCACATTCGTGAAAAGTAAAAAATAGCATTCTGTTACATAAATATTCATATAGAATTATATATCCAACATATAATTTAAGTGAATATATTCTTTATGAAGGTATCTGGTTCTCGTTACCATAAAGTTTAACAACAAAACCGGGACACAAGAATACCAATTTATCAGATGATTTAAAAATTTGAGTGTATTGTGTTTAAAGTCATAAGAAACGAGTGACCGATGAAAAATAATGTTCTTCCAATTCTTGAACCAATGCATACAAACATCATAAACTTAGTCTTCTGTGCACGAATTTATAATTTTTTTCGTGTAAATTTCGTATAATCGTTAATTTTTTTTTCAATCGGTCAGTGTTGTGAAAATATGGCAGGTAATTAAAGTTCGTGTTTTGAAGCCGAAGTTTAACGATTGTCACCTGTTTGTCAACAATCGACAATTTAATCAACAAAAAAATGGAAATTGAGCACGTGTTTAACATGTAAATTCAGATAATAGTTTATTTTAAGGACATCCATGCGTATTGTTATCACCGGATTTTTACGAGATGGGTCATACTGAGGTCACTTTGCATACGGAAAATATGTCGGGGGAATTGCTTCCTGGAAGGAAGCAATTAAGATAAAATAAACTTCTTCTAATTATGAATAAGTTAAAGAATTTTCTTCAGAAAAAAGTATATGTAAATAAGTTTTATAATGAAAATTATCCATTGAGTGTTAAAAAAACGTATGCATTATTTTTTTTTGATTTGAGGTTTCTTATGACTTTAACATTACTTTTGGCAACCATTTTGTAAATTAATATTTTTATCCGCAGTTCCTGTAAATAGAAATGAGAACAAAACAGCCCTCCTGACGGTTAATGATAAAAAAAATTTAGGAATTTCGGTCCTCAATGCTCTTCAACTTCGTACTTTATTTGGCCTTTTTAACTTTTTTAGATTCGAGCGTCACTGATGAGTCTTTTGTAGACGAAACGCGCGTCTGGCGTATGTACAAAATCTAGTCCTGGTATCTATGATGAGTTAATTTACAACCACTGGGTCGATGCAACTGCTGGTGGAGATTTATTTTCCCAAGGGTATCACCAGCCCACGTAGTCAGCAATGTTTGTGCTGACATGAATTATCATTGATATGGTCATATTTATAAATTAACTGTTTACAAAATTTTGAATTTTTGAAATACTAAGGCTTTTCTACCTCAGGCATAGATTCCCTTGGCTGGATTTGTCAAAAGTTTAAGGAATTTTGGCCCTCAATGCTCTTCAACTTCGTACTTTATTTGGCCTTTTTAACTTTTTTAGATTCAAGCGTCACTGATGAGTCTTTTGTAGACGAAAAGCTCGTCTGGCGTATGTACAAAATCTAGTCCTAGTATCTATGATGAGTTTATTTACAACCACTGGATCGATGCCACTGCTGGTGGAGATTGATTTCCCCAAGGATATCATCAGCCCAGTAGTCAGCACTATTTGTGCTGACATGACTTATCATTGATATGGTCATATTTATAAATTAAGTGTTTACAAAATTTTGAATTTTTGAAATACTAAGGCTTTTCTACCTCAGGCATAGATTACCTTAGCTGGATTTGGCAAAAGTTTACGGAATTTTGGTCCTCAATGCTCTTCAACTTCGTACTTTATTTGGCCTTTTTAACTTTTTTAGATTCGAGCGTCACTGATGAGTCTTTTGTAGACAAAATCTAGTCCTGGTATCTATGATGAGTTTATTTTCTACATGTCCTTACATATCATTTAAAAAAAATTATTGTTTGTTAGCTTGTCATGAAGGATGAAAAGATATACTTTTCGCGATTTTATTATTTTTTTAAATATAAAAATCACAGTTCCACTCCTATAAGGATGTGAAAAGAAAATCGTATAATTTTATAAAATAAACTGAATAATAGGGATTGTTCGATTAGTTAATCTGTTATGTATTTTTTTTCAACGATCGAGTGTATTATTTTAGTGACTATGAAAAAATTTATCTTGGACAGTTATTGATTTACACTAACAATATTCTAAATATTCATCTTACATCTTATTTCGATGAAAGTGTGTTATTTTGAGAATTTGCAATACAAACTGTATTTCTTCTTTAATCAGCTCTGCTACGATTACATAAGGTTCTGATTTTCAAGTTTGTCGGCCTAAAGCATTCCTGAAGAAACATTAATTGTCAAAATGCGCATCCAGTGCATGAAATTTATATCGTTTATGTTATTACAGTAAGTAACAAAAAAACAAACTCATTTTAAACCTTAACATCTTCGTTTATCATTATGAAGTCTGATACTGCGTTATATTGTTATCTCATAGTTACTTTGCTTAGATACTTCCGTATCGACCTAATAGTTCAAATAACACATAACTTGTCTTTATCTATATTCATTTATAATTTGTAGCTATATAGAGAGATTTATTCTAGCTGCAGACTTTGTGTTGACCAATTGATTTCTTTTTTGTTTTTAAGTATCATTCGACTTTTGTGTATAACATCAATATCAACAAAAAACAAAAGACAAAATTCTCTATCAAACAGACAATTCAGCCTCATTTTATTTTTATAAATGATTTAACTGCACTTTCTCCTGTCTGTTATAAGTATATATTAGTTCGTTTAAATATTGGTCGTATACATTGTACGTCTTTACTTGTATATTTGCGAGTTTTGAACAGCGGTATACTACTGTTGCCTTTATTTACTTGTGTTGTATATCACATTTAATTGTATCTGTAAGATTCGAATTTGGTGAAAATACTTTGCCTATGTATCTGAGTGATTATTGTAAAGGCACAGTTAAGTTAACAATACCATTTAAGACATATAAAGGGACTCGACACCAAAAGATATATTTCTCAATTTCCCAAACTATTACACACAATAAGGGTGAAAGATGCCTTTTTTACTGATACGTTTCGAATTATTTTTTTTAATGGATTACTGTGCTCATATATACGAAGAAGGACCAACAACTATCATGATATCCAGTATTATACGATGAATCCATTAATGTACGGAAACATATGACACGATTTTTTAATAGATCAATTAAACATTGATCAATACGCTAAGAATTTTGTCAGAAATCATGGAACGTTGCTGCATACAGATTTCCTTTATTTTTACTCAGATGTATTGTATGTATTCGGGTATAGTGAAATGATGCATTTAAGTTCTATACTTGCTCTTGAACCAACTAATATATTTATATGACCCAAGTATGTATCATTGGTGAAAAAAACAAAATTTGTAAACATGCTAAATCAATTGTATTTTATAACACTTTGGTTACTAGAACGTGCAATGTATACTTGCACGGTAACATAAACAATTATGTATTGACATATCTAAGCATGTGCTCAAAACATGGATGTGACAAAATTCTAAAAATGATTTATGCAAATTATTACATTTGATCACAGTGATTATTATAAGAAGCAAAGCCAAATACCTTTTGTCGCCAGTTACCACTATTGTTACAAAGGTTTAACTGATATGCAAATATTTTCGAGAGAAAAATCGGAGGAATACAAAAACAAATAAACGGAACAAATAGGAACATTATTTTGCCAGAAACAAATAACACATCCAGGGCAAAACAAAATATGGAAAGGGATCTGAAATGGGTTTTGTGGATTTATTTTCATTTCTTTTATCGTAGATTTCATATTCATTCAATGGGAACGGTGTGTAACATAAATCAGAACATATTGAGCCAAAAATGGCAGTTTCCTACGCAAAATATGATCACACGTTAGATAAATCGGCATTCGGACATCTCTGCTATCGTAATTTTTGCAAACATTCATAACATGTATAATCAAACTCATCATAGATACCAGGACTAAATTTTGTATATTCGCCAGACGCGCGTTTCGTCTACAAAAGACTCATCAGTGACGCTCGAATCCAAAAAAAAGTTTTAACAAAAAGCCAAATAAAGTATGAAGTTGAAGAGCATTGAGATCCAAAATTCCTAAAAGTGTTGCCAAATACAGCTTAGGTATTCTATGCCTGAGGTAGAAAAGCCTTAGTATTTCAAAAAGTTCAAAATTTTGTAAACAGTTAATTTATAAATATAACAATATCAATGATAATTCATGTCAGCACAAAAAGTTCTGACTACTTGGCTTGTGATACCCTCGGGGATATAAATCTCCACCAGCAGTGATATCGACCCAGTGGTTGTAATGCTATCTTTAAAAAAGGTAAATTTCTTTTTCATGATTATCCATAAAAGAGGGACGAAAGATACCAAAGGGACAGTCAAACTCATAAATCTAAAACAAACTGACAACGCCATGGCTAAAAATGAAAAAGACAAACAGAAAAACAATAGTACACATGACACAACATAGAAAACTAAAGAATAAACAACACGAACCCCACCAAAAACTAGGGGTGATTTCAGGTGCTCCGGAAGGGTAAGCAGATCCTGCTCCACATGTGGCACCCGTCGTGTTGCTTATGTGATTACAAATCCGGTAAATAATAGTCTAATTCGGTAGGTCACATTCATGAAAGGGAAGGGGATTGTAGTTACGACGTAAGGAACATATCCGATATCATTTGTGAAACGGTTATTCCATAACGGTCAACCAACTCGTGATGGCGTCCGTAAAATTTACGAAGGGATGATTTCAACTTCACCATTTGGAACTCTTGGTTTAATAGCTTCCTTGTGAACAGTAACCCTCTATCAAGAAAATCATGATAGGAAATGCACGCACGGGAATATCGTATCAATTGGGAGATATATACCCCGTATGCAGGTGCTGCTACTTAGAAATGGAAAGTTCACAATTGGAAAGCTGAAATCATCTCTTTTGTCGTAAAGTTGTGTTTTCAACCGACCCTCATTGTCAATTTCTAGATATAAGTCAAGATATGAAGCCGACTTAACTGTATCTGTAGTATCCTTTATCTCCAATTCGATGGGATAGATGCGTTCCACATAGTCACCAAATTTTGAATTGTTTAGTGAAAGAACGTCATCTATATAGCGGAAAGTAGAGTTAAAGGATATTGCTAACTTCTTATCTTTCTTCCTAAGAAGTTCCTGCATGAAGTCAGCCTCATAATAATAAAGAAACAAGTCGGCAAGTAGAGGGGCACAGTTTGTTCCCATTGGGATGCCGACAGTCTGTTGAAAAACACGTCCTCCGAACGTTACAAATATGTTGTCAATCAAGAAATCAAGCATCTTGATAAATCTAAGGCGAACATTAGACCGTTATTGGACCGTTGGTTTTACACTGGTAATTTTGGGGCCCTTTATAGCTTATCGTTCGATATGAGCCAATGCTCCGCGTTGAAGGCCGCACATTGACCTATAAAGTATAAAAAAAAGAAGATGTGGTATAATTGCCAATGAGACAACTGTCCACAAGAGACCAAAATGACACAGACATTAACAACTATCGGTCACCGTACAGCCTTCAACAATGAGCAAAGCCCATACCGCCTAGTCAGCTATAAAAGGCGCCGATAAGACAATGTAAAACAATTCAAACGAGAAAACTAACGGCCTTATTTATATAAAAATATGAACGAAAAACAAATATGTAACACATAAACAAACTACAACCACTGAATTACAGGCTGCTGACTTGGGACAGGCACATACTTAAATAATGTGGCGGGGTTTAATGGTTTACTTTTATCAATTGTTATTTGGATGGAGAGTTGTCTCATTGGCACTCATACCACATCTTCCTATATCTATGTATTGTTTTGTCGATCACGAGTAGCACGTCGAATCAAATAGATCATTTTTTTTTAATGACGTCAGACGCCATGACTTATGACATAACGTCGTTTGGTCTCATATTACCTTTAATAAATCAATTTTACATATTGAAATGTCAGGCTACTTTTGAAGGTATGTTTTAAAAATTATTTTTTTTTAATCAAACCTTAAATCTAAAATATATTTAAAGCGAAATATCTTAAATTATTGAGTTTTACATAAGACCAAAAAGTAGGTTGTAACTTTTGTAACGTGTCCTTGTTGTTCAAGACATCGATTGTTTTAGTACTTTTACGGTGTAAGACAGTTTAAGTTTTGAGATTTATTTTTAGATTAACCACTTTAAATCATATCAGCAAATATTTAGAATTTGTATATATAAAATATTCCAAAACTCGCACAGAATTTGAAAGACAATAATGATAGCTTTAACGAAAATAAATATTACACGGACTGCGCAACTGATTAAGGAGTTAAAATATAAAAAAGTTGAGGGAAGATTGCCACTGATTCACATTTCAACCAGTTAGTAAGAGTCACATAGTTTTGATGAAACTACCAATAAAACACAACTCTACGTAACTTTAAACAAGGTAAAATCCTTAGCAAAGCATTAACTTATCCAATACCTTATGGAATTATAGAAAGTATGCAGGACCATAGTGTTCATTCGTGTATTTAGATACATAACTAGTAAGTTTTCGTAATAGGTTAAAAGCAAAAGAGCTATCAAACTCATGTTCACTGATTTGGTTCAGATCAGATTTATTACTCAGTACAATGTACATCTGTATTACAAGAAGTCAATTAAAGTGCTATATTAAAGTACTGAACATCGGATGTCGCACTCGATTTTAGTTTGTAACACGGATTTGTTTTTTCTCAATCGACTAATGTTGACTTTATTTAGATTTTAAAATTAATGAGGTAAATTTGATAACTTCCAAGTCAATTATCATGATAATACATCAGCGATATTTTTAATTCATTTTAAAAATTTGCGCAACACTGACTTCTGATAACGAAATAGAATTTCAAAGTTCTGCTTCTGCTTTTACTAAAGGAATTGTATCTTACACTAACGTCTAAATCATAGTTAATGTTCCTTTAACCACACAATCAATTCTATAACGATTAAGGTAATATTAGATACCATAGTGTTAAAGGAATAGCCGTAACGAATACATGTAAAATTCAATCAGCATTGTTCTATTGTAGGGTGATTTTCGGGTCAGAATCGAACTCTTAGAACACAACAAAACAGTCGGATGCCTAGCTGTAGAGTTGTCCATTTCCACACCGTGCTCTGGCTTCTTGTGTGGTGGTTAACAGAAATCAATAAATAAAATTTTAACTATTTGTTTTACTTTTGTCACTTATTATTAAGTGATTGTAGAATCAATTTTGTAAAACGGCTTATCCAGTGAATCAATATCATAAACAAGGTCATGCATTACTCATGCTGTTTATGTCGTCTTTACATTTAATCCGTTTGGTATGTGTTCAATAGGGTTGCTACTTTGATTTTTGAGTGCATCACTAAAATATTACTGACAATCGGCTTTGGAGTAGATTACAGTAACATTAAGTACCGGTCCAAAGTTAGGATCCGGCAGTTCAAATGAAAGTGAAATGACATTATCAGCCTTTTTGAATCGAACGTCACTGATGAGTTATGTTCGGTCTGGCGTACATTATTCGAAACCTGGTATCTATTATGAGATAATTCAATTTATGTAACTTCAGTTTAAAAGAGAGGGGAAAGTGAATTAGCTTATTAAACTGACATAAAAAATTCAAAACGTAAATGAATTGGACCCCTAATTTCAATAAATTGATATTTTCTAACTTTCTAATTTGGTCAGAATCTTTTGAAATTATGCATTTGCGTTGTAGTAATTGAATTATTTAACAGATTTTCCTTTTCATTATATTTTATGATTAATTGGAGTTCAAAACTGGGGTTGACTAGTATTTATACACATATATTGTACATACATTACTTTACAAAATTAGGAAAAACATAATATTTTGCACAGATAACACAAACCTGTTAACATACAGATGATTTATCATACTTGCGCCGATAAAACATCTATCACATTATTGTGTTTACATAAAAGAAAGTTGTTTTCATACAAATTGAAAACCTATAGCGGATTTTTTTCAGGCAATGATTTGCATTTGTAAAAATTGAAATAACCACTGTAAGTGCTTGTCTACAAAGTATTTTGGGGAAATAATATAATATGAAGCGATTAGTCAAATAAAAACACGAGAGTACAAGATTTATATTAGGTATGGGTATTGAAAAAACAGACATAATAATGGCAAAATTAGAAATTGATGAACATATATCAAATCTCAAAGAACTATAAGAAGGTAAACAAAACAAAATATCTTTGAATGTTATATATCTCCCTAAAGAACCATGTTTGTGAAACAGCTGTACCAAAATTTGAAATAATCCATTGCAAAAATTATGGTCCACATTTTATCTTATTAAAGCTACACAATTATACAAACAGTGATGAAATTGTCTTTTTGCAGCTACACCTGGATCATAAATTTAGCAAATCGACGTAACCATATTGTTTGTTCTTAATGTCCTATCTGGATGTAAATATAACATACATTGGTTTCTTTGATTGCCATTTCTATACAGTAAAAGAAAGAAACTGTCGTTTATAGGACAATCCTGAAACAGTTTTTATATGATGGGTGTTTTTAAAGTAGAATTATGAGCGTTCATATGCATAAATACATCGCAGCTTTAAAATTATACGATTTATTCACACTGCACTTATCATACAGACTTTACACAGTTGACATAAAATATCAAGACACAAGGCATACACTCGGACAGTTCATACCATTCCAGCTATACTGTTCATGTGTCACCAGTTCTATTCGAATATCTCTCTCGTCTCCTGTCATTATCAGACAACGTAAACTACGGGAAACAACATTCACACTGTATTGCATAATCACGGACATATAGAAAAGGTCATAATCAGTGAGTTTGCATGTTCGGGTTATTTTATCGACATCTTCATTAACAACCGTTACTAACAGAGCCACACGGCGCACATGCATTTTCTGGGTTTTGACAGAATGACGTTTTCGTATCGAAGTTTTTCCCTGAGCTACAGTGTGTAAGTGTTGAGTTTCCATTTACACAAGTATAGTAGATATCACATCGTCCCTGATCGTTTTTGTAGTTACCGTTTGGCCGACCAGAGCAATCGATACCATATCCAACCTGATAATTAGATGGTGGTATTTCAAAAAGGTCTTGGCATTTGCCATTGTATGGTGCCTTGTTGGATTGACAAGGATTTTCACCAACATAAATATTTCTTTCATCAAGTCATTCAAAATAGACCTCGTATTGATCCGGGATATGTATATTTCTGTATATTCCGTCAGAGAATCCTACGCAGTTAGGGGTGACTGCAATGCATGCTCTGCATGCTACGTAACATACATAACCATCCGCAAGATAGTCACCTAAATTTTTAAAAAAAGTTCAATGTTGTAAAATATAACAACTAGCATTCATCTTCTTATAACGCATGATAGTGATTTTTGTAATTTCTAACCGTTAAATCCAGTTAAAAAGGATAATTATGGTACAAAAAAACAGAACTATGTTGAAATGATAGGAACATTTAACTGTTTTCGTGGACTTTTTTTTATGTTTTTTGCTTTCACTTTATTTAATATTTTTGCATATTTATTTACATAACTTTTAACATTTCAGCACATTCAGGACTTAAAAAAAGTAAAATCACAACAATACTGAACTCAGAGGAAAATCTAATCGGAAAGTCCATAATCACATGGCAAAATCAAATGACAAAACACATCAAAAACGAATGGACAAGAACTGTGATATTCCTGACTTGGAACAGGCATTTTCAAATGTAGAAAAAAGTGGATTAAACCTGGTTTTATAGCGCTAAACCTCTCCCTTTAATGACAGTCTTATCAAATTACGTTATATTTACAATGATGCGTGAACTAAACAGGCATAATAAATAAAATAGTCAAAATGTGGGAATATCATTCATCATCGTGTAACAATTTTAAAAGGAACAATTTAACAGAACACAAAAACACTTATCTACAAACAAATTCATTGATTCGCGTGTCTGACGTCAGAAATTTTGTATACGTCACATATATTTGTCGTTCAATGTATATATACACAATTTTAAAATTTCACATGGTCAAAATTGGCATACAGGGTTAAAAAACCAAAAGTATGTAAGAAGCAATGTCAGAAATAGACCGTTATCTAAAATAGTCCAAAAGTTATATAGAATTTATAAGAATCATCAAATAGTTCATTCCACTACGCGATTGAATAATTTTGACGTTTGTGGTTCAACGTATTTTCTAATTCATAATAGAAATATATCATAATGACATATAATACAACAATTTCATGCTGACGGGATCTTTTAAAGTACAGAGTCAAGTTACAAGAACCAAAGAAACACAAAAAGTCGCATATACAAAACACACCAGCAAGAAATGAACGATAATACAAACGCATTGACGGGATGTTTAAGTACATGCTAGAGCAGTACTTTTTGTTCGCTTCTTTACAAAAAATCCTTGGGTATATATTTTTTTTTACTGTCTCATCGAAATACACTCAATATTTCTATCTATTCATATTTATTTACATTTATTTTTGGTTTCATATCTGGATCCACATGTTACATCTGAATAATTTTGACATGACAGAGTTGTTGTTGAGAATAGTTCAGGATAATGGCATTCGTGAAGGTAGGCAGGTCTCAGAGTTGCTCGGTCTCGTCTGTTCTCTTTCGGTAGGGGAGACACTGATTGACTGCAGTTATAGTAGAGTTGGCATGTATTTGGGTGTTGTATTAATGTGTTGGCGTTAGACTTGCATGTTTGGTTGACATCTAGAAAAAGGCATATGCTTGTAAATAAGTGTAAGAATTTACAACTCATTGGTCTCGAACTCCTGTTTATAAAATAATTTCAGTATAAGAATGTTCTGTAATGCTGTTATGTGAAGATGTTAATCAATCAGTAAAGTTGAAGAATACCAATGAGTGTCATTTTAACATATGGAATGGTCTAACTTGTTATTATTTGGTTGGGATTATTTTTTATCTGAAAGAAGGTACAAATGTATCTAGCATTTCAAAATTAATTCGAAATACAACATTTATGATAAGAAATGACTAAGCAAATTAGCTTTTTTGTATAACCTCTCCAAGTTTTATTAAGTTTTTGATTTTCAAAAAACTAGGCTTCCAACATCACGGCAGAAAAATATAGTGTTGAAATGTGCATCTTGTGTAATTAAGTTATTATCCTTCATGAAAGACTGAGCGATAGTTTAATAATGTTTAAGTTTTAAAATATCGATACATTTGACCATTTCTTAATTCTAAAATGACGCAAACCTATTTCACATTTCGATCCAGCGAAGCCATCGTTACAGAAACATGTATCGTTCATGCATGCTCCATCGTTCTCACAAGGTTCAGTCGAACATGGCACTAAAACAGACAAACGTTTATGTTGTATTTGAATTGTGTTATAGGTAAAACTTATTTGTTCAGTGTATGTTTACTTATTTTTACTTAAATAAAATATCTTTTTTGTGGTATTAAGCCATTTCAATTGATATTTGAGAGTGTCTTCGAAAGTTGTAATTTGACACTTCTGTCTCTCAGTTTAGGATGTAGGTTGGCACTCATACCACTTTTTTCTTTTTTTTTTATGAGAAATTGTTTTGTAAATGAGGTCTTTTTTCAGGGTTGGGTATACTATATACTTCCGACATTGAAATCCTAGTTTATCAAATTAAAAATAATTTAATAACGTTTTACATGATCATTTTTGCTACTTTGTGTAGGACCAATATCTCATCAATTCCAGTCTTTGAAAAATCGTTATATAATTAACAAAGGTACCAGGATTATAATTTAGTACGCTAGATGCGCGTTTCGTCTTCATAAGACTCACTAGTGACACTCATATTAAAATATTTATAAAGCCAAACAAGTACAAAGTTGAAGAGCATTGAGGATCCAAAATTCAAAAAAGTTGTGGCAAATACGGCTAAGGTAATCCAAGCCTGGGATAAGAAAATCCTTAGTTTTTCGAAAAATTCAAAGTTTTGTAACAGGAAATTTATTAAAATGACCACATTCATTGACATTATTGATGTTCATGTCAACACCGAATTTTTGACTACTGGCCTGGTGATACCCTCAGGGACGAAACGCCCACCAGCAGTGGCATCGACACAGTGGTGTAAATAGTTATCAAAGGTACATGGATTATAATTTAGTTCGCCAGACGCACGTTTCGTCTTCAAAAGACTCATCAGTGACGCTCATATCAAAATATCTATAAAGCCAAACAAGTTCAAAGTTGAAGAGCATTGAGGATCCAAAATTCAAAAAAGTTGTGCCAAATACGGCTTAGGTAATCTATGCCTGGGATAAGAAAATCCTTAGGTTTTCGAAAAAAAATTGTTTTGTAATAGGAAATTTATTAAAATGACCACGTTATTGATATTAACCAAAGTGTTGACTACTGGGCTGGTGATACCCTCGGGGACGAAACGTCCACCAGCAGGAATTAAAGTTCCTTCTAAACTTTGCATAGTGTTTATTTTGATTACATTATATCTAACTTATAAAAAATACTTTGTCCACAAAGCAATATATACTGTTATTTATTATTATTGAAAACAGTAAAAAGGATATGTTATATAGTTAAAAGCGAAAACAATTACTTTCGCGCGCAAAACATGCCTTTAAATTTGTAGAAAAGAAAAAAAGACAAGTTTGCAATAATTTTGATCATGGACATTTACGTCGTTTGAAGAAGAAAATATTAGTACCTTTACAAGAACCAGCTTCTTTGGAACAAGGCTGATTATCAATTGTTTCATTGTGTCTGCAAATCACCGTCTTATTCTTCTGTCGTCCTACCTCTGTATCGTTGTCGCATGTGGTAATGCATAGTGCGGTGTCTTTTTCATTTGAAAAAAAAATTAATATTTGATTGCAGAAATTCTTAAAGGCAATATGTATAAATCATATGTTATCCTTACACATAAACTTGACTTATACCATGTTTAAATTTCCTAACTCACTAAAATACTATTGTGACTCCAGATGATTTAACTCCAATTTGCTAGCCTTAAATTTACAGTACACGCGGTTTTTTTTTTTGTATACAAATACTAATAATGCATGCATGAAAGGAACCATGTCGTCTAAAAGGTTATTAGTTTTATTATTGAAGAGATAACAGTGTTTTACATGTACATTTAAGTTAAGTCGTTTTATTTTCTTTATAACTTTAAGGAAAACCTAGAGCTCTATTTGTCTCCACATTTCCTTTTAATAGTTACTATCAATGTATACTGATATTTTTGTAATCTATTTCTTTACTTTGTAAATATAGAAAACACTTAACATGCTTAATAGGATGAAATGCAACTACTTGGAATACTGGACAGTACAGAAGAACAGACAATTTATCGTCATCCTTCTGAACAAATATTTCTTAAAAAAGGAACAGTAAAGTATGGTACATAGTTAAGAACTTTTTACAGACATACTTTTGTAATTGACTGTCCCTCTGGTATATTTCGTCCTTCTTTTGTCTGAGTAAAAAAAAGGAATTCTACTTTTAGAAACACAATTGTCATTGTTCTTTTAGAGATAAAATTTCGAAAAAATTTAAACATACAAGCAGGCCAAATATGCATATACTAACACTTGTTGTTTCTTTCCATCAATTGTTTTGTGGGAAAGAAAGTGGCAACTGCTGTTACGGATGCTGTGATTGTGATGCAAAATAATATAAGAAACAGTTGCCTCAGTTGAGCTTGTTTCTTTTGATGAACTTGATTGTCTAACTGTTTCGAACCGGCTTCAGGATTTGATGTCAAAACTATATAATCATGATTTGAAGAGTTTCTTTCCGTTGATAGCTGTTCATAAATGGATTTGTCGATATTTTCTCCACATTCTTCATATTCTACGGTATTATCCACATCTGTTGGACGTGGATCAATGATGGTATTTATGTAGTCGCTTTGCTGCATTGCAATTAGCAGTATGGTTGAGTCGCACAAATAAAATACTATAACAAAAAATAATCTGACAATAGCAGTAATTTTTCATCATTTTATCCTTACTTGTCTTATCTAAAATCACTTGTTGTCCTTATTTCTCCAGAGAGAGAGAAACTAGTGTCTTAAAGAAATAAAAAAGTTCTTTGTCATGTAAAAATCACCAGCTTCTTGTAAATGTGTTTTTAGTTTGTAACAAAAAGGGCTGTGCCATCTTGGCAGAATTGATTGCATTTTAATATCCTTTAAAATATTGTAAAAGATAAACACACATATTGTATAACATACATTGTATATCCATATCATCATTTAATACGTATAAATTGAATTGCTCAATTGTTGTTTTGCGTTTCTTGTGTAATTGTTTAATTGAGGTAATTTCAAATTTTCAACTATTTCTACACCAAAGGCAATCAACAGCAAAACAACGAAAAAAGTTTAATGTAATAAAGATATAACAAAGACATAATTCGAAAACTAAAAAAAATATTTGTCGTAGTTTTTGCTTCTTGCTATGTTTTGGTATAGTTATTAAAGCCGGCAAATACGAATATCTCATAAAACTAGTAAATACACGGAGTAATGAATAAATACGGACGTCAAATATGTTGTCTGTTCTCTCTCATCATTGGTAGCGTGAATAAATAGTCAATAGAAAAAATGATACTTTTATTAAACTTCTAGACCAGCCGATATATTTCCATACAAGTACAATATTCCAACAATAATATATAATTTACATACGGAGCGGAGCTACTGAAATAATAGTCTTGCTTGAATTTTCGTACGGACAAAACGGGATTATCTTAAATATTACAATGAAAATATAAATAAAATGCAAGGCATACAGTTATCTGCGCTGCTTCTAACCTCTAAATTATAACCCTTACTTGTAGTATAAAATGCGAGGCATACAGCTAATGTTTCTTACCTCTAGGAACCCCCGGGATGATATAAAAAAGAAGATGTGGTATGATTGCCAATGAGACAACTATCCACAAAAGACCAAAATGACACAGACATTAACAACTATAGGTCACCGTACGGCCTTCAACAATGAGCAAAGCCCATACCACATAGTCAGCTATAATAGGCCCCGATAAGACAATGTAAAACAATTCAAACGAGAAAACTAACGGCCTTATTTATATAAAAAAAAATGAACGAAAAACAAATATGTAACACATAAACAAACGACAACCACTGAATTACAGGCTCCTGAAAAGTAAGGGTTATAATTTAGAGGTTAGAAGCAGCGCAGATAGCTGTTTGCCTTGCATTTTATTTATATTGTCATTGTACTATTTAAGATAATCCCGTTTGGTCCGCACGAAAATACAAGAAAGACTATTATTTCAGTAGATCCGCTTCGTATGTAAATTATATTTGACGTCCGTATTTATTTATTACCCCGTGTATTTACTAGTTTTATGAGATATTCGTATTTGCTGGCTTTAATAACTATACCAAAACATAGCAAGAAGCAGAAATGAGCCTTGTTGCAAGCCAAATGTAAACACAGCAAAGACTGACGAACGTGAAGTTGCACTGGTATTTATTTCAAATTACCGGAAGTAAATATTCTAAGCAGGAAGAAAAACATAACGTAAAACGCTTACATAAAATATACGAGTCCTCGACTCAAAATGCTTATAATAATAAAATCTCATGAATAAACAAATCTAGACATACTAATTCTTCCAGTTAAGAACTCTTAAATGAACACTTTTGGGTTCACGCTTAAAAGATTGACCGTTTTTTAACGTTCTGAACAATACATGACAAAGTTACGCCATATGACGTTAGCAATACAGCGAATAACATACGTTAATTACTCATTCAATATACTAAATACTAGAAATAACTCACAACTCATATAAACTCTCATAATACAATAATAACAATAGTTCTTTGCTTGGAAATAACCAATATACACATTTACAACAATATTAATAAAAGTTATTGCACAATTTAAAATATATAGGTCAAACCTGTTAAATAAAACATGTGAGTTATGTACTCAGTAGTGTATTCATATGTGTGTTATGCTGATCATTTTTTTAGAGGTTCAGTCTGACAGCCAGGTGTTCACGGATTTGTTTTAGTTCTAAATCATCTGTTTTAAAAATAGTATTGTCAACCTTTTTTTCGACAAACTTGGCATTATGTAAGTGCGAGAAACTGAAAAAATAGTAGACTCGGATTCATACTATTTCGTTAGAATTGCATATATGTAAATATTTGGACACACGTGAAGATATGCTCGTCCTATAGATAATGTCGTAGTTTTCATCATCAGTTATCTTAGAAAAAAATCTAATTTTTAGAATTTATCCGCAGTTATAAAATGACATTACAATTATGGTATAAGGTTTACGAATAACCTTGTAAAAGCATGGTGATGAATGTTGAAAATCAAACTGAATTATAATTGTAGGATTGATATTTCACTTTAAGTTAAGTGTAAGATGCCAACGAAGCATTAAATGCATAAAACAAAAACAAACTGACAACGCCATGGCAAAAAAGTGCATTAATCCAAACAAACACAACAGTATACACCACATAGAAGACTAAAGACTGAGCAACATGTAAAAAAGTCCTGCTCTTTGTATGGTCCTGTTGATGATGTAAAGACATACCATAACAGACAAACAACTGTTAATTGTCTTCGTAAAATTTTAGAAATGATAATTTCCCTATAGGAGTCGTGTGCAATATTTTCATGCTTATGTTTCACGTCTGTTTGTTTTGTTCACACATCGTTGTCAATGTAATAGAATTTTATCCGAATAGGGAATTTGCGTTTTCCTCGGTGTTCAGTATTTTTGTGATTTTACTTTTTAAAACCCAATTTTCTTAATTTTGAATGATGATGAAATTATGACAAAATAAAAATTTCAACTTAATACTTACATTCGTGTAACATATATTATTGTCCTTAAAATGAAGTTAGTCTGGCTACATTTTTTCTGGCAAGTAAAAGAATAGTGAAAAGATTTCCGTTTTTGTTCGAATTGTCAATTATTATTTTTGACAGAAATATTTGAACGTTCACAAAACTATTATCTGATCAACATCGTGTCATAGCTCTTGCTTCTATTGTTTGAAGTGTATATAACATGTAAAATGAGATATAAGGTACATTTCAACTACTGTGTAAATGAGGAAGAACATTCACAACTGAATATAAATAATGTACACGGATCACCACTCATGCATCATTTATTTTAAAAGATATGCTACAAAGTTTAAGATTTACTCTTTAGCGTAAAAACTGTTTTCTTTTAGATATGTATTACTTTCCAATATAGATCTTTTTCTGACCGGGCCTGATTAGGTACATAAACAAATTCTATCCAAATATTTTTTCTTAAGAACTTTGATCAAGCCGGTGATAAGGGACGGCTATAAAGTGAAAGTTTTTTCCTCAATGTTGAAGACCCACTGTCTTTTTGAGAAAACGAACATTAATAAAAGTGCTGTTTCTAAGCTTTTTCGGTTCCTATGTCTGTACATGAAATGAGTTCTTGTCATATCTTTAGCTTTTCTAATATAATGTATGCAAAAATACCAAACTAAGCACTCATTCAATAAAAATGTACTTTATGAACGGTACGCTCAATTGCCTTTGTAATTATTTTAAACAAAAATTTTAACCTAAACATTGTTTTGCAGTTGTATTGTTAATTCAGGATTGTAAGAAACAAAGTCAAAAATACAAATATTTTTATAAAATATCAATTTTCATTGAAATGTTATCCGGCACTTTATGTTGTTGAAATACACTTTTAAAAATATGATTTTTAAGATTTCTAATGAGATGCATATGCATTAAAATACGTAGATATGGACAATTATAGGTCACTGCACGACCTTCAACAATGAGCTACAAAAATAAACGCGTAGGAACACCTCAGATAACAGATATATGAAACAATGTATTTTGTGACATTTAACATTTCAAAAAGTTTGAGGAAAAACAAGAATATGACAGACAGTAAACAAATTATAAATTCTGACTTGGGATAAGTCAATTTAAAAATTTGCAGGGTTAAACATTTTGATGATGTTCGGGAGTGCTCAACCTATCATTTTTGTCCTACATTGTATGTCAGTGGTTTACTTACTTTGAAAATGAACTGTTAATTCGCGGATTTAACATGTATTGCAGTAGTTAAACGAAATCTTGATACATTTGAAAAAAACTTAAGAAGTAAATCTTTTATGTTATATGTCATGTATGTGTAACCAAAATATTACAGACATTTACCAGAACTTTTATTTTCAATGAAAACGTCACTACAGACATAACAACAGTATATGCATTAGGAAATAAAGATCTCGTAATTGTGGACCAATTGAACATCATAATCAAAGGGATATTAGAAATTAGGCACAAAAATATCGTCTGCTTTACTGCTTATTTTATTATTGCATTCATAGTTACTAATGTTGAATTTAAAAGTGTGTTTAATTAAAAACAAAATCTGCAGTAGAATAAGTTAATTTTAAAACGAAAACCTATGTTTTCAAGGAGAACATTTACAGCACTTTGAATTTATTACTTTTTAAATGTTTAGAACTTTTGGATAACTGTGCATTCAATGACTACTAAAGCAAATATATACCGAAGCTGTATTTCAAATATAATTTTGAATCTTGTTTAGTATACCATTTTTATGCATTTATTTGATGAAAATTATAAATAGGCAAAAGTTTATGTAAACCGCTGTTTTTGGTATATCACCAGGTATCGTCTGATATAAACAAACTAGCTATATAGGCAATAGTATTGTAAAAACGTCGTTGTGTGAACTAAGACTAAGACACTAAGATGTACTTTTTATGTCATCGACAACTTTTGTTTCAGATCTGATACGATTATTAAATGTTCTGCAATTGTTGTGAGGCATAACCTTTACAAAACTAACCTTAAATGTCTGGTTTAAAGTAGGCTGTTCAGTTCAAACTTTAACGCAAGACCGGTTTAGATCCTGATGCTAAGAAGCGGTTTAAAAATAACGTCTTGTGCATTTCTCATCAGTTAGAGGCGACATAAGTTTCCACGTTGGCCAAGTCTCATAAATGTCTTAAAAAGATACAAATGAAAGATGCGACTGTCATACACGTGGGATGTTTAGTGCTATAAAACCAGGTTCAAACCACCATTTCCTACATTTGACAATGCCTGTTCCAAGTCAGGAATATGACAGTTGTTGTCCATTCGTTTGAGGTCATTTTATCATTTGATTTTGCCATTTTACTAGGGACTTCCCATTTTGAATTTTGAGTTCAGTATTTTTTTTTTTTGATTTTACTTCTTTTCTTATTATCAAAACATAAACTGTGAGAATTGCATGAAAATCAAAATGAGTCCAATCCACATGATATTTTATTCCAAAAACGAATAAATAAATGAGTATAAGAGATTCATAAAAAGTAATAACATCTTCTTCTGTTTGACCTGACCCTTCAGTTGTTGGTTTGTCATACATTGTTGCAACGCGACTTTTTTCGGTCTTTTATGTCCTGTACAATTACATATTTCACATACATGTCTTTGGTTATCAATTTGAAATATAAAGAGATAAAAAATAACAGTGTGTTGTCTCATCTTCTTAGAAAGGATTTGTAGGATAGTTTACAGAGGTTTGCTTACATCAGATAAAATGTGAAAATTAGGGTTATTATTGTTACATTTTCATTAACAACCGTGCACAATGGATCCGCATGGGGAACATACATTTGTTGTATTCTGACAGAAGGACGACTTTGAATCAAAGACTAGTTCAGAATCACAGTATGTTAGCGTAAAGTTTCCATTTACACATGTGTAGTAGATATCGCACTTCTGAATATGTTCACTTTTATAGTTACCATTTGGTCGACCGGAACAGTCTATAGCGTATCCAAGCTGCCAATTGGAATGTTGTACATGTTGTATTTCGAAAAGGTCTGTGCATTTGCCATTGTGAGGTGCCATGTTACTTGGACAAGGATTTTGACCGCCATAAATGTTCCTTTCATTTTGACACTCAAAATATATATATTCATTTCTGTGTATTCCGTCAGCAAATCCTACACAGTCAGGGAAGAAATATATGCATACCTTACATGCACCACTGCAGTAATAGTTAACTGCAAGATAGTCACCTACAAGATTAGCAATAATTAATAAAATATGAAATTGCTAGCAACAACCATAGAATCAATGTTATAACAAATAAATCGTATGAGTATATGCAAGGTGAATCGTGTTTGTGTTTTCATTTATTTATCCATTCATTTATCAACTTATTTATTTTTATAAATATTTTCAATTCATTTAAGTCTTTACTATCATTTTCAGTCTACTTAAACCGATATTTATACTCATTATGATCCTTTTGTATACCTTAATTAAGGGATGTTTCATCGGTATTTACCATTACCTTTAATTTACTTATTAAACTTACATTTATTTTTTGTTTCATATCTAGACCCACATTTCACGTCTGTATAATTCTGACAGGACATAGTTGTTGTTGAGAAAAGTTCAGGGTACGGACATTCGTGCATGTAGGCAGGTCTGAGAACTTGTGGTATATGAGTGTATAGTCTGTACCATGTTGGAATTGGGGACACCGCTTGACTGCAATTATAGTACAGCTGACATGTATTTGGATGTGGTATGAGTCTGTTTGCGTCAGATTTACATGTTTGGTTGACATCTAAAAATGATATAAAAGAATCCTACATATAGTTAGGAAATAAATGTGCCGACTTTTTGTCGTGTTCTGTCGTTCATAGGTTTGAATCAGTATTCTCAAATTGCTCTTATGTGTTAAAAAAAATAAATAATGAAAACATATTGGTTTACAGGATATAGTTTTCGTCTCAAATGCTCTTAAACTTTATTTAGCTCTTTAACTTTTTTTTAATTCGAGCGTCACTGATGAGTCTTTTGTAGACGAAAAGCGCGTGTGGTGAAAATATAAAATTTCAAGGTTTCTATGATGATATAAATAAGAAGATGTGGTATGATTGCCAATGAGACAACTGTCCACAAGAGACCAAAATGACACAGATATTAACATCTATAGGTCACCTTACGGCCTTCAACAATGAGCAAAGCCCATACCGCATAGTAAGCTATAAAAGGCCCCGATATGACAATGTAAAACAATTCGAACGAGAAAACTAACGTTTGTTTACTTTTACTTATTTTGTTTTGAATGGAGAGTTGTCTCATTGACACTAAAACCACATCTTCTTATATCTATAAAATTCAGACTATAAATGCGTACTGCTGATGTTTTTGTTATCTAAATTTGGGTTTTATCTAAAAATAGTGAAATTAACAATTACAAAGTTGAATTTAATACATGTCTACATGTGGGCAACGTTTATCTGTGACAATTTTAGATAAATTGCTTCGTCCTGATCAATAATTCAAAGTTAAACAAACCTATTTCACACTTTACTCCAGCAAACCCATCGTCACACATACAATCATCGTTGACGCAGGTTCCTCCATTCTCACACGATTCATGTGAACATGTAACTAAAATAAGATGAGAACTTTGTCCTTTTTTCTTATTGGCTTACGTCCTTCTTTAGAAAATGTTCCTCCATCTTTTTATAATTAAAATAGTAGCAATCACAAACCAATACATTCCACGATTTCTATGAACAATATTTTAACATTTTACTATAGAATTGAATGTTGTCCAGGTTTTGTTTTGATTTTGTTTTTCATATATACGAAATTAAAGCAAGTAACTTTTAAAGTTTGTAGAAATTTTTGGAACTTACGGAAAATATATAGCAAATAATGAACTTTTGAAATGAGAATTCACGCTGCGAAAGAAAGTGTCCAATTGGGTTCAAATTGATCATTCTGTGGGAAATCAATGGGAAAGACTATTCTAAACATCATAACACACATGTCGATGATCATTATACATGTATGTATGTAAAACATATAAGAAAGGGCAGAGAAATATGAGTTATCCGTGCTCCTATGCTTCAGTTGTCTATTTCAGATAACTAAGTATTGGCTCGTAAAATAAAATCCGTGTTGTTCAAGATTCATGGACGAAGTCACTGATAAATATATAAAAAAGAAATATTGCTTTGTTAATCATGGAGACTAAAATATACCTGTACAAGATGTATCTCCTGTGCTATTGCAGCAAGTAGTGTTGCATCGTGTTGAATCTGCTTTATCTAAAAAGAAACACGATTAAAAATGACTGCTTAAACACATTTACCCATTTTTCCTTTTTTCTTATTTTAGATGGGTTTTACTTGCGATTGTTATTTTGTCTAGAGTTCAAAACTTACATTTGTTTTGTTGTTCTCGAGCATCACTGCATATACCTTTATTGTCGAAATGTGTACAGTATATCTTTTCAACTTTGTACTTGTTTGGCTTTATAACTATTTTGATTTGAGCGTCACTGATGAGTCTTATGTAGGCAAAACGCGTGTCTGGCGTATTAAATTATGACCCTGGTACCTTTGATAACTATTATGCAATACGATTGGTTTTTTTTGTTATTGCATCTATGATTAAAATTACTATTTCACTAACTCATAACTCTTGTTTCATTTGAATTATATGGACGTATTGATTTGTAGCACGAGCTCGACCGGTCGGATTTGTAAAGTAAAATGAGATACTTCAAAAAGTCGTTATACAATAAACTCTCTGACGGGCCGTATTTGACATGTTACTGAACAAATATCTAACCCTGTCTAAAAAATTCCTATAGCCCAATAGCAGTCTAAATTAACTGCCTTTCTGTCCGGTCATTCTGCATTGCAGAAGATGTGCATTGTGCCGTGGAACATACATAACATGAACCCTATCGACGAGCATTCTGTCAAACATTTTAAATTGATGTGATTAAGATGAAATAGTCTCCCTTTAAAGTCGAACCAACAGTTCTTAATCGGAATCTCTCTCATTTATTTACACACCGTTAACTATAAAACCGGACTCTGTTAAGCCGAATGCATTAGAAATATGATGCATGATATTCAGACTGTTTCGCCAATTTTGACTGAAAAAATATGTTATAATATGTTTGAAACATGAACATAAAATTGTGTATTTAATAACTAACAAGTAGAACAATTGGCTATTTATCTTTTTCTCACTAATAATAGACCAGTTTTTAGAAATCTGGGATCTAAAGAGAAATCAAACTCAAACATGGAAGCTATGTTTACTTATAGCCTGAATCTAAAATCGTGTCACATTCATGCTTACATGAAATATGGTCACAAATTTTAATAAGGTTTTATTTTTATTTCCCTAGAAAAATGCGACTATAATTTCATCATGGATATCATATTGAGAACAAATAAGCATGATATCCTCTTTTGGGTCTGGGATATCATTTTAAGAGATAAGATTTAAGAAACATCCAAAACTCAGTTTCAGTGAAAAATAGACATACAAACAAATGCAAATAAAACAACTCACACATGGCTAAGATTTATTTTACCTCATTAGGTAATTGCACTAACTCATTCAAACAAGTTTTGTGTGCACAAAACCCTTTCTCTTTATTACAGAAGAACAACTATCGTGTAAGCAAATGTGTCAGATACTTACATTTTTCATTGTTTTCTGACAGTACTTGTTTCGTAGCAAAGAAAGTGACAATTGCTGTAACTGATGCTGTGATTATGATGCAAAGCATGATTAGAAATATTGGCCTCAATAAAGACTGCTTCGTTTGATGAACCTCGCTGTCTGATTGTTTGTTTTGATGATGAACCATGTTGTTTGTTTGTTTCATCTCCTCCTTCACTGTTGAAGTCAAAACGAGGTAATCATGATTTATAGTATCTCTATCTGCCGGTATTTGGTCATAATCGTCCTTTTCTACATAATCAAGGCATTCCTCGTAGCCTACAGTATTCCCCAGGTCTGTTTTACCTATATCAACGTTATTGATAACATAGCTGCTCTGTCGTGCTCTCAACATTTTATCAATTGACGATTTTTGTTTCTAAATCAAAAGAGCATTGTGAAAAGAATGATACGCAAGGATAACTTTTAAATGAAACAGACAAAAAACATTCAAGAAGAAAACAAGGATGAAACTGATCAACAGAGAATTATAGTTTCATGTCACAACAGGTGTACGTTTGTAAAAAGCATTATGTCATTTTTTTTAGCTGACTATGAGTTGGTTTTATGGTAATCATAATACTTATTTTTATGTGTATGACTATACCAATCATTTTATGTTTAGCCGGTGTTACCATTTATTGAAAGGATTTTGCAAAACGGATTACGTTTTTTTTTTTGGGAGCTACTAAAAACACTAAGTATATGATCTGTTTAAAGTTTGGAAATGTCTGGCATCCTTCGATGTGTTTATTTGTCTAGATAGCAATAACATATTTGTACAATTTAATAAAGATGAATCGTTTATTCACCCTTGCCTGAAACAATGATGTAGCATCACAACATAGAAAGACAAACTCTAGAATATCAATCGAAATGGCTAAACTCATTTAAAAGACATATGAAAACAGACAAGTGATCTACATGGAACGAATAAATTTAATCTATGACACAATGTTAAATACAAAATCAATAAAATAAGATAAGGGGTGAGAGAATTAATAATTTCAGGTCAACCGTAACCTTGCAAAAATACAGCCATATAACAATGTAAACCTTGAAGAAAAGGCCGCCAATTGGAATAATGTACACAGATAAAGGAAAATAATGTTGTACAGTAATGGAGAACGGAAAAATATTTTACAAAATATATAATTTTATTGTTCATAGAACGAGATCAGGAGTAAAAATTTATATTCATTCCAGACAATTATCAAAGCTGGTATATGCTAGAAATAGAGAGACGAGATATTAATTTAAATAAGTAAACATGAAATAAAATAAAAGCATTACAAATTGTATCAACAGGTCAATTAAAATGAAAGTACGATTTGAGAGCAACTCGCATTTACTGAAAGCTAGTTAAGATATAAAAACAATTATTAATAAAAAATCATGCATCAGAGTCTAATATCAACTAAAATTGAGAATGGAAATGGGGGATGTGTCAAAAAGACAACAACCCGACCATAGAAAAAACAACAGCAGAAGGTCACCAACAGGTCTTCAATGTAGCGAGAAATTCCTGCACCCGGAGGAGTCCTTCAGCTGGCCCCTGAACAATATATACTAGTTCAGTGATAATGAACACCATACTAATTTCCAAATTGTACACAAGAAACTAAAATTAAAATAATACAAGACTAACAAAGGCCAGAGGCTCCTGACTTGGGACAGGCGCAAAAATGCGGCGGGGTTAAACATGTTTATGAGATCTGAACCCTCCCCTATACCTCTAGCCAATGTAGAAAAGTAAACGCATAACAATACGCACATACCAGGGATTAAGTAGTTAACGTCATGGACAGTCAAAGACTTGTGGAATTACACACGTAAAGTCCAAGTCAAAAATGTGTTTACAACAAATGTATCTAAATGTTTAAATGTTAATACTTATTTGTCACACAAGAAATGAAAAATTGATTAAAGTTTAAGAACTTGAATCTTATGATTTTAAAATTTGTTTAATTTTTTTAAATTATTTGATTTATCAAATTTTCTATTTACCTTTTACTCTGTTATCTAGAAGGGGGATTGTCGTCCACAGGATTGTCGTCCACAGGAACTTTATATAATACCTAGCAAAATTAAAAATCAAAATAAGTAGGTTTTTAAATGAGATTACATTGAAAATTACGAAAATGGTCGATGAAAGGAAATACAATTCAAATGAGTGATAATTTTATTTTATAAAGAAGACTATTTGTAAAAATGACAAAGAACATCAAAGAAGTTGTCAAATCAAGGCCAACAACGAAGGTTTAAATGTAAAGTAAAGTTAAAAATGCTAACCATAACTAACTATGAATTATATCATTGATAAGTGTCGTGTATTTTAGATTATTACTATGAATGTGAGAAGCATACAAAGGAGACGATATTCGAAAGGTGCGTTTAATATTTTGAAATTTTGACAATCTATAATCAATAACGTGGTTTACTTAGAAGTAGGATGATTTCTTTTGTTTATTGAACGATAATACAGAATGATAAATACTGGTTCAAATATTTGTAAAAGGTCACATAATGGACTGAATAGGGCTTGTAAAATGCCAGATTTGTAGTAAAGATCTGTTTATAATATTATTTGGTTTTACCAAACCTCATATAGTGAAGATTTTCTCAGTGGGATTAAACAGGGCGTCGCTGTTATACAAAAACCTCGTATCTAAGGTTTTGATTATTTTACACCAGGCAGTAAAAACTGAAATCTTTTTATCGATTATTTAGAATTAAATGTGTATGTTCCACTGTATGCGAAAATATCTGATCTTCTAACCAATCAATTACCAAGACGAGCAAAAATGTCTGCACCTATATTGTATTTTGAAAGCTTTTCACATTATTTCTAAACTTTATTAGCTTTGAGAACCTAAAATTGATTAAACTGTAGCTGTTATGATGTCAGCTGCTTTGCCGTGGGTTTTTCTTTTGAGATACGATATTTTCGAACAACAAAATGTCACACCAATCCGACTACACTTTTTCGTCACATGTCAGAATTCAGGTTAATGATTGGTTAGAAGATCAGATATTTTCGCATACAGTGGAACATACATATTTAATTCTAAATAATCAATAAAAAGATTTCCGCAAAAAATTGAGATACGAGGTTTTTGCATAACAGCGACGAGGGGCTCACGTATACCTTTGTAAATAAAGTTATATCATCAAATATATGTGAGACCTTTATGAATTATAGTTTATGGACAAGTATAGCTGTCAATAATATCTTAGTAGTATAGATCTGTTTATAATATTATTTGGCGTTACCAAACCACATATACACTGCCGACACTCGGCTAACCGAGAGATTGGTCGGTTAATCTATATTGAGTATGTGGCTATATCGGCGGTGGGTCTGTTAATCGGGTTGGCTAAAGTCTGTTAATCAGGTGTTATCGAGGAAATCATTTGAAATTCTGCATGTTTCATTGTATAACTTTTTAAATATATGTTTATCATAAAAATTATTCATGTCTAACAAAACAATTCAATGTACTGAATCCAGTGGTGTAATTATTATTTTTCTAGCTTCGATGTACGATCTATAAAATGAAAAGGCGTGTTACTCATCAATAAATTTATACACATTTTACACACACAAAATGTACACAAAAAGACACGTTGGTTGAATTTACTTGCATGCGATATTTTGAACATCGAACAAAGACAGGCATTATGTTTGTCAACCAAATTGATATCATTGTGTGAAAAATCTACACAAAAATCTGTATTTTGGTGACATAAATCAATCTTTATTTAAAACCTGGTCTGTTAATGGGTCGGATGTATAAAACCCGGTCTGTTAAGAGTTATGAATGGCAATAAAAGTATAATTATATTGCTGTATGGGGTGTTATCGGATCAAATGGATAGGCTCAAGACGAGTGGCTAAAATATACGGAAACAACACATGAGCAATGAAACATAATATATACGGAAACACTGACATGAACAATGAATTTAGGCCATGAATATTGAAAACTGATATAAAAAAGTGTAATGTTAAAGTATTATTATACATCATGTTAAAATGCCATATTTTGATTGCCTAATAAGAAGGTGTTAATTTACTCTATCACATGGCTGAGCGGGTGACAATTTTTTGGAATGTCACCCTCTCGGCTAGACCAATCAAAAATCGGCAGTTTAAACGACAATGAATTGAATCTACATCAAGTTATTTTATAGACAATCCTTAAAGTTCTAATTTACTATACAACGAAGCGTGGAACGACTCAAACTTATTTCTTTTACAATTGTTGAAAAAACGCATTTCACTTGTTAATATTTTTACTTTAAAACCTATAAATCATTGTGTGTTATGCTTATTGTTGATATTAAACGCATTCGTTCACCATTGATGGGTTTCAACTGGTGATGTACATTTCATCATGTTCATTGTGATGTATATTTCTCAGCCAGATATGAGGCCTTTTGAAAGGGGTATTTACCCAAAATTTAAATAAAATAAATAACAATAACAAAATAACAACAATTGAAAATAATTTTTTTCTTGATAGCAGAGCTTTTTTCCCGTTTCGGGCCTAATCCTTGTATCGTTTATATGTCAAGTCAATGCACTTCTATTGTCTATTTACTTCACTTCTGATGATTTTCAGTCAAATACCCGTTACGCTGTCAAGTACGTGACTACATAGAAAATACTTTATAATAAAACTCATCTGTTAAAGAAAATGATGATAGGACATTCATCATAAGAAATCAAATATCACATAGCTGAGAGGGTGATAGAGCAGATCGGTATCCCTCGAAAAAAACATTGTCAGCCTTGGCTTCGCCGCGGTTGACAATGTTTTCTCGGGACCCAATCTGCTTTATCACCCTCTCAGCTATGTGTTATTTATATCTTATCACATGATATTTGTTACGGATACGGATACATTTTTAAGATGTTTCATTAAATTGTTATAATTGAACTTGTTTTCCCTCTTTTCTGCAACACTTAAATATGTGATAAATAGCTTAAAGATTATAACATGTTTTTCCATATTTGCACTGGTATCATCCCTCGACCCATATCGGCCCTCGGCTAAAGCCTCGAGGCCGACATGGGAGTCTCGGGATGATACCAGGGCTAATATAGAAAAGGGCCTGTTATAATCTATACATATTGATTTCATCCAAGAATGGTCTCATATATCATGTGGATTCTGTTTAGGTTGTCATGAATAACACTAATTTGTATCTAAATTGGTATTAACCAGTATTTAAATCAGAGATAAACGTCGTAATGTAACTAAACATCAGTAAGTTAAATATATTGGGATGCTAGAATATATAAAGAATAAAGAAATAATAATGAGTAAGATAAAATAAAATGTAGAGAAAAGTAACAGACAATTTAAAGAATATAGAAATAAACAACACCCCCAATCCGGACCCTCATTGTATACACGAGAATCTGGATGGAAACACAGAATATATAGAATAATAGATAAGGACAGTAGGAAGTGATGCATTAATAAAAAAAGATACAAAAAAAATAATAACTGTTTGAGAATAAAGACATGAAACACCCCTGGGTGTTGAAACAGTAACGGATTGCTATGTACTCGTATTGGTAATAAATGCTAAAAGTTTACATGCGGACAACTGCAGTTCTCCTCTGCACTTATGTAGAAAGGAACTAAACGGAATAAAATTAATTAAAACTTAAGATAACCAAATGTAGCTGCATTCGCTCCTTTCCATTTACTTCTTTAGACTGATTTGTAAACAACAGATGATTCAGTAATAGAAGAAAAGAACCAATCGGATGATGTTGACGATTTAGAGTTTAACATCCAGTAATATCATGTGCATATGAGAACGACTACACGTTATATGTACCCTGTGTTATATTAGAAAGACACTTTCGGGCGGATTTGAGAACGTGCTACTTTGAACAGACACAAAAATTAAGGCTGAAGAAAACGTTAATAATAGATTCATGCATATTCCAGCAGGCAATCCATATCCATATATTGAAGTAACACACCTTAATAAAATGCAAAGGAAGTAAAAATAAAAATGTTCTTACTAGAAGGATACTGTTGCAGCGTATTGTCATTTTTTTTTTACTCAAGAGCATCTCATTCTTAACTTTTTCAAAGGGAAAATATAAAGGTAGCACAACTATTGTTGTGGCTAAGTAACTCTTAACTGACCCAATTTCAATTGTCCAACCCATTAACAGACTTTATTCCCATAATGTTCACTAAAACGTGGTATTACTCACGTTATATTACAATTATGAAATATTTACTAATTTCAATTTATATTTTAGAACCAAAGTACGATTTTGTGTCCTTTAAATGATATCTAAAATTGTTTTTTTCGCCTTTCATTACAAAAATTGCTATGCGTATAAGCATAAATACTACATACTTGCGCGACGCCTTTTAGTTTTACTGAAAACTGCGCAGACTATGAAATGTTTTTACAGTTGGAAAATGTTCTATGATATATATCATTTTGTCAGACACTTTTCTTTTTTTGATTTGATTCTTATAATGTACCTAAAATCTGTATATTAAATAGATTTTAATATTAAAATTGTGCGTTTTACTCTTAACAGACGTATAACCAACCCGATTAACAGACCAACCGCCGATATAGCCGCATACTCAATATAGATTAACCGACCTATCTCTCGGTTAGCCGAGTGTCGGCCGTGATATAGTGAAGATAAATTTCTCAGTGGGATTAAACAGGTGCTTACGTATACCTTTGTATATGAAGTAATATCTTTTTTTAGACAAATCAAATATATGTGAGACCTTCAAGAATTACAGTTATGGCCAAGTACATCTGGCAATAATATCTTAGTAGTATAAATCTGTTTATAATATTATTTGGTTTTACCAAACAACATGTAGTGAAAATAAATTTCTCAGTAGGATTAAACAGGGGCTTACGTATACCTTTGTAAATGAAGCAATATCTTTTTTAAGACACATCAAATATATGTGAGACCTTCATGAATTACAGTTATGTCAAAGTATAGCTGTCAATAATATCTTTAAACAATTATCAAATTTGAAAAAATAGCAACCATGCTTATTGTTGGCATGTTGAGAAAGGTCGCTTCTATAATGAAAGAGAAATGAAAGATATTTTATATTGTGTAACGGTATATTAATTGATAATGAGTTTTATTTTAGAATGTATGACGTACAAACATTTACGCGAAAGATGTATAACAAGAATGTGCCCATTGTAATTGGATACCCATTCGCATTATCATTTTTTATGTTTATTTGCCTGTGAAATTGAGATCAAATCTATTTTTTGGCATTACCTTAGAAAGTGGTACATATGAACTCATTTTCAAGTTGATGGGACGTCAACTCCATCAAAAACAGTTTTGACCAAAATATTTTACCTGCAGCGGGACAGACGGCTGGACGAACGAACAACGAAGGGACGGTCGAACGAACAGACGCACAGACAGAAAAACATAATGTCCCATAGTGGTACACAAAAATATTAGTGGAACAATCGTTCAGCCTTCAAACTTTGTTAATCATTATATCGGCAATTGATAACAGAAATGCACAATAAAGGGAAATATATATGTTATGCTGAAAAAACTTCGGTATTTATAAGCGAATCCTGCTCCGGAATTGATCTTTTATTATTGCATGTCGATATTATTCACTATCTTTAAATTAGTTTATTATTTAAAATTAATTTTGCCTCGACCATTACTGAAAAAACATTTGGGGTCAAAATGCGCATATATTGCAATACAATTAACACCAGTATTGTTCTTACTATACGTTTCATATTTGTATTTGTGTATTGAAATGTCTATATCGAATGTTTTGTTTATCTTACTGTAACATTAATGTGCGTAACTGGTTTTTCTTTAAAGAAATGAAAGACAACATTCATAATTTAGAAATGTCGATTTTATAATTTTTTGTTTAAAAAAAAATCTTACATTTGAAAAAACTTCCAGATAGTTTAACCTTCAGCAACCCTATCTATTATAAAAGAGGGACGAAAGATACCAGAGGAACAGTCAAACTCATAAATCGAAAAAGAACTGACAACGCCATGGCTAACAATGAAAAAGACAAACAGACAAACAACAGTACACATGACACAACATAGAAAACTAAAGAATAAGCAACACGAACCCCATCAAAAACTAGGGATGATTTCAGGTGCTCCGGAAGCATATATTCTGTTTCGGTGAAGAACGTAAAACGCTATATTGATATCAAACACTACGTAAAATAAAACAAATATCAGTGTTTTTTTTAAACAAGTCATTTTTTTTTTCAATTTTCAATTTATAATCTTATTGTTTAAATGAAAAATAAATAACATAGCATTGTAAGATATAGTCGGAGTTATCTTAAATGTTCTTGTTAAAATAATAAAACAACCATATGATGAAATTCAATATCTCTTTGTTTTCTTTTGACAATTGTTATGCTTCGAGCGCCTCTAATGAGTCTCGTGTTAAAGAAAGGCCAATCTGCATACTATATAATAAGAAGAGATTTTTCAATACTCTCGTTTGGTGTATCGATATATCAGTTACATGTATACAAGAATTATTTCCTCAAAACATTTATTTAAAAAAAACATATATATGGACGCTTAAACATGCACGACATATAGAGTACTTCGAACATCTAAAATAAGTGAAATACAAATTCATAAATTTACGTGTTACTTTGATCCTCAGAATGTCTTCAACATCTCCTACGTGAGGGGATATATTTCATGAATTAGTGTCAATGTTGTTGTTGACATGAATTTACTTGCTCGTGAATAAACATTTAGTCTCTTACTACAGTCTTCAGATTTTTAAATCGTTGTGAACAAGTTGGCAATTATGAAAAACTAACCTTTAACTGACAAAATTATACTTAAACGAAGCAATTAAATATAGGTATTTATTGATTATTTACACAATAATGGAAATAATGATTGTTGCTATACATTCAGGTATTTTTTGGCAATCAAATTGTTTAAGAGTTCAAAACACAAACATAAGCGTAATGTACAGGTCATGAAATATTAAGCACTTTTTGAACACATTTATGTATTTTACAAAACTATATCACTATGACAAAAGTCCAATTATTTTGTAAAACTACGTATGTAGTGGCAATTCATTGAGTCTTAATCCTGATATAGCATAAGGGCCTCTACACGAAAAAGCGGGTTTTTTTTTTTTTTTTTTTTTTGGCTACAATGGCTCTCCTTATATTTAACGGTGGTCAACAGTATAATATTAAACTCAAATTTAATGCAAATTCCTCCAACCTAAGACCATTTATTGTCATGCTTCTCAAGTTTAAGGTGCATTTTGAGCTGAAATACGCACTGCAAAAATTAAAGTCGGAAGCGAATGTGTTTTTGTACACACGTATTTCAGAAGCTTAAAGTTAACCCGCGAGCATATAAATATTAATTGCAATTATGACTGAACTATGCGTAGGGAACAACTGCTTCCAGTTGCATGTCCAGGTGAAAGCAAAACGCGAGGAAAATATGATAATTAATAATAGCGAATTTAAAAGCATCCGTATTGACGTACGTATTTGTTTAGAGTTTCTGATGAAAACTGAAATATCTAAATTTCGGAAATAACAGTCATTGCTGTCGAGATTTGATTTATTTAAACTAAATACCTATGCTTAAATTCGGCAGTATTTTCAAAGAAAATATCCTTGAAATGAGGGCAAAAGTATTTAATGTATATCATAATAAGCAATATAGAGAGTCTAATATTTACTGGATTTGTTATAACACGACGGGTGCCACATGTGGAGCAAGATCTGATAACCCTTCCGGAGCACATGAGATCACCCCTAGTATTTGATGGGGTTCGTGTTGCTTATTCTTTAGTTTTCTATGTTGTGTCATGTGTACTATTGTTTGCCTTTTTGTCTTTTTCATTTTTAGCCATGGCGTTGTCAGTTTATTTTCGATATATGAGTTTGACTGTTCCTCTGGTATCTTTTTTAAGCCAAAAAAGTCACTTGAAGAACTTTCCATAAATGCATAAGTTCTTCCGATTTTCTTTAATAACAAAGATGTAATAACCATTGAAACTCTTTCTACTGATTCGGAATGTGTTTCTATTTTTTTATCTACCATTTATTTTTTTGTTTTATCTCTTTAATATTTTTTGTTATATCTGTTACTGGACGTTATGATACAACAAATCAACAAATCAACCATATGGAGATTTTGTTTCACGTCCCAATAAGTGATGTACCGGTTTATTGGTGGAACAAAACTATGCTCAGAAAAAAGTATAATCACCAAAAAACTGAACTCCGAGGAAAATAAAAACGGAAAGTCCCTAATCAAATGATAAAATGAAATGATAAAACATATCAAACGAATGGACAACAACTGTCATATTCCTGACTTGGTACAGTCATTTTCAAATGTAGAAAATGGTGAATTGAACCTGGTTTTATAGCGCTAAACCTCTCACTTGTATGACAGTCGCATCAAATTCAGAGAATTGCTTTGAGTATTGGATTATACCGATGTGAGGTTGAACTACGTTCTAGTAAACATTTACAGAATTTGTCTTGATATAAGTATTATCTTTATGTCTTCTATACGAATGGAGTATTAAGAAAGTAAAACATTACTGATCCACTTGGAGTCCAAATTATAAGTTCGTTTAAGGTTGCATGTAATGTTTTCAAATTTTAAATAAAAAATTACCCACATCTGAAAATAAAGTAACGGACAGTCTGCTTAGTTCCGATCAAAAAGTTACGGACGTCTTATGATTTTTTTAAAAGTTGGCCTTGCGCTTTAGTGAACTCTAAATTAACAAACTTATTATAATTGTTAGTGATTTCTTTATTCAAGAATCCTATGAATATTTACATTCTGCATGAAAAACTTCGCAAAAGGTAGATTTTGTATGAATTTAATATCAACGAGTTTAGAGTTCGCCATCTTGGGCTGTGGGTGACTTAAGTTACCCACAGCTGTTTAAGCACAGTGGTTTTGCACTGTTGCATTCAAAATAAGTAAGCTGACTGTGTCTGTCTAGTACGAAATAGATTTTAAATCAGATTTACGTGTGCTCGTACTGACCACTTAAATTGAAAATAGTCGATAATTAAACAGAAAATGTTTTGTAAAAGTCAAAAAATATCTAAATATACTTCAAAGTGAGATTCAAATGGGGCGGGCAAAACATTGAGACCTTAAATTATTATTGAAGAGTTTGATTTTGAAATAAAAATGATTTTTCAAATGTAATAGGTTTTGTAAAATAACTAATAATTTCTCGTTCACCATTCGTTTAAAAATCGTTAGATATATGTATAGTGCATATTTAAAATGCATATGGTGGAAGGCTTGTTAATCATTTATCAACTAAAAGTAAAACGTTTTGTATTGAATCCTAACAGTTAGTAAAGTATTCCGTGACTTCATTCAATTTTCTCAAGTTTTCAATTAAAGTAGATCAAGTTTTTCCATAGGAAAGTATTTCAAACAAAAATGTTCTTTAAATTTAATTGCTGTCAAGATCATATATACGTATGACTTTTCATTCTGATTGTTTTAATTTACAATTATTTTCATCTGCTTAAATAAATAGTAGGTTAACTAAATGCGTTGCATATCAATATACAATGAATGTTAGCTCTAAACTTTTTAAATTCTTGAATCCATTGTTTGAATCAATACCACGTCTTGCCGAATGTATTATAAGATGTTATATCATATCTATTACAAAAACAATGTGTTTTGCATATGTAATATAAGATTTTCATAAGTCATATTCCAGTCCGGGAAAAATAGCCTCTTAGTGGGCCTATTATGACGTCATCAACATAGCTCACATCATAACAGGGCATACAAGTCTTTAATTAGTAGAACCTATACATGCTATAATACTTCTTCAATCCAGAGACAGAGAAACTGGAATAAATCAAAGGAGTTGGTCCGGTAAGGGCCGATTTCGGCCTCAGATTTCAGGTTCATCTAACGAAAGATTTTGGACACTTTTTAAACACTTAAGTGTCTATTTGAATTGATTCAATTAGTTTATGTGAAAGATTGTAATTGATTTAGTCATTAAAAACGCTCCGATTCAAGCTTAAATATAAAAAAATCTATCAAATATGCCAAAAACCGTCACTTTTCAGATAGTTTTTGTCAAAAATGAAAGTGGCCGCATCCGTGTTCATCCTCAACCTTTATATATGTTATGTATTGTCATCAAATACAACTTACATTTCAATATTATGAATGAACACGAATGCGGCCACTTTCATTTGAGACGGAAATCGTCTAAAGTTTAACTAAAATGCTAAAATTGTGATGATTTCAGTAGTTTAGCATGACTTAATGGTGCTAGTACCCGATATATGTGCATAGTAGTGTCAAAAACAGTCCTAATTTATGTAGCAGAAGCATTCTACTTTCCAGTAAATAGCTAAAAGATAACATTTTCACAATTTTGTAAAACTGCTATATTTTGGGGCCAAAAAGGGGTCTCACTGAACCTACTTCAAATTTAGCGGTAAATATTGCGAGCGCTATGTTATAAACGGTGTTACGTTTGTGTGTGTCGTTTGCATAGCTAGGCCAGTGATCCCATTCATTGATGATGTGGTATTCATGTGATGCATTTACTTAAAATCAATTGAAATTATCGGAATCATAAGATAAATTCGTTAGTGGATTAAATATTTAATCACTTACATTATGGGTAATCTACATAATTCAATTTTTCACTAGGACAATTTATGAAACTAAGGAAAACGCCAGTGAAGTAATCCGGGTTATGGGAACATTTGTCGTTACGTCCTGTTATATGGGCTTACAGTATCCGAGAATATTGGTTTTTAACGACATGCGTAAGCCAATCAAAATCAGAGAAATATGCAAAGCCAGAGATAAAATAATTTATCTCCACACTCCGACTGGATTGATTGTTGGTTGCTTTACGCCGTATTAGCACAAAAGGCTATATCGCGGCGATACACTCCGATTGGATTCCAATAGCTTATTCATCTAGTTATAAACTGAATAACCATATTGACAACATCTACACAGTGATATTCAAAGTCAAAGGCCATAGACAAACTTAAACAGCCATTGCACTGACTTGAATGGAGAGATGTTTCATTGGCACTCGTATCACATCTTCCCTTATGTATTTAAAGTTTGAATACAATTTTTGGACACAAAAACAAAATTACAATAAATTATTTTTTATTGATAACTGCTCTGCCTTGTTCTCTTGTTATCTTTCTGCATCTTATGGTAGTTCAACAATCATAAACAAACTATTTCTGCATCAAATATTCAAACAATTGACAAATATCTGAACCAGACGAATAAGGAGAATACGTCTGATGGCTCCTCTTGAACCCGTATCCATGGTTGATGCAACCGTAATCCTGTGTTTCTCGACGATTTTGTCTAAAATGATTCCTTTTACTGCAAGGGCAGCTTAATGCAACTTTGCGTTGCAACAACGGCTGTACGGGTCTAAAATTATCCACTATATAGTTATCCGTTTCTGTAAATGCGTCTGGTTCTCCCATCAATTCCCGGAATTCTTTTAACTACAAGAATTAAATAAGCATATAACTGTCTTTTTTTCCGTTCAATATATATTGTTTGGTTATTAAAATGTGTTTTCGATCGTTGCATTTTGTTTAAAATCTACTAATTACATTATAACGTTTTGTTTTCAATTTGCTTGTTCTTTCTATTTTTTCGTTTTGATTTTGTAAGATTTTTCAGATTAATGTTTAGTTGTAAACTTGATGTTACAACATATTGATCATGACATTTACCACCGAAATAGTTGTTGGTTATGTGATAAAGAGGTAGCCCACTCACGACACAAATACCTGAAATCTTCTCTTTTGTACATTTGTTCAAAAAATATGTGTGTACCCATATAATCTTAACTGTTAATATTTTATAGATTTTTATTTTTTCTATTATTCAAATGCATTAAATAGAGAAATGATTCATTGAAAATGTCACCTTTGTGTCTTTGTCGATAAATATTACCTGGTATTCTGACATGGAAATGCTTTTTTCAAACAAAGTCCATATAACAGTCTCTGTACAAGGGGGCGTGGTTAAACTCCCACAATATCTGTACCAACAGCTGGTGGTTTTAGGTAACAGATCCATAATTGGAAAGTTGTCCAAGACTACCTTACCACCTACAGAATGTTGAAATGAGGTCAGGATGAATATTTTGTTACCTATTTAGACCAAGAAAGGTCTTCGCGTTCAATAGAGAGTAACATGTTCATTAATGCAAATCATGCAAAAATAAATGACTTTTTTGTGAAAATAATTTTAGCGCGGAAGAACGATTAATTAGACGGACATGTAAATGGTGAAAGTGAATATTTCGTCAGAAATAAACCTCCTTTTCATCCCTCATTATATCAAGTTGTCGTCCTTAAAACAGTATTGATTTCGAGCTTGTTATAGTTCTAAAACTTGACAACAATTTTAACTTCTTTTGTGACTAACTGATGTTCATGGTAAATTTGTATTGTTTTGCTGCCGTTGTCTATGTATCATTTAACAACTGAATCTTCGTTTTATCGTTGACATATTTTGAATATCCCCTTTGTATTTTATCATTTTCCTATGTACAACATATGTGGTTTTATGAAAAAACATTTTTCGATTGTTCAAAATGTCTTTTCCTTATGATATTTTATTTTCGTAAACAGTTCATAATTGATTTATATACTACCAACTTACCCTTATTTTTTATGTCTTTGAGCTTAGAAACTATTTGTTCATAATTTGGATTGTAACTGCCAGCCTGTAAAGATAACAATCGTACATTTATTTTGATTACTAAGAATTATTTATTAATTTTGTTTATGAATAACATTAATACTGTATGTGTCTCCCGCTTGCGTGCGGTCAATTCATTACTCTTTCATAACTTTTTAAGGGGCTATTTTTTTTTAAAGCTATCCTAGATTCTGTCCTTACATCTGTCTGAGGAAGAAATTAAAAAAGATTTATGACCGACATAAGCGGTCTACTGCCAAAAACATCATTCATACTACTCCCTAAATACACATTTATAGTTGATTTTCCAAGTGAAGACATATTTGATGAATTGCATAGAACAATATTTCCTAAGAGACAACGATATGTTCTACGATGACATTTGATATCAGGTTGAGCCTTAGACCTAAAAGCGCTTCTTTTGACATGCCCAGTACAATGTCGATGTGGACAGAGAAATAACCAGTACTAAACCGTTTCGCATAGGATGATCATATTTTAAGCCAATGTAAGAAAAATTGTTAGCAGTTATAAAAATGACTGTAAGTAGAATTCTAAGCAGTTATAAAAATGACTGAAGTCAAGAAGCCTGTAGTTCAATGGTTGTCGTTGGTTCATGTCTTTCATATTTGGTCTTCAAAACTCGATTGTTATAAATGAGGACGTTAGTTTTTTTTCAATTGAATTGTTTCATATCAAACAGCCGACAACCGGTATGACATTTTCTCATTGTTGAAAGCCCTACGGTTGTCTATATTTTCTGACATTCACTTTATTCGAACTTTGGTAGAAAAATGTCAAATCGACAATCATACCACATTTCCTTATTTCTATATCAATAACCTTTTGTTCACGCATAACAGATTGCTTCATATCAAAACGAACGTTGTTTCAGATTTTTATCATTTTCTAGTGAAATATTTTACTAAGTTGAACAAATGTTGAACTAAGAATGGTAAAGGAATAAGTAAACATCCGGAAATTGTTATAATTTTTATTTTTCCTATATCTAACATAAATAATATTTTTATGATTACAAACTGTTGTAAGTATTAACAAGTACTGGCTAAACCTAATATGACTTACATAAATCATTACTCCAAGCACTGCTGCAAAGTTTTTTGCTTCATCTTTTGTTGGAAGAAACACAAAATGAGCCTAGAATAATAAACACAGACACATTTACAATTCAACTGAATTCATAAACTTTTCAGTTACATACTAACTTTAATTAAATAACAAAAAAGTAAATCTAAATTCAATTTAAATTTTATCTTGATACACATGGATTTGTATTTAGATTTTTAACCAGAAGACAGCAATTTTTCAAACAGTTGTTCCATGCATGTGTTTAGCATTTCTTCAGTTAAATGCCTATATGATTTAGGCGAAGAACTTAATAATCTTGAAGGGAGATCTGAACTTTTCTTATACTACAGTTTCTTAGATTAGGTTACTCTAAAAGTCATTCTTGCCGTTCTGGTTTTTCTTATTTGTATTAATATTTTTTTTTACTGTCAGAGACCAGTACCTGTTTTTTCTTTAATTTAAACAGGAATATATATTATGCAATGTATGTTAATAAATTCAAATTATTTAATGTTTGAATAGTTACTATTTTGAATATATAATAAATCAGTCATGCTTATTGAAAACTTAATAGCAATATGTAAACAACTAGCATACATGCTTCAGTTGTTTTGATCGTTGGATAAATTTGTGTTACATACACTGTTTACCTCAAAAAGACAAACTGTACCAAAAAGACATTCAAAATGTGTGAGACAAAGATAATCGTGTGGCGATTATAAGAACCACATCTACGATTTTGGCAACAAATGTTTCTTATGCCAGATCAAAATGTTTTGATAATTGCAATAATACTGCTTTCATTGAAAATACGGCAAGTGTGTAGTCACAGATTGATTTAGAAAATCAAATGTGTGTCGATATATAGGTTGTATTGTACTAGTATTCATCTATAAACGTTTATCTTAATTGAATCGAAACTTACTACTGGTCGAGTGACCAACTCTGTAAACTAGTACTTACCTCCATTGCAAACTTACATCCGTTTATGGTATGCTCAGAACCCCTTCCACTGTTACGTCCCCAATGGAAATGAAATCCTGATAGTTTGTGGGGTCCTGGGAGACCCCCTCCTTGAATTGTTGGCTGGTAATCGAGAAAGTCTACTTTAACTGTAAAAACAATCATAATTACAGATGAAAAAAATAACACATTATCGATAATTTGCGTTAATAAATCTATAAGGAAAAGAACATGTGTTGTAAGAATTGGCGGAATAAGAATTATAGACCTAAAACAAAGCGAGTGGAAAATGAAACCAAAAACAAATAAGGAAAATAAAATAGGTAAGTACTTATTTAGAACGGACATAGACTTTTATCTAAAGTATAAAGAACAGAAATTGATAGAGAAACAGATTTCTTTTCAAAACTTGCAAAGTATCTAAACAAAAACTAATAATACAGAAATAGTTATCTCCTTTTCAAATTCTAATACCTGCAAGACCGGTATTGGTCATTTCCATTTTTATTCCTGATGTTTCTGTAAGCTCCGAGAGATCAAATGGTTCAATGTTGTTGTTTTTTACCACATTCTTTGTTTTAATAGCCACAGGAGACTGCATAGTACTAGCACACATTTCTGAGTTTTCTAAGCAAGACCAAAAAGGCGGTGCTACAAATAGAATAGCTGTATAGTCATTTTGAAAAGATAAAAAAAAAAATTATAGTTAAAATTTCGATGAATGGCATTTTCTACTTTAAAATTGGGACAACCTCTTTTTTTCACTGTAGAAATTGGAATTAAATAGGCTTTTCTCCACAATAACTATGCACCGATTTTCCCCTGAACACATTATATATTATGTGCAGTCAAAACTGTGGTACATCCAGGATATATAATAAACTAAATAATCGTTTATATATTTGAACTTATAAAGAAACTAAAGTTTGTATTCTCTCGGGAATAGTTGAACTCAGGCGGATTTTACCGTTTGCTTGCGTACTTGTTTGTCATATAGCTCTCTAAATGTCTCAGGTCTTGGCTTTCAAGTATTCTGCTTTAAGCGCTGCTAGTCAAGGTTAATACAGAAAAGCCCTTCGGACGAATGATATTGATGACGTATTTTTATATGTTAACGTAAAACTTTCTTTTGTCATTTCGATACAAGTAGAATGCACGATAATTGCATTGTCTATTTTTGTATATCCATAATACTGATTCAATCCTATAATAGAGCAAACTGTTGTTTGAAACTTATAAAACATTGTAACATCAAATCGGAAATTATAAATCTGTATGCATGTGTTTCTAAATTTCTGTTTGCTAAGATGATATACTTACGAATACCCCCTTGAAAGTATCCCCATTTTAGGTCTGAAATAAGAGAATACATGTAATTAATTTTCTGTTTTTGTTATATAATAAAAAACGTGAAGAAGTTGGATAATTGGAAAATATTTTGATATTTTGAAGAACTTTCACCTCTAGGCTTATTTGTTCAATTTTCTTATTCTTCAAATCCACAAAGTTATGTCGGACGAGTAAACAATTCCCAATTACAAAAAAATTGAGAAATACCGGCTTAAAATTCCAACGGTCCTTATTAGTAGTAAAATAGTCGATTTTAAGTAATTAATGTTAATTATCTTCTTAAAGACAGACATTATTTATCAGTATATTCGACCCAATAATTATGTGTTTGAAGAATTTTAACTGAGACACTTTCTTAACATGATAATTGCGTCTGTTATAATGATATTTGTGAGTACAACCGCAGAGATAAAATAGCACAGCAAATACAACGTAGCATACTTACTCCATATATATCATTTCTGTAATGACTGGTAATTGAATATTTAGTAACTTCATCAACTATGTCATTAAAAGGTAAAACTTAATTGCATACATACCTTCAATTGCTTCAGGCATTTATATTAGTGACATATACATCCCTTCAATCGCTTCATGCAATTCAATTACAAAGATGTCTTCACTCGTTTTAGTCAATTCAATTGCATACATATCTTCAATCGCTTTATGCAATTCAATTGCATATATGACTTCAATCGCCTGAGGCAAGTCAATGGCATAGATACCTTCAATCACTGCAGGCAATTCAAAAACATACATACATTCAGTCTCCTGAGGCATTCAATTGCATACATATGTTTAATCACTTCATGCAATTTAATTGCATATCTGCCTTCGATAGCTTTAGGAAATTCAATTGCATGCATATCTCTAATCGCCTGAGGCACTTCAAATGAATACATACCTTCAATTGCTTCAGACAATTCAATTACATCCACCACTTTAATCGCTATAGGCAATTCAATTGCGTACATACCTTCAATCGCTTATGGAAATTCAATTGCATACATATTATCAATCGCTTTTGGTAATTCAATTGCATATAAACCTTTCATCGCCTAAGGCAAGTCAATGGCAACCGTACCTGAACCTTTTAAACATACCTTCAATTGCCTCAGTTGATCGTACAAGAACTGTGTACATGCAACAAAACAAAAACATGACACTAGATTTGATTTCCAATTTCGACATTTTTAGATATATATTTTCCCGAACTTTGTGTAAGATGAAACAAATGTTGAATATATTTATCTTTATATAGTCAAACAATGCAAGACGTTGTATGTTAAGATTCTATTTTTGAAAAAGAAAAGACATTAAACAAAAATCTGAAATAGCATTTGTGGCTATTTAGATAAAATTATGTTGCAATAAAATTATATTGTAAACTCATGAAAATAGTGCGTATGTTATATCATGAACATTCGAAGGTAAAGGTTAGATTGTTTGATATCTAAACGTCTTCAAAGTTCGATTATTGTTTTACGTTCTATATGAATGTCATTAAATAATAATAACATGTTATGATCATTTGAGGGGGAAAGCGAGAATTGTTGTGGGAGGTGTTAACGTCTTAAAACATATTTCGAGGGGCTAGTGCAAAAGAGTCGTATCTGAAAATATTCTTTAAACAGGTTAATGTTCTTAAAAGGGATTAATGTTCTTCAAATATGCACTTATCTCGAGGGGTCAGTGGCATAGAGTCGTATCTGAAAATGTTCCTAAAATCGGTTAATGTTCTTCTAATATGAACATATCTGGAGGGTTTAGTGCCAAAGAGTGGTATCTTAAAATGTTCCTAAAAATGGGTTAATGTGCTTATTATATTAAGAAGAACATTTATTGTTTTATGATTTATTTGAATTCTGTCACGTGACAATCTACACGAACGTATATGTCCTATGTTTTCGTATGTCTTCGATGTATCATCAACTCAGTAGTCAGTACTTTGGTACTGACATGAGTAATAATAAACCTTTTTAAAATTGACCGTTTCTAAAAGTTTTAATTATAAACTATGGTTTCAACTAACTGAAACAAATTTGATGTGTTTTAGTATATTTAGGTACATTGTGTTATATAAGTCTTCTGCTGTTTCTGATTTTATGCATCATTGGTTTTCAAGTGTTCGGCTTTGAGCGCTTATATCATGATGAAAGTGAATGCAAAAAAGCGCGTCAGATTCCTGAAATGAATAACGTGTTGTTTTGGGGTTTGTTTTTTTTTTTTGTTGCTTTGAGAGATCATTAAGAAAGACAATCCAGATGAAAGGTGTCCGGGGCATAGAATTTATAAAATTGTTATTACGTTTTCCCAATTATTTTATCTTGTTTAAAACTTCTGCAAGATAATAATGTAATTTCTGTCAAAAGAAATCAATTAACGACAAACTATCAAAGTTGATAGAAAGTAGTATTGTATGAGTTATGGTACAACTTCTAGATACAAGAATGACAGTTTGAGCGTCTTACGACATCGCTATAACATAATATGGATGAACTTAGCTGTATATAAAATATTGGGCTCATTTGCGTGTTCCAAGTCAGGATCCTGTTATTCAGTAGTTGTCGTTTGTAGGTGTATGTTTGTTTTTGATTCATTGTTCTGCACATGAATAAGAATGTAAGATTTCTTATTTGAATTGTTTTACATTTGTCATAGTGGTGTCTTTTGTAGCTGAGTATGCGGTGTGTGTTTTATCATATTTGAAGGCCATACGGTGATCTATAACTATATTACTTCCTTGTCATTTTGTCTCTGGTGTATAGTTATTTCATTAGCAATCATTTTTTCAATCTATAAATTTGACAGTCCCTCTTTTATCTTCTTACTTTTTATATATATCATGAACACTAGTACCATTTTGTATGTTGTAAGCTTTATAAGAGGCAAACTGTATACAAAAACTGCCACGCAGACAATTATATAGATTATATAGATATTTGTATCGACTATCCCCTAGTACAATCGTGTGTATTTAGTGTACCCGAATGGCAAACCATGCACTATTTTGTGTCCAAAAAGTTGAATATACTTTAAAATGAATTTTGATTTTCAACGAAAGAAAAAACGACGTATGTTTCATTATGACCATTTAATGATAAAGAAAAGATTTTTGTTCGATACTTAAACGTCTTTAAAATTAGATTATTGTTTTATGCTATATGTAAATACCATTATAGATTAAAGGAAAATATAAATAATATGACTTATGTTTAACAATAATCATTAGAGGGAAATGTGAAAATTTCGTTTTGATTTATTAATGTCTTAAAGAATAACATTATTGTATGCTTTATGAGAAATTAACTCACGTGGCCACCTAGATGTACTGATATGTACTTGGTTTTCGAGTTGTTATTTAGTATTGAATCCAAAAAGCGCTTCTGAGCATTAGACATCGTTGTAAGAACATTTTGATGCGCTTAAAGGTATAGGGAATATCAAGTGTATGGCTTAAAATGGTCTTCAAGTATAGATTATAGGTACTGACAATGTTTATCGTCTTAATTTCGTGTAATAGTATTATGCTATTTGTCTTTATAAATATTACTTTTATTGTTTAGTCTATTGTTGTCGATATCCATTTGGTGTCGCTCTTTGGTTATAAATTCCGTTATTGTGTTATTGTGCTTTTGTAATTTTTTTAATCTTGTCCTTCGTTTTTGATAATATGCTTTGTCTGTGTGTCTTTTTCTTTGTTTTGTTGTTACCTATTTCTTTGTTTTTAGAAAGTGATTAAAATTAAAACACAATGTTGACTGCTGTACCCCTATTTTTGAAATATTTACCGATTATATGCGTTTGTTTTGTTCACACATCGGAATGTGACTTTCATACTAGCAAAAGGTTTAGCTTGCTATTTAAACACGTTTAATCAAACAGTTTCTGCATAAGAAAATGTCTGTTCCAATTCAGGAATACAAAAGCTGTTATTTATTTGTGTGATGTGTTTAAGTTTTTAATTATGTCATTTCAATAGGGACTTTCCGTTTTAAAATTCCTCGGAGTTCGGTATTTTTGTAATTCTATGTTTTACTTTATAAGCTTAATAAAAAGGAACCTTTATACGAAAATTGTTTAACTGAAAGGATGGAAGTTCAATTCATGGAAGTCGTTCCATGACGAAAGAGTCAAATACAATAGTATCATTCGCAAACTGTCTCGTTGTTGAGGGACGGCCTTCTGTTAGTTCGTTCAAATAAGAAAAGTTAGAGTGTGTCATTAGACTTTCCTTGGTATACGCAAGATTCTACTGTCCTTGTTTTTCATTTTTTACTTCAACCAGACTATTTATGTTATCTGTGTGATACTATTGATGGAAGAATCATTACTATGGATAAATGATATTCTGCAAGTTTCTGGACATTTTTTTCAGACTTTTAACTTCCTGTGAAAGAGAGAACCCGATGAGTGTGAACTCTTTTTTATGGATAAAAAAAAATCATTTTGAATATTGTCCATTTTGAAAATTACAAATTGATAGAAAAAGTTTTAAACATTTTGATAAGAAATTTGTCTTAAATAATCAAAACAATTACGTTGAATTTTCATGTTAAATTCATAGCAGATTTATTACTTACAGGCTCGACCATAGATATATGTATATATTGAGTGTACTTAAATGGGAAGAAACCCGATGCACATTTTTTGTTGCATAAAGTTGAGTATACCCTAAAATGTTCCTGTTCCCATATTTTGCAATGAAATTAGGTTTTCAACGACGGATAAAATGACTTATGTTTCATATCATGACCATTTTTTATTTTAAAAAAAATTAAATCCGAGTTTATGCATAAAATATTTTGTACTATTGAGAAGATACTTATATGCGACTGACATACAAGCGAAGGGCTTATCTATCTATACAACCAGGTCTAATCCAGCATGTTCTACATAAGAACTTGCCCTTACCGAGTCCGGAATGTGAAAGTGGTTTTCAATTCGTTTTATTTAATAATATTGCCATTTGATAAGAAACTTTCCTATTTGAATTTTCCTTGTTATTTTACATTTTTACATTAAATAAAAATTGTCGTTTGATGTTTAAATGTCTTAAAATCCGATCATTGTTTTATTTTTTGTATAAATACCATTACAGAAGCCAAAGAAATATTAATAATATAAGCTATATTAAACCATGATCACTGGAGGGGAAAAGTAAAACATATTTGTGTTTGGTGAGTAAACGTCTTAAAACACAGTTCTTGTTTATATACTTAATTGGACATTAAACGTGGCCAGCTACATTAACTCATATGTCCTTGGTTTATAATTTCTATTCTTTTTAACGTGTCATCAGAAATTATATGCTTATAAATACCTTTTTGCATATTTCCGCATTAAAAAAAGGAAACTATGTACAAACATTTCAACCCAAACTAATACTGATACCGTTATCAGCCATCCCTAACTCTAATCGTGTATATATAATGATTATACCAAAATCGAAAATATTATTTTGAGAGTACTATTTATAATTTACCGTACACTATTTGGAGTTATAAATGACTGTAAAGTTAAAAACTAATGCCTCTGTTCTAAAATAGAGAACTTTTTTATACACATTCGAAAAAAATTTACGGAAATGCATTTAGGAAATATATAGTTTATTATATTACTCTATTTGCAAAATAATACATATTATATTCCTCTATTCACAAAAAAATACTTCTCATTAATAAAAAGTTTATTTTTGCAGAAGAAATTAAATATGTATGACTTTTGAATTTTTAAGGCGCAAAAAAAATTTCATATTGCTTGAAATGTTTTTATCCAATAATGCATTTTAGGTTAGCAATCAAAGTTTTTATGTATTAACAGATGTCTATGAATACAAGGTCATTTGTTATGTTTTACGTTTCCGCAAATTGGCATTACTTTTCCGGGAAAAAAGATGACGTTTCCGGAAAAAAAAGTATACGTTTCCGCAAATAAATAACTTACTTTTCCGGAAAAAAGTAACTATTCCGGAAAAAATAAATTATTACTTTTCTGCAAATAATTAAGGCATACCTATTGATCGAAAGCAAAGCTATAATAAAAAAAAATAAATATTTATTAAGTTAAAAGTCATCATAACATGTTAGTAAAATTCATCATTAAAATGTATGAAAACGTATGTTCAAAAGTCAGCACAAATCTGATATATCTTATATGGGTCATTTTCAAAAAATGTCGAATTTTCAGTACACCCATGCTAAAAATTTTATTTTTAATGGAAATTTCAGTTGTAATGGTTTAAATGAAAGCTTGTCGGATTTGTGATTCAGAACATTAAGAATAAACACAACTTACATCTGTTTTGATAAGATTAAACTGCATTAAAGTCCGATTTTGGGGGTATTTGTGTGCGTACAGTGTCAGAAAAACACATTTCAAATGATTTTTTTTCGATTTTCTGATCGCCTTGATATCTGCAAAAGGGACTTTTTAAGAACGTTAATTATTACTCTAACGAAAACTTGTAGCTTCTTTATCATTGTATTTAACATATTATCTACAAACTAAATTCAATCAGCGTACGGGAGGTTCATGTCTATCCTGTTACCGCTACTTAAATCAGCCGTTAAATTTTGCTCCCTATGAATATTGAATTGATTTCAAAAGTGCAAAGTAATCTTAACATTTAATACGCCTCGTTTCTTCAACGACAGTGTAGAGAAAAGAAATTTCAAGACATTTAGTGAAAAAAATAGAGTGTAATTTTTTTCATGTCTATGCTGTTACCAACAATTTTGATTAATTACACCAACAGTATGCTTGTTAAAAGTGCAATAACGTGTTTAAAACCAAATTCATAATAGAAAACCATAATCACTTCACCAAAGGGAGTAGTTATTTCACAACCGCAATCAAAAACGAAGACATTTGTCTATCCTGTTATGTCTATCCTGTTACTATGGTTGCTATGGTTACAGTAACAGGATAGACAATTGTAGACAAAACATTGTTAAATTTTTTTATCTTAACATATAGATGCAAAAGGAATGAAATATTTCGTTGTTTGAACTCATCATAAGGTTATAACGTCTTAATCTTTCCAATTAAGCATTTGCATGTGCAATACTGATATCGGTAACAGGATAGACAAAAAGGTAACAGGATAGACTTTTATATAGTGATATATCAGAAACGTACGTTCCTGTTACCAATGAAATAAAGAGAAGGTAAACTAACTTATGAGGGATTTACTTGATGTTGGGTTTGTTTGAAAGGGTGAAAAAATGCCGAACAATATAAATTGCTATCTTAGACTTGCATTACTGGTGGTAATTTTTACAACCTTTGAAAACCAATTTTTAGGGGCATTTTTCAGTACAACCTGGAAAATTGGCAAATAATCTATTATTTTACAGAATGAATATATATATAGAAGTTTATTCTCTTATAAACCATTTAATTGGCTACGTAAAACAAGCTTATTCTTGTATTCTATTTTCCAAAAATTTGGGTCAAATACAGCCAAATTTTCAAAAATCTGCGGCAAATACAGCTAAGGTAATTTGTTCCTGGGATTAGAAAATCCTTAGTTTTTCGAAAAATTTAAGTTTTGTCAATTGGAAATTTATAAAAATGACCATATAATTGATATTAATGTCAAAACCGAAGTGCTGAATACTGGACTGGTGATACCCTCGGGGACAAAACGTCCATCAGCAGAGGCATCGACACAGTGGTGTTAATGGTTATAAAAGGTACCACGATTATAATTTAATACACCAGACTCGCGTTTAGTCTATATAAAAGAGGGACGAAAGATACCAGAGGGACAGTCAAACTCATAAATCGAAAATAAACTGACAACGCCATGGCTAAAAATGAAAAAGACAAACAGACAAACAATAGTACACATGACACACCGCAGTAAACTAAATAATAAGACGAATCCCACCAAAAACTAGGGGTTATCTCAGGTGCTCCGGAAGTTTAAGCAGATCCTGCTCCGCATGTGGCACCCTTTCGTGTTGCTTATTGGATAACAAAGCCGGTAAATAGTCTAATTCGGTAGGTTGCATTCATGAAAGGGAAGGGGGTTGTAGTTACGACGTACCAAACATATCCGATATCATTTGTGAAACGGTTATTCCATAACGGTAAACCAACTCGTGGTGGCGTCCGTAAAATTTACGAAGGGATGCTTTCAACTTCACCATTAGAACTCTTGTTTTAATAGCTTCCTTGTGAGCAGCAACCCGCTATCACGAAAATCATGATAGAAAATGAAAAAACGGGAATATCGTATCAATTGGGGGATATATACCCCGTATTCAGGTGCTGCTGGAATATTGCTACTTAGAATTGGAAAGTTCACAATAGGAAAGCTGAAATCATCTCTTTTGTCGTAAAGTTTTGTTTTCAACCGACCCTCATTGTCAATTTCCAGATGTAAGTCAAGATATGAGGCCGACTGAACTGTATCTGTAGTATCCTTCTCTCTAGTTCAATTGGATAGATGCGTTCCACATAGTCACCAAATTTTGAATCATTTAGTGATTTAAGACTCATCAGTGAAGCTCAGATCAAAATAGTTATAAAGCCAAATATGATAAATGTTTCGTGCTTCAGAGAATGATCGCATGTAATTGCATCCGATTTGGGTTTTCTTTTTAGCAATTATGTCTTATATAGAAAAATGTTGCATTGAGTTATTAAAACGGATATTTTCTTGTCTTTTAAGTTGATGTACTGCAATAACTCAGAATGATCAGTTGATAAAGATAATAATAATGTTTTCATAACCCCTACCTTAAATTTAGACTTTCAAATTAGTACGAATGTGTATTAATTTGATCCTGTCTTAACTGTCGGTTTGCTGCACCTGTAATCAGACTGGTCCCCACATCAAGTTTTTGATTGGGTTCGTATTGCTTGGTCTTTAGTATTCTATGTTTTGTCTCATGTAGTTTTATTTGTCTGTCTGTCTTTTATTTTTTTAGCCATGACGTTATTAGTTTATTTTCGATCTATGAGTTTAAATGTCGCTCTGGTATCTTTCGCCCCTCTTTTTGCAACATACATGTATGCTTATCTTAGATATCAGAGCCAAACAGATAAAGGACATGGAATCTGTCTTCGCCGTTGATACAGTGTATATACCCTCGAAATATATGCTCAGAGTTACAGCTGTAGAAATGTACATGGAAAAGTATATGTAGGTCAAACATGACATTTGTTTTCAATCTTTAACATGCTGACTTTCTCTCGTTTGAGATTTCATATTGTAACTTAAAAAAAAACTTGAGGTACTTTAATATTTTGACAGACGGCGGCAATATTATAGGGTTATTCCATGAATATTGGGGAATATTGTCCCGAGTAGAATTTTATATTTCACGAGCTTGCGAGTGCAATATATGTTCTACGAGGGACAATATTCCCAAATATTCATGCAATAACCCTTTTATTGTATAGCAATATAATATTTGAAAGTAAAAATTGGTTTAAACTAAGATTTAAACGTTGATGACGTCATGAATTTTGAAGATTTATTGCACTAGTGCAATATTAGAATTTATTGCACGCTAACTTTTGGTTATGTTCTGTGGGAAATATTATATTGCTATACAATAATAAATGTTGTCTGATGTTTCAATGATTAGTATGACGCCATCGTCCTTGTATGTGCCAAAATAGAATATAACATCTTTATGTTGCAATGTAGAAACTTTTCTATCCTTTATCTTACCCTTACTGAAAAATCAGCCTTCTGGCGACCTGTTGCGGCAGATCTGCCGCAAACACTGCGGTAAGGTTGCTGCAAATAGTTTGCGGCAACTTCACCGCGACTTTTTACCATGCAAATGAAGGTTGCGGCAGACTTGCCGCAAAGTTTGATAGCCTTAAATAGTTTGTGGTGAACTTCTGGCGAATATTTGTGGTGAACCTCTGGCGAACTTTGATAGCCTTATATAGTTTGTGGCGAACTTCTGGCAATTTTTGTGGTGAACTTCCGGCAAACTTTCAAAGCCTTATATAGTTGATGCCCTATGACTACCTTTATATGTTTATTCTTTTTTCAAAACTGTACCTCTTATTCAAAATGATGCACATGTGGATCAAAATTAATTATTATGACCAATAACTGATATTTACCTGCTCACCTTCTGATCAAATTAAATTTTTAAAGAAATGTGAAAGAGAGAAATTAAAGTTGTGACCACAATAAAAACAATGTAGGTACATGTATATTTATTAATTTACTCAGTGCATAATTCAGAATGAGCTGATAAATTTCGTAACAGATTCATATGTATGAAAAAATCAAGAACAGATCTGTCTTTATAAGGCCAATTATAAAGAAACTGGGATTAACATGATTTATAAGGCATTACAACATAAAGCATAAAATCATATCTAAAATATAAATCTGACAAATGTGATTAAACAATATAGAATTACAAATTGTTTTAAAGACCTTTCCTGCAAAACATCATTATCCACAAAGTTTAAGATTACAACTGTAATGATCTTTCTCTAAGGGCAAAAAGAGTGTAACACAAACGTTATTTCAAAATGGGGGTTCTTTGACATAATTTTTGTACCAATAATAGCAAATTAACATGCAAAAACTGTCTAAATTAACTTACAAAGAGATGATCAATGATGCAGGGCCTGTTCCAGGAACTAATTGAATCATATATAACTCAGACATCTATCATATATATAAACATCCATTTACTTTTAACATGAAAACACCAACATTAAAAACTCCCTCCTATTTCAAATTCAAAGAAGCAGGAAGTCTGATTTTAGTACAGGGAGCATGCTCAGTATGCTATAATGTTTGCGGCGAAGTTCCAGCAAACTTTAGGACTCCTTTAAAGTTTGTTTACAAATTTCCTTCAAATTTAAGAAAGTTAAGAGTTTGCGGCAACCTTGCGGCAAAATTTTACATATGTTTGCCGAAAGGTCGCTGCTAGCGGCGAACACTGGTGAACAACTTTCAGGTCTTCTGGCGAACTAAAAAGATTGCCGCAAGGTTGCAGCAATGTTTCTCTTTTCATAAGGGTAATCAGAAGTATGTCAAAAGCTCCAGCGAAACAAATAATTCAATTGACCTACATATATTACTTTTTATCATATATTTTCCCCATAAAAATTCAAATACAAATGTACATTGTTTTCTTTCATGAGTTTTAACAGATGTATTTATACATTGCAACTGGCATTGACTTTTGCGTTTGCTTTCTTAAAGTTGTCAAAAGCTCAAATTTCAGTTATCAGTTACTATTAACTACATGTAGTGCATCAGTTTTCGTATTTGCATATTACATCTTATAGGATAATATGTTATCAATTATTTTCTATAGAAATAATGCATGCATAGCTTTAAAAATATTTAAAACTTTTAATTTCATTCACCTGTGGACATTATTCTATTTGGCGGTATTTTATCCTAGGTTATGTTTTTTTTCTGAAATTGTTTAACATCTAATATTTTATTGATTTTATATTTACATTGTGTCATAGATCAAATTATTCGTTCGATGTATGTTCACTTGTGTTTATATGTCTTTTGACTGAGATAAGCCATTTCAATATATTTCATAGTGTGTATTTCTACATTTTTCTATGTTGTGATGTTACACTAGAGTTTCAGATAAGGGTGACGGTTGGTAAACCAAGAGTTCCAAACGGTGAAGTTAAACGATCCCTTTGTAAATTTACGGACGTAATCACGAGTTGGTTGACCGTCATGGAATAACCGTTTCACAGATGATATACGATATATTTTCCTTATGTTGTAACTACAATCCCGTTCCCTTTTCACGAATGTGACCTAACGAATTAGACTACGGGTTTGTAATATCATGAGCAACACAACGAGTGCCACATGTGGAGCAGGATCTGCTTACCATTACGGAGCACCTGAGATCACCCCTAGATTTGGTGAGGTTCGTTTTTCTTAGTCTTAAGTTTTCTATGTTGTGTCTTGTGTACTATTATTTGTCTGTTTGCCTTTTTCATTTTTAGCCATGTCGTTGTCAGTTTATTTTCGATCTATGAGTTTCACTGTTCCTCTAATATCTTTCGCCCTTCTTTTGGTACCTTTTAAAACGTATAAAACCGCTGCATTTGTTATCACCTGCCCTAAGTTAGGGACCTGATGTTTAGTAGTTGTCGTTTTTTTTTATGTGGTTCATAAGTGTTCATCGTTTCTCTTTTTTATATAGATTTTTCCCGTTTGAATGGTCTTACACTAGTAATTAGTGTGCCCTTTAATTTATAGCCTTGATGTTCGGTGCGAACAGGCCCCGTGTTGAAGACCGAACTTTGACCTATAATGTGGTTAACTTCATTGGCACTCATACCACATCTTCTTATATCTATTAATTTGGAAAATATCTGTACCAAAGAAGGAATATGACAGTTGTTTTCCATCCGTTCCTTTGGTTCATATAGTCGATGTGGTTCGGAAACTTGTTCAAACCTTTTTCATCTGTCGTCATACAAGTAATATAAACTTTTCCCCTCCACTATTCATGGTCTAAGATACATGTAGGTACTATTATATATAATATGTCGTTTTTATCTACTTCAGTATTTCTATAAATCATAAAACAATCATCTTTTGTTTAAGAGGAATAAACACTAAACGACTATCTTATCGTTCACTTCCAATGTTCATGGTTGGATATAGGTTATATTATTTATATTTCTCTTGCATTTGTATTAGTGCGTTCTTTTAGAACATATAAAACAAAAATCCTATTTTTAAGACATTTTAACATCAATGATCATGGTCTAATTCGGATCATGATATTTATGTGTTCGCGTATTTATTTTTGTGTTTCTTTACAACACAATCATTTTCAAGCCGTTTAAGCATCAAACGACCCTGCAATGATCGTGGTCTAATAATATAGGGGGGGGGCTAGAAGGAGTCTTATCCCGATTTCCCTGTTTTAATATCAGAAAATCCCGAAATCCCGGACATATTTTGTTAAAAATTCCGATCCCGATAAATTTGTTCCAAAATGTAAAAGTTTAAAGTTTCAATGCTTACGATTTAAACGTCTCGGATATGATTGATGTTCAAAGTCTTTCAGCGTAACCAATCCGAATATGTATCATCAATATTACTGTGACGTCAAGCTGCATATAAGCATTTTTGTTCACATAAATCTTCAGTAGCCAGTCAGAAAATTGGCCAAATTCCAGTTCAAGTCAATACAAGAATTTGGCTTGATAAGAAACTGGATGCACACGTTTAGGGGAAAAAAGGGGGGTAAGGTTTTGTATATATACAACTTTTATAAAAAAAATCAAACGATATTTTCAAGTTGATTGAATGAATACTTATTAGTACTATAACAGAAAGAGAAAATTTTCTACATGCACCTATTAAATTTGATCTTTCAGTTTGAAGGAATGTTTTCTCGTGATCCCATTGATGCTGTGTATAAATGGAAAAGTTTATTACTTTTCCTTTGTCATCTTTGTATTGCCATCCTATCTTTGTATTTAAGAATTGAATGCTTCTTTTTGTAACTTCATTTGGGTGTAAAAGCGTTGACCGATGTACATTTTGTATGAAGCGCGGAAGCGCTTCATTCAAAATATGTGCGCACGGTCAACGCTTTTACAACCCTATGAAGTTACAAAAAGAAGCATTCAAAACTTATAATTACATTTTTTTAGCCAGGATCATGAAACAACGATTTTTATCAAGTTTTTATTTAATTTACCTGTGTACTTTATTGTTGGACCTCGTGTTATCATGAATGAACAGTTTTATTGTGTAATGCAATTACTTAAGGAATAACATGTGATATGCAGTTAGCCGATCAGAATAACGTATTATAATGAAACATACATCTAATGTAATTATTAACATTTGTCCCCATCCTTTCTTCACAGGCCGATTCATTAATTCCCCAATAATTGATAACATATTTTTTAAATTTGTTTAAGTCAGTGAAGCTTTCGCTGTCCTTTAGCACAATGTTTGTTTTTTTCCTTAAGGAAAGGCAAAGAATGTTCGTCTTTGTGGAACAACAAAAGGGCTCTAATTGATATAATTTGAGAATCTTCTGTCATGATGACTTTCAAAAATGCATCGTCTGCTACAGAAAGTTTATAATATGTAATTAAATCAAAATCGTTTAGTTAACGGTATAATTGAAGACCTGATCCGAGCTCAAAGCTTATCTCTAAACTTACTGTTACATGTACTCTTATTGATTTGATTAATTGTTGGTTGGGTAACGTCCAGTGGCAAATACTTCATGCATATTCAGGACGAGAATAAGTTCACAATATATACAATATGTAGGTCTTGTCATAATAGAGGCCCTTTCAGGGAATGATGGTCGGAGATATTTGGACTGCCACTGGAAAATGAGGGTAGATTGGATAGGGACAGAAATTATTCTGACCGACGTGACTGCGAACTTGATACATCCCGCACAGCCAAACGGACGCCCAACTTCAGCAAGCGTGTTACTGCCGGTCGGGAGAAGACCAAGTCAACTCAGTCACCCTTGGGGTTTACATGTAGTCTGATCTGGATCTACTCTGTTTCTAGATGCGATTCTGATTGAAGTATAATGAAAATAGCACTTTTATCTGTCCAAGGTACAGTTGTTTGTCAATCCCGTTATATTTCAACATAATAATCCCAATTTCCCGTGGCTAAAAACGTGGCTTTCCCGTATCCCAATGTTTTTCTATCCCGAATTTCCGATCTTTAAACAAGGCAATCCCGATTTTCCGTTGCTAAAATCGGCCGATCCCGGTGTCCCGAAAATGGTCTAGTCCCCACCCAATATAGGTCATATTATTTATATGTATCTCTCATGCATTATGGTATGCCTATAGATATAAATAAATAATCTAATTTAGGTTATATTATTAACAGTTCTGAGACTCTTAAATCTATTATATCGATGTTCTTATAGAACATAAAGCAATCACCCTTTTTTTTAACGTTCAAACATCAAACACCTACATGTATATTTACTTTTCTCTTTATTCATCATGATATGATATAGGTCATATCATTTATATTTATATAACATCAAGTATGTTATACATGTACTAGGCCTATTGGTCATAAAAAAATAACTAATTTGTTCATGACAATACTTCACAATGAAATACTGGCTTTGAAAATAATTTTTAATCGAATTACTAAGTTACATAATTTAAAATAGTACACAAGCATGCATTATGCACATTTTTAGATTTATAATTGAAATAGTTTTGTATAGCAAGGCATTTATAGTATTACTGATAGTGAGTTTCAATTTTGCATAGATACATAACAAATGGTTTAAAATTATATTAAATAATTGTCAAACGTATATATGTTTCATTGTACATTATAACAGGGACTTTAATTAGTATAGAAAGTCCCTGATTATAATGTACGAATATAAGTAATGTACTGACAATCACTTATTTTGTAAATATATACATAGGCAGATGTCGTAGGACAAAAAATCCCATATACCTTCTCATACATGAACATATGTTGATAAACCCCCATTCGTGAGACAAAACTCCATGACAATCTGTCTGAAATACTGTCTCAATACTTGACTTACAAAATATAACCTAAATATTATCTCCCTTTAACAGGACAAAATTTCATACTATTCATCTGTGAAATATTGCTGTCTATAAACAGACAAAGTTTCACTATGAAAATTTGTCCTTCTGTGACATTTTTCCCGTGAGGACTTCATGATACTTAGTTATGAAATATTGTCTTGTGGAACAATATTTCATAGGACAATATTTTGCTTTACATGTATGCCAATCGGGGGTATCCACGATTCTAGTGACCCTCCAGAGACATATAAATGTATTATATGTCTCTGATCCCTCGCAGTTAGCAAAGGGTGGTCCAAATAATGGAGGAGTATATCAGTACGTACAAGAAATTTGGATAAGATCTTTCAATCGTATTTGCGTTGATTCCTTTCCCCTTACTTTTATATTCCCCTGTAAGAAAATTCTACTTTCGCGTCCTTTTGAAAAGCTCTCGTACACAATGTCACTTGATGAGATATCTTGTGAGTCAGCAGTTGTATCAGAACCTCCATACTCTTTTAGATCGAGCTCGTCTAGTATAGATGCAGAGCCATCATTGGACCCATTGGTATGCAGATGGGAACGAAATCATTTGGAGAAAAATTTGCAGATTTACTACCAAGACGATTACATGGAGTCCCCATCGATTGTGTTCAGTAAAATTAATATGGGTGAGATGACTAATGAGCAACATGACTACTTTCAAAAAGTTATAGAATATTTACTTCCCATCGACGGTAGAATTGCAACTATCGATAGATTTAAACACTATCCAGAAAAGTTCTTGACAGTTTTAGATCAGATCTCTGATGAATTGGGAACAAAAGAGCCAGAGGAGTAAGTTAATTCACGCTAGTGTATTATAAAGTCTTTATCAACATGTCCATGTTTATGTTAAATCTTTGCTTCTAACAAAAAAATATACCATCAGGGATCTCCATTCCTGTTTAATGATGGCGCCCTGCCAGGCATCGTTCAAATATCTTGCGCCATCGTTCAAAACTGTTATTGTTTTTATAGCCCAACGCCATTTTAAAAAATTATAATCAAATGCATATGTAATTGCATAACCCTTTTTATTATAATCCAATACCATCACCATGAATACAGTTCTAACACCTGAGGGATATCTGGATTAAGATCACTAATCACTTGTACCTCAGCTTGTACAGGTGATTAACAAACCAGACAGGAGAATACTATCTGAAGAAAGACGATTCATTTTCTAAGTTAAAAATATGCAAATGCTTATGATAATTAAGATTAATTAATAAAGTAAACAGTTTAACGAGTTGAACATGTGCTTTTATTTTGACTTACATTATATGTACGCAATCAGCATCCCCCTTTTTTAAGAAGTAACATGTTATCATTTGAACTTGAAATTATTTTTAATTATGGAATTTGCACAATTTCTTGTGCTTGAAATTTTTTAATAAATTCCATGTTTATTTGGTATTATAAAGTTTTGAGCTGTTCATAACCCTTTCCATAAAATGTATTTTGTATAGATAGTGTTGTGCACGGCACAGTGCTGCAGTGCATTCTATTGAAAATGTACTATATATATCTTCTTTGGAATAGAAAGTGTTGTGTGCAGCACAGAACATTAAAGTACAAAATAAACATGGAATTTATTAAAAATTTCAAGCACAAGCATTGACAAGAAATTATACAAATTCCATAATTAAAAATAATTCCAAGTTCAAATAATAGCCTGTGAAGCACAAAATAAGACGTAAAATATTAATATTATTTCATCACAAGTAACTCAAGTACTGCTTATACAATAATATTGAATAACTTTAAAAGTTAAAAGCTAAAAACTAAATTATTTACTGTGAAGAAATACTGTATCTTTATTCTGAATTCATTTCTTAGTTTACAATCAAATTGATACATGTACATCCACGTTTCCGGTTTATTCAGACTCGAGAAAGATGCTTTTTGCATAGCATCAATTTGCTAGATAAAAATAATAAAGTCATTAAAAACTTTTTCGTTTGTCAACGTTTTCTCTGCATTGAAATCTCTTCATCCTTTTACATTACCCATACGAATCGTTTTGTTGTTGCTGCAAATCAGCCATACCAGTAGTCCCAGATTACTCTGACGTCCAACGGCTGTTTTGCCAGACAAGCTGGGGCTGTGGGACCCCGGCCCCAGCTTGTCTGGCAAAACATGAAACAGCTGTTGGACGTCAGGGTAATCTCAGACTACCATACTGGAAATGGGTTCATGACTTCTGAATTTGACACTTGTCGTGAAAAATAAGCTCCACATGATTTTTAACCCGCATAACAATTACCCAAAATAGCAAGAACACTACATGGGGACCTTCATGACAGCTTTTGGTCATTCTCAACTACAATGTAAGGGGGGACCATGAAGGCTTGGTATTTGGATGGTTACAAATGGCCAGTGATATTGTTTGCCTTAAATTAGTGGAGAATAAAGGCTTTTTCCCCTGGAGAAGAATCCCAATTTGAAAAAAAAATGGCTTTAAATGATTCCCAAAAAGACAACTTTTTTCCCAAACAGTGCAGTCTCAGTAGTAATTGTGCATGAATACAAACAGAAAAACACTCATTTAAACAATTTTCTTGCCTAAAATTACTATTTGTGCACATTTGAGGGTCTATTTATGTATCATTACTGATAAAATGGGGTCTTATTTTAAAGCAGGGTTTGACTCTTGAAAATGGGTCTGTAAATTGAAGTTTCGGTCAAATTCATGGTTTATTCTAAATTTCCCAATTTGATGAAAATGACGCATATTTTCCCAATAAAAAAGGGTAGAGGTAGTTTTGAAAAAAGCCAACAATATCACTGATGGCAATTAATGAAAATATTGATACTTCCATAATGAAAATTCAACTAAGTATTATTAATATAGGAAATGAATTAGCATTTTCACGCTACACTTTATGGCGTAGACACGGTTTGTGATGGTGAAAGTTCCTCCATTGTTCAATTTTCATCCATATAAATCCCTGACCATAATCTGATAATCATGATAATGGTATGATTTTCCATGAGAAAACTACATAATGTACCTACCAGAGACCAGATACAATGTAACATGGATTCAAGCAACTATAAGCCATAGTACAGCCTTCAACAAGGCAATGACTTTTACCACACAGTAAGCTCATTTGAACCGATTTTTATAGTTTGTTCTTATGTTGTACGTATACTCTTACACCATGTACACAACTGTCACAGGTACAATGTAAGCAAGTTTTTGAGATGCAATATTCATACTTCCAGGCAGTCTCACTAATTAGCATGATTAGCGGCAAGAAGGATTTTAGCGACAAGAAGGATTTTAGCAACAAGAAGGATTTGAGCGACAAGAAGGATTTTAGCTGGAAAACTTAAATCATACACTTTATGGGAAAAACTCATTGGATACATGTGTATAGCAGTTTGGCAAACACCAATTTTTATTATTGAGAAGCTTAATATTGCCATAAAAATGGAACATGATTCAAAACATTCACCTGAATTTTACAAAGTTATCTACCTGTTGTGTTATGTACCACCTTAATCCTTAAAGGCACACAATACATGTACATAGTTAATTCATGATGGTCATTAAAATATGGAGATACAATACATGTATTAGTAGTTTATTTATTGGTTTAGGTTTGTTTTTTTGCAGGTTTATCAGGCTGAGAGTAATGAAGTTTCTAAGAGTATTAACAAATCTTGTCAGGAAGATTAGTAATCATAAACAAGTTTATGAAGGAAGTTTCATCAAGCTATTAGCCAGTTTTGCTGAGATGTGTTGTTTACATTCAGAGTAAGTCCACATTGCATACCATACATGTGTAAAACAACAACAAACAAATATATACAAAATACAAGGGCAGATAATTCTATATGATCTGCAGATCTACAAATACTAAAATCAAACTAGTCTATCTATTACATGTAGATGTTTTTCCCTGACTTTACTCTTTGATAGACCTTTTGCAGAAACTGCTTTCTTAACCTTTACTGTCAGATGATCTCCACTTGTTGATCCCATATGCATGCATGTGTATGGCGATGAATAGATCTAACTCAGATATATATTCATCGGGATACACATGCATGCATATATTATGGGATCCACAAGTTCCAAATAAATTGAACCTGGATTGAAAAACAAATACATGACTGGTTATCATGTATCCAATTCTTACGCATACAAAAAATGAAATATGAGTTAAAGCTTGGAAAATGATAGATTTGAATAAAATTTCATTAACGATTTTAGCACATTAAGGTCATGGCAAAACATGTCATTCAAATGAAAACTCTGAAGCTGCAGTGGGCTATGTTTCTTGTATGCCTCAAATTTTGATAATTATTGGCATATATCTCATTAAAATGAAGTTTTTGAATTAAGTAATATTTCAAACATTTATTTCATATATATTTTTCTACTGATGGGGCAAAGCTTATGTTTTGATTTGCTTAAGGACAGTCTATTTGAAGATGTGTGTGATAAGGATGATTGTCATTTTAATAATTATTGATTTCTGATCACCTATCAGCATGTCATGATGATCAGTGTCACCAAAAAGATAATGATGATAATTGTATGATATGTGACAAAAAGAATAGTTAAAATCTAATAGCATTAATTTTAAAGTATCAGCCATTTTATTATTCTGTCAAACATTTCTAATTATGAGATTAAATGTGATTAAAAAAGATATCTATATAAAAAAAATACACCCTTATTAAAACGTATTATAGAACACTCGTAAATTGTCAATTTGTATATTGATGTTTTGTAATTTGTCGATTTGTTAAATGTCAATGTGTGAAATGTCATTGGTGATACGTTTAGAATATGCATATTTTCCAACTACCGTCATCATGGTCATCAACAATGATCAAAGTTATACTTTCATATACACAATTTCTTAAACTGTTAAATGTATGTTTTTAAACTGTTTTACAAGAAAATCAACAGTTGTGTCTTACTATTTACTTTACGGATACACATATAGTGTTTACATATTTTAACCTGCAGCTCAATGACCATAACTACTGGTAGAAGCTTCATTGATGAATTTATCCCAAAACACCCATCTATAGATGGACTGGTCTATGATAAACGAACTCCACTCCGCCCTAGTCAAGTGAAATAAATCAAGTTATAGTAGCCAATAAACAAAACAAAAAGAAGATATAAATGGGCTGAATTATTGGTTAACAAATGTGCATGATGTATGAAATGTCATTTTATCTATATTTAGAAATAGAAAATCTAGCTTTATATATGTTGGAGGACCCTTTTACCTTTTACAAAAAATGTAGCACTAAATTTAAAAATTAAAGAAAGGATGATTTGCATTCTAAACATACTAAATGCAATAATTGTGTGTAGCTATTCCTGCCATACATGCCATAGAAGAATTATAGTCATATTCAAATTCAGTGATTCTAAAAATAAACCCAATAAGAATTGTGCATTTGCCAAGAGTTTTATGACCCTTCAGTAGATTTCTCTTGTTTAAGGGAGTACCCAACACTTTAACTAAAACAGATTTGGATTGTTTAATTTTTATAGAATATGTTGACAAAAATATAAAAAAAAATCAAGAAATGTTAACCCCACTTTTTACAGTATTTATTTCATAGCAGTTTGACAAACACTAATTTTGAAATTTGAAAAACTTGATTACTCTTAAACAATAGTATGTGTTTATAATTTTAAGTTAAGTTTCTACAGAGTTATCTCCCTTTTGCATGTAACTGTTATGTGTTCTGTAGTCTGTACACCCTTAATTGCATATTGCATATATATAAAAACGTGTTTGTTTGTCTTCACAAATACTTCAAATTCAAATAACAGAGTTGATGACATTAGTGATTTTTCTGTATTTTTTTGGTGATTTTCTGCAAATTTGTTATATGCTTTTGAGCATTAAGTTTGGATGTATTGATATAATCATTCTTGCTACTGTATCATACATGTAGGCATGCATGCTATATAGGCCTTTAACATTGCAAAAATTAGATGCTTTTCATTTGTCATGGAAATAATTGCTGCCATTGATCACAATGTTAATACTTTTTTAAAACAAATAAACAGATGGAAGAGTATATTTTTGCAATCCTACATTGGTCATTGTTTTTGTAGATATCAATAATTTTGTCAGACTATGATCAGATGATAGAGTCTTGTAAAACGTTGACAGAATTTTTGTTTGGATTAAGCAATGACAGTGTACACACTACACATGTAGGTGTAATAATCCTACATTGGTCATTGTTTTTGTAGATATCAATAATTTTGTCAGACTATGATCAGATGATAGAGTCTTGTAAAACGTTGACAGAATTTTTGTTTGGATTAAGCAATGACAGTGTACACATGTAGGTGTAATATTTATGAATCAAAATTTAGAAAATTGTGTGTTTTCATATTCTAGAATTTTACTAAAAGATGTACGTAATGTAGTAAAATGTATTGTGTCAACAATTTACACTTTAACACTGACAGCAGCCATTTCTTATCATGGTTTCTGTAAAACTATTTATGAGTTTTTAATTTTCATGCAGAATTTATTTATATACAGAATTGTTTTCTTCAGAATTTCTATATCTAAAGCGGATGAAACTATCTGGGAAAATTTACATGGAATCGATAGAGTTGTCTCTAAGCCTGATATACGCTTGTATAAACATGGAATAACAACAACGCCAGAAGTCAGAACAAGTGACATGGTTGTGTCTGTTAAAGTAAGGTTCACAAATATTACAATCAATTGTTCCATTTTCCAGCAGTATTTTTTTTCAGTGCTTTAAATTTAAAAATCAGAAGATGTGGTATGATTGGCAATGAGACAACTCTCCACAAATGAAACAGAAGTTAATAACTACATTGTACATGTATAGGTCACCGTACAGCCTTCAAAAATGAGCAAAACCTACACTGCATAGTCCGCTATAAACATAATAAAAGGCTCCAAAATGAAAAGAATTCAAATGGGAAAAAATGGCCTGATTTATATTAAAGTTAAAAGTTCAGATGCAAAACAATGATCATGATGATCTTCGAAAAATCTTATAAGGACTGTTTTAGAGATTAGTAACCATTTCTGTTACATGCTGCAGCAGAATTAAATAAAGCTTCATTTTACATAATTAGGTTGTTAAAGCTCTTTACAAAAATGTTAGAATGAATTTACAGGATTTAAATACTGTAATTTAGAAATAATGGCATGCATTAAGTATTGCCATTTTGTATCAAAATGTGAGAATGTATGCAATTGGCCGTTTCAGAATCTAAAGGACTATGGGTAATTTCATTGTTCGTACCCCAAAATGAAATTAACGTCATGTCATTGGATGGATTTCCATTGTTTAGGACGTTTTTAACCAATCACGACGTTTTGGTGTACACTTTTGAAAATATTACCCAGAATCCTTTAGATTCTGATAAGGCGAATTACAAGAAAAAGCTGTATACAAATATATGTATAAGAAACATACATGACATAGATGCCAACCCCTTTGTAGTGCAATCAGTAAACAATATTAGAGATTTCAGTAATTTGTGATTTTCAGTAATCACAGTAATTCATTATTTTTTTACCATAATCATACAATAAACAACTAGATGCAAAAAGACGGACAAATTATTTCCATTATCAATAACAACTTAAACTGATGAGCAAGTGAAGGCTTAAAGACTTGTAATAAAACATTGGCTATTTTAATTCCTGTTTGTTTATTTTACAAATAGTATTAGTATTGATTTTGTAAGACAAGGAAACTCCATGGAATATTCAGGATGAAAATGTTGTCCCAATTTTATTTTCTGTGCTGCAGAAGCACTTGTCCCTTCTGATGACATCATGAAATCAAATACAGGGGAATATAAGTAAGAGGGAAGGGAATCATTTCAACTATTCGGATTCTAATAAGAAATGGATGAATCCTACTTAACAGATAGAAAGTCCTGAGAAACCCGAAAGTGTTTTGAACATGAATTCTGAATAACTCAAACACTTAAGCTTCTACAATAATTACCTACAATCAAGCATCAAAATGATCACTACATTATCTAAATTTATGACAAAACAAATTCAGAACCTGAAATCTGTAAAAATAGACTGTTGCTGTTACACCTTAATTTGGGCTAAAAAATTGTAATAATTATGGACAAACCGTAATGGTTGGCATCTATTAAGAAATCAGAATGTTTTTTTCTTATATTTTATTCTTATATGATGGTATGATACAAAACCTCTAACGGGAGGGATTGTGCTTGACTTTCATATGATGAAGACATAATCTTTCAATTTGTTTAATAGAGGTCTGGAGCTGTCTATAAGATAATTTTACAAAGTTTTACTTTATTGACTTTAAAAAGATAAAATATGACTAATGCTTGTGCTTGGGACATTGGACGTCAGTCTGTGTGTCTATTTATAATGCAAGGTATATGTAATTCTTGTAGTAAAATCTTTATATATTAACAGACTTTCAACATATATTCAGTCATAAGTAAATTGTTTTCAACCATTGTCCTGTTTCTTGAAAATCTTATAGTTGTGATTATTTCAATTTTATTTGTAGGTAAAGAAAGTTTTCAATAAAAATCCAGAGGAGTTAGAGAGGCAACTAAGACTAATGGAAAGTACTCACTTAAGCAATTCCTACAGCTCATTATCCAGTAATCAAAGTGATGATGGAAGTATTCCAAGTATAGAATTTGATTTGAATAAGGAAGTGTTAGGTCAGCATGCTGGGGAATTACTCTTAGATTTATATGAATGCCGTAGACGTGGTGACGTACCAATGCTGACCATGCCTGGAATGATTGTAGATGGAACAAAGGTATTTTACAATACTGTGTATTCCATATTATTTGTAGGGTACCAGCTTCCATTCCATATCATTTGTAGAGTACCATTTTTGGTTGATTTCTTAGGTATTGTCCAGGTAAAACTATGAAATCATATGTTCATGAAGAAGAAAGGAGTAGGCCCAGTAAGACCCCTTTTTGGTCCCAAAATATAGCAATTTTACAAATTGTTTAAATGTAAACTTTCAACTATGTTTTGGAAAGTTGAATACTTCTGTTATATAGATATGTGTTGTTTTGACAACACAATACACATGTATCAGGTACTAGTCAAGCATCAGTAAGTCATGCTAAATTACTGAAATCTTCAATTTTAGCATCTGTTGTGAGCTAATTTTTTTTAATGCTTTTTGTCTCAAATAGGAGTGGCTGCATTTGCTTTCAGTCTTAATACTTAAATGTATATTGTATTTGATAATTATACATAACATATACATTATATATAAAGGTTGAAATAAACATGAATGCGGCCACTTTCATTTTTGACATAAAAACATCTGAAAAGTGACATTTTATGGTATATTTGATAGATTTTCATATTTAAGCTTTAATTTGGGCAGCTTTAATGACTAAATCAGTTCAAATCTTCACATCAACTAATTGAATCCACTGAAGAAGAACTTAATGTTAAAAAAAATCTTTCATCAGATAGATGTACCTGAAATTTTAGACTAAATTAAACATACACTTTTTCTATTATCAAGTATACAACTTTCACAAATCATCAACATGATCAAATCAAAAATAAAAATTAATATTAATGAAAATTGTTGCCACTTTCTGTTTAAGAACAAATATGAAAACATAATCAAAAACCTGAAAACACTCCAAATGACAAATGAATGAGAGTCAGTGGAAAGAGGGATAACTCTAATTGTTCACTTTAACTTGTGTCTATTTTTAATTTTATTTTGATACAGACAAAATCTGAATTAAAATCTAATTACCATTTGTCATAATCCAGATAAAAAGATTTTCTGAATAATGTTTTTCATATTTTAAAACATTTGATTTTTGTTTACTAAGAACATTGAAGAATGCTTCTCCAGTGATCGGGAAAGTCGAGCGCCCTGCGCCTATAGCGCATATCGACCAGAAATGGCGCATAGAGTGACTTATGTAAGCGCCCACGTGGCGCACGATATTTTTCACTTCGTTTCGATACGTTTAGATATCGTCAAATGGATTTCCGTGCCGCCATGTGTGTGTACACAACTGTGTAATGTTCCTCCAATGATAGGAGCACCTATATATTTTTGGGACGTCTCGGGTGTTTTCCTATGGAAATAATAGAACCATGGGTGTAACTGATTACCCAAAAAACGTAATTAACCATCATTCATGATGATTTTTTACAACCTTAAATTTGTAAAATTTGGCTAGTACAGACGAGATTTGTCTCTAATTATTATCTTTTAACTTAGTTCAGCTTGCTACTTTTTCGTTGAAAAACCCCAAAGCCTTTTTATGAATATAGTTTTTGTCTCCATAAAAGGCGACTAACTGTCCTTGTCATTTTTTGGTCTTTGGCTTGTTTTAACATTTTGTAAACATGCCTTCAGCGAATTGTTGTTTTGTTTTATCAATTAATGATACTCTCTACTGTTATTGTTGTCATCGTGATGAAATAATAATAATACAAGAAGTGCAGAGGAAATGCCTAATACGTCCTCTAATACGGAACGTCGGGAATAAGTATGGTATCGACGAAGACCCAAATTTAATGTAAAAAAAACCATGCACACGAACAAGACAACAGTAGCAGTTGTAGAAACATTGTAAATAAAGGATATCTTAAATATTATCTGGTTTGGAAGAAATTATTTTACATTCTTTGTTGAATTGAAATAACAAAATCACAGGCACAATATCTATAATATTATTTAAAATCATAAAGGGAAGTACCACCATCTCTTTAATTTGCCGAGATATACACTTTTTACTTTTTTCACTGTAGTCAATTCAAATGGCCCATTCATTTGACAACATGGCCCATTATTTTTTGAAATGGCCCCTTGAATTTAATTTTGAGGGGCCCTGGGCCCATAGAGAAAAAATCCTTCCAGATCACTGCTTCTCAAACCAGATTCCAATGATTTCAAAGAAAGACTGCACATGAATTTGTTCAACTAAGTTGATTGTGTACAGATGCAATTGTTCTGAAGTGTCTATTTTGACCTCAGTTTCATGGTTCTGCAACTTAACAAAAAAAGCAACTGTGTATGTAATAATCTGGCTTTGAATAAGTCCAAATGTAACTTTTAAGTTAATTTACTGTTCATAAAACTAAGTATTCCAAACACTTAGGTTTTCTAACCAAGGCATGGATTGCTCTTGCAATGCCATGTGAGCGTGTGACTTCTTAAATAGTGCATAATACCTTTTGATTTACCCAATGTTTGCCAAATTCCAATTTGAATTAATGAAGGTCAATAAAACGGGAAACTTGTATAAGGCAATGGATATTTTTGTAAAAGGTTCATGTAGAATTTCTGTATGAAATTTGAGTAGTATGTTTTGAAGATTCAATTGTGAAATTTTATTTTCTGTTGTAATGTTTCAGGTATACATGACCTTATTGGAAATATCAAACACTCATTTTGGAAAGATAGAAGGAAATCAGGAACTTACCCCTCAAGACAGAGCTACAATTTATTACTCTAAGCCTCTTAATATACTGCAAGATGATGAGCGTAGTATACTGATGGAAACTTTTATTAGACTAAATAATATTGAATTCAATACATGAAAACAAACATAGGAGGAAGCTGTTAGTTTATTGTACAGGTAAGTTTTTAATATTCAAAGCATAGTAGTTTTATATTTTATATTTTTCACTACACTTTAAATGATGATATGCTATTTTAAAAGATATATACTGCAGCTGTGCTATTTGAGCAGTCAAATTGCATTGACTGTATATTTATATGTGATATACAGTCACTGACCGTGTATCACCTTGTTTATGACGTTGACAATGTTTTTCCGTAGAGTTTTATTTATGACGTCAATAAAACATACAGGTTCGCAGCAATTTTACGTTGTCCGCTCACAATTAAAGAATGACGGCTTTTATCTTAAATACTTCATTTTGAACAAATTTATAAGAGTTTCAGTATATAAAGAAGAACCATACATTGTCTTGAAATATCAATCTGTTATTTGTACTCGGCTCGAAACAGGTAGAAATGCTCGGCACAGCCTCGCTTTCTACCTGTTTCTAAGCCTTGTACAAATAACATTGATATTTCGAGACAATGTATGGTTATTCTATATGTATACAGTTATGAAACCTATGTCATGTTCTCTTCTGACTTCAAAATCTTGCCTTGCGTAATTCAAAGATCAGAAAATCTTATCACAGCCAGTCCATTTTCCTTTAAAAAAAATCCTCTTTATTTAGGGATATGTATAGTTGTCCTAAAATTTATTACTATGTATTAAGGAGGTTTGCTACTCAGTTTCAAAGTAACAAGCATTTCATTTATCACTAGTATATATTGATGGGGGATTAATAAAGGAACCATAAAAGCCAAAAAAATATCTAGGTCAATGTGCTTGTTTTCGAGATATTAGACATTGAAATTTTGGCGGGAAAATGTTTTCTCTTGATTTTTCATAGCTTTATCACTGTCAGACAAGTTTATGTTCTCAAAAACTATTAAAAAATAACAAGGATTTTATAAGACTTTTACAATGGCTTATAATTATACATGTAAAAGATTTATAAAAAGAAAAATGGGGTTCAATGGGCATAAATTGTTAAGGCATTCAAATGGATAAAACCAGAGGATTCTGAAAATCTGACAAAAATCCCATAACATGATCCTATACATCAAAAACACAGTCACGTCTCAGTCATTACAGCTGAATGGACGTGCTGGGCCAGCTCTCTTTTACCCGCTATCTTCGATGAGGGTTTACAGTTAGATATCAACGACTTACTACTTAAGATGACAGAAACCAATCCATGCCGTACAGATAGACGTAGTAGTTGGCGTACCCGCGTAAACATGCACTCCAAAACCATTGTATCATGGGGAGTGTTATGCCGATTAACGTCCGAGGGCTGTATCCTAGGCTGTTGGGTGATACGACCTTCATTTCACTGCCTCACGGCTTTGGTCCTGATAACGCTTCCTGTCATCTTTCGAACTACGTCCGAGATCATCTACCAGTACTCCATCATCGAGGCTAGCGGGCTGCCAAGCTGACCAAACTGGCCCTGAAAGCAGCCGTTAGTGAGGAAAAAACAACAAAATAGTCAACAAACCAAAAACAACTCACCAAAACCAAGATGGCGGCCTACATATTGCGACCTCCACTACTTGTTCCTGACCCATGGCAGGAACATATGATAAAGCTCACCAAATGCCTTCGGGCACCGAGCCGACCGTGCGAGGGCTGTATAGCCAGTCAAGGTCGTTAAACACTTCCATATATATATATATGATCCTATATGTTTGTTTGTCTGTTGGTTCATCTGTAGTCCATTTGTCCAGTATCAGGTGTGCATGATCCTATATGTTTGTTTGTCTGTTGGTTCATCTGTAGTCCATTTGTCCAGTATTAGGTGTGAATGATCCTATATGTTTGTTTGTCTGTTGGTTCATCTGTAGTCCATTTGTCCAGTATCAGGTGTGAATGATCCTATATGTTTGTTTGTCTGTTGGTTCATCTGTAGTCCATTTGTCCAGTATCAGGTGTGAATGATCCTATATGTTTATTTGTCTGTTGGTTCATCTGTAGTCCATTTGTCCAGTATTAGGTGTGAATGATCCTATATGTTTGTTTGTCTGTTGGTTCATCTGTAGTCCATTTGTCCAGTATCAGGTGTGAATGATCCTATATGTTTGTTTGTCTGTTGGTTCATCTGTAGTCCATTTGTCCAGTATCAGGTGTGAATGATCCTATATGTTTGTTTGTCTGTTGGTTCATCTGTAGTCCATTTGTCCAGTCTCAGGTTTATTTATTTCAAATCATTTTGTTTAAGGTGGTACCTAACACTACAGGGAGATAACTCTGTAAAATCAGCAGAACGTTTTAATGACGTTGTGTTCATAAGGGAATATTAAGCTTCTCAATGATCAAAATAAGTGTTTGTCAAACTGCTATATAGCCAGTGTAATTTTTCTGATTAAACGGTTGGTTCAAATTTTTTGAAATTTTAATATTTTTGTCAAAGGGTCAAAGTAAATACTTTGTCAAAATTTTAAGAAAATTAAACGAGCCAAATTAATTTTAGTTGAAGTGTTAGGTACCACCTTAAAACAGTAGAGATAATCAAATTGATTATTAACTTTTTTTGTAGGAAGCATCAATTTTAAGAAATTAAAGAGGAAACCACTATCGAATTTCAGTACAACATTGAAATTCATGATGGGAAGATGACTCAGGTAAAAGGTATCTTATAAGAAGAAACAGGAACTGATGATGGAGTTCTTTCAAATGGACAGAGGTTCATTCACTATGCTATGTAATGGGTGTCTTAATAATTTCATACCCTGTTTGCCATATAACGGAATAATAAGCAGATCCAGTTGGATGTATGTACCTTTCCCTAACTGAAAAGAACACTGTTTCAACAAAGTTATTATGTTATAAGGTATTAATTATTGTGTGTAGAGGCAGTGGCGTTTAACACATGGCTGACATAGATTTTTCCAATGCAGTTTCTGAGTGATACTTACAGATTACAACAGATATTTAGTGGTGAATGAGACAATGTTTCTATGTTGGAGACTATTGACTTTCATATTTAAGATACAATGTATATAAAATTTTATTTCTGATATTTGAATAAAACAGAGTATTGTGTGAAGTGTGCATGCAGAGGTACAGTACGGGTAGGGACTTATTTTTATGGATGTCTTAATCCGTCTAGTCGGATATGAATAATCGGACATTTTTATGGTAGGTAGTATGTTCATTAAACAACAGATCCAGGTGTGAATGGTCCTTTCATCTTAATCCGTGTTGCTAAAATTACGGTTCACTGATTTCAGAATCAGATTACCTGTAATTTTAACCTCTCAGTCACTTTATTGATTATATTAGTTCTACATCGTATTTGACATAAAATATTTTTACAGGTGAAGTACTGGAGAAAACTTTGTTTAATAAAAATAGCCTATTTTTGTTAATTATGGTTTTGATATTTCAACTGTTAATATTTATTTTCTTTGTTCCTAAAAATTATTTTTATTTTATGTTCCTTTTCGTTTGTTTTTTTTTTTTTTGTATCTTTTTGTTATTTGTTTGCATAAATTGTTTAAAGTCATATGAAACGAGTGAGTGGTGAAAAATAATGTTTATCTAATTCTTGAACCAATGCATGTATATATCATAAACTTAGTCCTCTGTGCACGATTTTATCATTATTTTCGCAAATATATCATATAATCGTCAATTTTTTTCTCTCTGTTTGTTATGATATAACAAATATGGCTGCTCATTAAATGCCGTGTTTTGAACCCGAGTTTTACCGATTGTCACCTTATAGTAAACAAATCACAAAAAGCATGGGTATTGAGCACGTGTTTAACATGTATAATAAGATATTTGTTTATTTCAATGACAGATCCATGCGTATTGCGATCACCGGATTTTTACGAGGAGGGTTACGCTCGGGTCACTATGCATACGGAAAATATGTCGGCGAATTGCTTCCTGGAAGCAAGCAATTAAAAATAAGTAAACTTCTTTTAAATGTGGACAAATTAAAGAATTTTCCTCAGAAAAAAGTATATGTATATAAGTTGTATAATGAAAACTATCCAATTAGTTATATAAAACATATGCATACTTTTTTTTTATTTGAGGTTTCTTATGACTTTAAACATATATATTTTTACATGTATTCTATTTCTTGAAGCTTACGGTTATTTTTATTTTACTGATTTATTTTCCACGTAAATCCATTGATTAGCAGAATGCTATCTCAAGTGCTGCTGCATACATTTTAGTTTGACGCAGTCACATGCAAAATATTTCTAAAATTTGTATTTAATATTCAGTCTGTTGTGTCAGTTCCGAGATAAAAATAATTACAGTGAGCAACACTTGTATATTATTAGTAGCTTGATGATTCTTTGTAGTTTTTACTTTTTACTGTAAACAAATATTGTCCGAAAGTTGGAGATGTATGATTAAAATAGAACGCAAATAATAACACTAGAAGAAAATATTGATTCTTCCCGGGCATAAGTTTATTTTAAGATTTCCGTGTTTGTTCATTATGCTAAATTAATATAATTGATCTGCATTTGGGGGTTGGGGGTAAAAGGGGTCCGGATCTCGAAATCCCGGGCTTAAAAACACGAAGTCACAAGGTCCCGAATTTAAATAAATTTAAATCCCGACTTCGCGAAAAAAGAATTCCCAGATCCCGAAAGGGTTAATCCCGAAATCCCGAACTTATTTGCATAATATTAATTTACGCACAATCCATATAACAAAGGAAACTTGTATGTTATATTTTTTATAGCAATCTAAAAGAAAAAATTGCCGTGAAAAGACAATTCCATGATACACATATCAGTGATCAACAGCGTGTGCACGTGGTTGAACTTTAACTTGACTCAACTCACAATAATATTGAATGCTAATAAAAGATATTAAAGATCGATTTTGTCCACTGCACGAGATTTTTATATGGCGGGAAATGTCGTAACAGTAAACACAGGTGACCTTACTGACCGACCGTGGGAAAATTCATTCATGATTAAATTTGATGTGGAATGTCAATCATTCCACGACAGTATTGTGTTTTAGTTTTGAGGCTCTTGATCGATTTACCAGAATAGAAATTTAATCGATTTACATACATGTATAATAAAAACACGATTTAGTCTTCTTTAACTATTTTTTTGTTTTATTTTTATCAGTCATTTCCCGGATTCCCATTTAAATAATCTATTTGGAGACCTCCTTTAAACCTCGGAAATAATACAACATCGATTTAAAAAATCAAACTGACTGCGCGAGCTTTAAAATGACTAGAAGTACGACGAAAAAGTAAAGACAGCTGATCATGACTAGTAGGACTAGCGTTCAACCCCATTGGGGTATAAATGTGCATTTAGTCAATAAACTAGTATATAAGGTTAAACTTTGATTTTCGTGTATCGATTTGATACAATTTGTAAAATATATTTATAACACCCGCGATTTTCATAAAATATTTTAGATATGAAAATAGAAAGGCATATTATCTCGAGTGTCAACAATTTTAAATAAAATAAAAAAAATAGGAATCGTAATATGATCTCGGCGTTATAAATATTGTATTAAAGGAAACCAATTGTTTGACTTTCAAAGAGATTAACGGGAAATATGTCAAAATAGAAAGCATGAGTGATCTGTCTGACCAAAATGTTTCACTTGCGAGAAATGATTGACAGGTGTGAATAGATGTAGAGGCTCCGACGGGGAAAGTTGTATCAAAAGGAAAGTAACTTAATTCACAATGCCTATATATATTTCATAAATACGATATGTTGGCCTTATACTTAAAATTGAGTTTCTTATAATAACATATAAAGGAACAGGACGTTAAAAGCCGGAAATAATATAACCATCAACGAAAACTCGTATAATTTACGGGATTGAAGTCTCAACAATTTGATTTAACTTTTAACAGTCTTGGTTGTTATTAGGCTTATTATTTTGAATTAGATGAAAAATTTACGGTTTACAAATACAAATACAAAATAGTTTATTTGCACAAAACTATTGAAATAATTGGCAACACAATATATTGTTAAAAATCGTCTTTATTTCATTTTCAAATTATAAAAAAATTAAATTATATTTAATTTTAATTTTTATTCTTATATTTAATTTTAATTTTATTTCTTATATTTAATTTTAATTTTAATTCTTTCTCTTTGAATACAAAACAATATTTTACATTTATCTATCCTCCATAAATACTAATATATCTGTACAGGTAAAATTTAATTCTAATCAAGCTGGTACAGATTGATTTACGACCTTCCACTTGGATATAGCACAGCAGGTGTTTATTACACTGGGACAACTGTCCGACCAGTCTGACATCTAGACGGATTAAGGCATCCATAAAAATAAGTCCCTACCTGTACTGTAGAACATAAAGAATATATATGTTCTGTAATTATTATTAGACTATATGACATTGCATCTTACAAAAATGCAATTGAAGTTGCTGTTTTATATATTAGTCTTGTGTCAAGGACTTATTTAGCATTTAGGTTCAATCTGAATTTTTGCATTTGGTTAACGTTGGTCAATGTCATTTAAGAAATAAATCATTTTAAACTTATGTGATGAATGATTAATTCAATACAAAAATGGTCGGGTGGGTGGCAACCAAATGTTGTCCGTGCATTTACTCATGAACCGTTCAACCAAAGCTTTTAAAATTTTGAGATTTTGTTACTGATGACAAAATGGAGGTCAAGTTGAATAATGACGATTTTGACTTCTACCTTTCAGGAGTTATGGTTCTTGAAATATTGAAAAATGGTGTTTCCTGTAGTGTCCGTGCATTTTTGCATGAACTGTTCAACCAAAGCTTCCCAAATTTTAATATGTTGTTACTGATGACAAAATGGAGGTCAAGTTTAATAATGACGATTTTGACTTTTACCATTCAGGAGTTATGGTTCTTGAAAGATTGAAAAATGGTGTTTCTAGTGGTGTCTGTGTATTTACTCATAAACTGTTCCACCAAAGCTTTTCAAATTTTGATATGTTGTTACTGATGACAAAATGGAGGTCAAGTTCAATAATTTTGATTTTGACTTTTACCGTTCAGGAGTTATGGTTCTTGAAAGATCGAAAAATGGCGTTTCCATTCATGTTGTTGCATTTACTCATGAACCATTCAACCTAATCTTTTCAAATTTTAAAATGTTGTTACTGATGATCACAAAATTGAGGTCAAGTTCAATAATGTTGATTTTGACTTTTACCGTTCAGGAGTTATGGTTTTTGAAAGATCGAAAAATGGCATTTCCATTCATATATTGTTGCATTTACTCATGAACCATTCAACCTAAGCTTTTCAAATTTTAATATGTTGGTACTGATGGCAAAATGAAGGTCAAATTTGATATTGACGATTTTCACTTTCCCCATTCATCAGTTATGGTTTTTGTGATATTGCCAGGACAAAAATAAATTTTAATAAATCCGGTTTGCTGTCGTTGTGACAGCCTCCTGTTTGTAATTGACTTGATTAATAGTAAAAGATAATAATAAGTAATTGAAATGCCTTAAAATTTACTCTTAATAACTCTAATATGAAACATCTTTTTTTTTCTTTTTCTTTTTTTCAATAGTCAGGATTTTACAATACCCCTACAATCACCACCTGACTATGGTTTTTGGGGTAAATATTGAAAGTTATATACAAGACTATCCATTTTGTTTTTTTAAATTTATCTTCATAATACAAGAATATAGTTATTAAAGAAAAAAAGAATATAGCTGCTCACACTCACACTTTCTCTCACTACTTACACACAGTCGCTGCAATCTTACCATTAGTATGCATGCATGTCTATATATAAAGTAAAAATTCAAAATACCACTGCTCACTATAGTATAATTTAAAGTATAAATGATAATAAATCATAAAAAAATTGTATGTAGTGTGGACCAGAATCTTTCATATGATGCTTCTCTATTATTTTTGTTTGCAATATAAAATTCATTAGATTGGTATTGTTTTATTCTGAATTTAAGTCCTATAAAACTAGGAGCTAGTATATTTCTTAACTTACATCTAAAGATGTAGTTTTTAGCTATAATTATTAACAAATTTATAAACAAACTCTTAGTAATAAATCCCAATAAAATTTCCGTCTTACTAATGCTGAAATGCTCATCAAATAATTTGATTTTCTGTAAAAATGACAACCAAAAACTGTATGTAACATTACAATCTTAAAATAAATGTTCTGTTGTTTCCTCTTCCTCATTACATAAAGTACATAGACTTGTTTCCTTTTGCTTAATTCTGTATAAAAATGTATTAGTAGGTATAATGCTATGTTATATTTTATATTGAAAATTCTTTAGATATGTATCCCTACAACATCTTTTCAAAAGAAAAAAATACTTAGACCATTCTGAGATTTCAGAATTTGTTACATCCTCCCATTTTAAAAATTTCTCATATGGGAGTATGCATTTTTATCTACAAGATCTCTGTATACAAATTTTAACTTCTTATTTTCCAAGATCCTTTTAGAAAATGCATCAAATGGAACAAAATTTTCTAAGTTCAAATCACAATAATCTTTGATGTATTTTTTTATATATTTTGGAATGTTAGATAAAATACTATAGTATCTCAAAAAAATTTCCAAATCAAGTTTTTGTCTTACTTTTTGGAATGTTAGTAGTGATTTACTTTGACTATCTACAATGTCCCTTATAAACTGTATACCATATAACTTCCATTTCATATAAACAGGGTATTCAGATATTGGTATAAAGTTTAAAATATCCAATGACAAAATTCTGGAACACAAAACTTTGTATAAGGCTTTGCCATGTGTAGACATTCAAATATGTCTTTCCAAAATGGACTTTTTAAGCGATTAGAAATTTCTTTAATCTTATCCTTTTGTAATGTAAAGACTCTGTCACCACCTAACTGTTTTAGTTCTGCTAGTAATAAATTCTGCCAAGTACCATCTGAATTTGATAAACATCTCTTTACCCAAGAAAAGTTAAGATATGTACAGAAAGACTGCAAATGCACCATATTTAATCCTCCCTGTGAAAAATCTGCAATAAGAGTACTACGCTTTACTCTATCAGTCTTACCATTCCAAATGAAATTAAAAAACATAGCACTCAGCTCATTTAATTGTGAGTGAGTTTAATTTGGCATTTTAATGTTAATTTTCTATGTTGCCAGCTTTTAGTATAGCTGAAACCTCTTTGATCTTTTGCCTGAAATTAATATCAAGAATACTTTTTAAATCAAGCGAAAAATCTATTCCTAAAAGTCTAAAGTTTGTGTGTGACCAATATGAAACATAGAGCATGTAGAGATTACTATCCTTTGGCAGTGATGTAAACTACTTGTATAAAGATTTATATTCAGAAGACAGAAGACCTAGATATTTTCAACCTTGTGCCAATTTCTGTGAAAAACCTTATGTTAGGAAGTTTCTGTCTGTCAGATGTCCATTGTCCTTGGCCTCAATTTCATGGTTCAGTTATTTTTAGCTCACCTGGCCCGAAGGGCCAAGTGAGCTATTCCCATCACTTTGCGTCCGGCGTCCGTCGTCGTCGTCCGTCGTCCGGCGTCTGTCGTCGTCGTCCGTCGTCGTTAACTTTTACAAAAATCTTCTCCTCTGAAACTACTGGGCCAAATCAAACCAAACTTGGCCACAATCATTATTGGGGTATCTAGTTTAAAAAATGTGTGGCGTGACCCGGTCAACCAACCAAGATGGCCGCCACGGCTAAAAATAGAACATAGGGGTAAAATGCAGTTTTTGGCTTATAACTCAAAAACCAAAGCATTTAGAGCAAATCTGACATGGGGTAAAAATGTTTATCAGGTCAAGATCTATCTGCCCTGAAATTTTCAGATGAATCGGTCAATCGGTTGTTGGGTTGCTGCCCCTGAATTGGTAATTTTGAGGAAATTTTGCTGTTTTTGGTTATTATCTTGAATATTATTATAGATAGAGATAAACTGTAAACAGCAATAATGTTCAGCAAAGTAAGATCTACAAATAAGTCAACATGACCAAAATGGTCAGTTGACCCGTTTAGGAGTTATTGCCCTTTATAGTCAATTTTTAACCATTTTTCGTAAATATAAGTAATCTTTTACAAAAATCTTCTCCTCTGAAACTACTGGGCCAAATTAATTCAAACTTGGCCACAATCATCTTTGGGGTATCTAGTTTAAAAAATGTGTGGCGTGACCTGGTCAACCAACCAAGATGGCCGCCACCGCTAAAAATAGAACATAGGGGTAAAATGCAGTTTTTGGCTTATAACTCAAAAAACAAAGCATTTTGAGGAAATCTGATATGGGATAAAAATGTTTATCAGGTCAAGATCTATCTTCTCTGAAATTTTCAGATGAATTGGACAACTGGTTGTTGGGTTGCTGCCCCTGAATTGGTAATTTTGAGGAAATTTTGCTGTTTTTGGTTATTATCTTGAATATTATTATAGATAGAGATAAACTGTTCACAGCAATAATGTTCAGCAAAGTAAGATCTACAAATAAGTCAACATGACCAAAATTGTCAGTTGACTGGTTTAGGAGTTATTGCCCTTTATAGTCAATTTTTAACCATTTTTCGTAAATTAAAGTAATCTTTTACAAAAAGCTTCTCCTCTGAAACTCCTGGGTTAAATTAATTCAAACTTGGCCACAATCATCTTTGGGGTATCTAGTTTAAAAAATGTGTGGCGTGACCTGGTCAACCAACCAAGATGGCCGCCACCGCTAAAAATAGAACATAGGGGTAAAATGCAGTTTTTGGCTTATAACTCAAAAACCAAAGCATTTTGAGGAAATCTGACATGGGGATATAAATGTTTATCAGGTCAAGATCTATCTGCCCTGAAATTTTCAGATGAATCGGTCAATCGGTTGTTGGGTTGCTGCCCCTGAATTGGTAATTTTGAGGAAATTTTGCTGTTTTTGGTTATTATCTTGAATATTATTATAGATAGAGATAAATTGTAAACAGCAATAATGTTCAGCAAAGTAAGATCTACAAATAAGTCAGCATGACCAAAATGGTCAGTTGACCCCTTTAGGAGTAATTGCCCTTTATAGTCAATCTTTAACCATTTTTCATAAATCTAAGTAATCTTTTACAAAATCTCCACTGAAACTACTAGGCCACAATCGTCTTTGGGGTATCTAGTTTGAAAAATGTGTCCAATGACCTGGCCATTCAACCAAGATGGCCGCCACGGCTAAAAATAGAACATAGGGGTAAAATGCAGTTTCTGGCTTATAACTATGAAACCAAAGCATCTAGAGCAAATCTGACAAGAAGTTAAATTGTTAATCAAGTCAATATCTATCTGCCCTGAATTTTTCAGATGAATTGGACAACTGGTTGTTGGGTTGCTGCCCTCCAATTGGTAATTTTTAAAGAAATTTTGCCGTTTTTGGTTATCTTGAATACTATTATAGATAGCGATAAACTGTAAACAGCAATAATGTTCAGCAAAGTAAGATCTACAAATAAGTCAACATGACCTAAATGGTCAATTGACCCCTTAAGGAGTTATTGCCCTTTATAGTCAATTTTTAACAATTTTCATTAATTTGGTAAATTTATGTAAATTTTTACCAAATATAGTTCTCTGTTACTAATGGGCAAAGTTCATTATAGATATAATTGTAGGAAGCAAAATCGTTCAGTAAAGTAAGAACTTCAAACACATCACCATCACCAAAATACAATTTTGTCATGAATCCATTTGTGTCCTTTGTTTAATATGCACATAGACCAAGGTGAGCGACACAGGCTCTTTAGAGCCTCTAGTTTATTTGTCATTTAAATTTCTTATTTATTAGTCCCTAAGTCTAGGGGACTTTATGTTTGCAACTTGTCTGTCTGTCTGTCCATCCATCCATCCGTCAGTCGGGGAAATCATTTGTCCACACTTTTGTTCTTCATGCTTGAAGATATTGATTTGAGATTTGGCATATTGTTTTGTCATGACAAGTTACTAATCAAGTTCGAATTTTTTTCTAGTCTGATGATTTTTAGCAGAGTTAATATGGTCCTTGGAATTAAAAAAATCACTAAAATAATCAGTTTTTGCACTTTTTTTGTAATGCTTGAGGATATTGATTTGATATTTTGTGTATTGTTTCATAATGACAATTTACAGATCACGTTTGAATTTTAATCTGGTCTGATGATTTTGTGCACAGTTATGGGTCACTCAAATAATTGGTTTCCACAATATTTTTTGTCACGATTGAAGATGTTGATTTGAAAATCGGTATATACATTTGTTCTTTTATCATGAGTTATGGTCCTTGGACTTATAAAATTCACTGGTTTTCAAAACTTTATTCCGTCATGCTTAAAGATATTGACTTCATATTTGTTTTATAGTTTACACTGTGATAAGATAGAGATCAAGTTCGAATTTTGTTCCAATACAATGATTTTTTAATTGGTAGGGAACTATGTATTGCCAAGTTTACCTCAGGTCATTACATTTTTGTCTCCCCTGCGACAAATGTCCCAGACTGCAAGACAAAGGGAAAACAATCCAGCGAGTACGACCTAAGATGATATTTTTAGAGCTTTATATCTTTTAACATACGCATACGCTTGATTTTATAGTTTAAACAATGCTATAAAAATAAGTGCGTTGAAAACACATGTTATGTTACAACGATTTATTGCAGTAAAATTATTCACCAAAGAAAGATAAGTTTTTTTGTACGGTAGACGCACGTATCGTCTACAAAATACTCATTCCTCATTATTAAATAAAAAGTGAAATAAACTACTAAGTTGAACAGCATTAAGTCCGAAAAGTTCATCTCTCCTTAGTAAAATTTGTATACATACATTCTTTCTTAACCCTTTATTCTAATAGTCTGAATGGACTAAGATATTGCAATATATCGGCCTTTCTGATGTGTGTATGAATCATAAATCCAATTGAAAAGCGAACTTTTTAATGTTGTTTTTTATTACAAAAAGTAGAGTAAGCCAATTTACAAATGATTTGAACTTAGCTGTTTAGAAAACAACGTGTGCACATTCATTCGCTTTACGATATTGACTGTTATAGCATTAACAGCCGTTGTCGACGGATCCACAGGGACGACATGCATTTGCTGGATTCTGACAGAATAAAGATTTTGAATCAAAGACTGTTCCTTCTCCACAGTGTTGTAGTGTGGAGTTTCCATTCATATAAATGTAGTAGATATCACACCTGTGCTTCCGTTCACTTTCATAGTTACCGTTTGGCCGACCGGAGCAGTCAACACCATATCCAACATGCCAATAGGTTGTTGGAATTTCGAATAAATTTCTGCATTTGCCATTATAAGGTGCCATGTTGGTTGGACAGGGATTTCCGCCATCAAAGATACTTCTTTCATCTTGACATTCAAAATAATGTCCTCCAGGTGGCTCAACGTATACATTTCTGTATATTCCATCAGAGATTCCCATGCAGTCAGGATTGAAATATTCGCAGATTTTGCATGCCGTTCCATGATTACAAAAATAACCAACAGCAAGATAGTCACCTGTATGTTAGAAAAACAATATTAAGTTAATCATTCAAGATTAACTCGTCTGCCTTGGGATATTTTTTCATATTCATAATTTTCACTTTTCAAACCGTTAAACCAAGGCAAAACTGGTTTGAGTGGACAACTGACCAGTCCTTAATGTCTGTGCGATTTTGTTTATTTATTTATTTATACTTGTTTTTTAATATAATTGATACGTTGCATTTATCAAACATTTTTCATTTGATTCGCTTTCTTGGTTCTACTTGAAGAATATTATATAAAAGTTCCCTAAATAATACACGCTACAACTAGATGTAAATAGATATAAAAAAAAATGTGGTATAAGTGCAAATGAGACCACTCTTCATCCAAGTCACAACTTGTAAAAGGAAACCATTATAAGTCAAAGTATTGTCTTTAACACGGAGCATTGCCTTGCACCGAAAAGCAAACTATTAAGGGCCCCAAAAATGACTTGTTTAAAACCATTTAAATAATAAAACCAACAGTCTAATCAATATAAAAAACGACAAACGAGGAGGACAGGTGCAACCAAAATGCAGAGGGTTTACAATCAAATTTTGATCCGGTAATTTGGCGCACTCTTATCGACATCCACCTTTATTTTATATTGTTCAACTCACATTTGTTTTTTGTTTCATATCTAGACCTGCATTTGACTTCCGTATAATTCTTACAGGATAAAGTTGTTGTTGAGAAAAGTTCAGGGTACGGACATTCATGCAGGTAGGCAGGTCTCAGAATTTGTGGATTATGAGAGTAAACTCTGTTTTCTGTTGGAAGGGGCGACACCGCTTGGCTGCAGTTATAGAACAGCTGGCATGTATTTGAATGTGGTATAAATGTGTCGGCATCATATTTGCATGTTTGGTTGACATCTAAAAAAAAGATGATTTCATAAGTTTAAGGTATAGAAAACTGGCATCTCCAATTTGAAATCATGGAATTGTCGGATGTTTGGTCTTAATTTTATACATCAACATATTTTCATTTCATTTATCAAGGGGTTTGAAACAAAACAAAAAATATGCAAATGACGTACACGAATACTCAATTTGAGATCAGTTTAAATGACATGCATTTGTATGGTGATTAATAGAAAAAGTGGGTCGAAAGATACAAAAAGAAAAGCTTAGAACTTACTTTTGTACAAAGGCAAATTGGCTCACGTAAATTGCACATGAATATCACTCGAAATTCACGAGAAATACACAAACGAGCTTAACATTATACGTCAAACTCACATTAACATGTTTACGAGAATTGAGATTTGCATGAATCTCAACATGTGATTTTGCTCGTGAATTTCACGTGAAATTTACAAATAAAATAAGGATGATTTTTTTTATTCAATCCAAAAAATTTAGATGATATCTGAATAACTGTATTTTGAAAATGCAATTGATGTTCACATGAAACATTTTAGTGGGTTTTTTTTTTTTCGTTTCAGGTGAAATGAATCACGATAGTTTATCCCTGTGTGAGGGTTTAATTGGTAAAATATACGTTGAGTCAAATACGAGACAGATTTTACCTTAAGAATGAAGGCTAAATTAGTCCTCGAAATAATTATCCTTTAGTTGCGTTTAAGGTTATAGTACTATATTTGTAGTTTTTTTGATATATTAAATCCAGTATTAGTATGAATAAACTCATCGTAAATAACAGAATTAAACCTTTTAGAAACCAACCTATTTCACACTTGACTCCAGCGAAACAATCTTCACATACACATGTATAGTTTACGCATGTTCCTCCGTTTTCACATGGTCCTTTCAAACACGACCCTACAATTAGACAGTTTTATTCATTCAAACATTAAATTTTGAACGTGTGTTTTAACTGTTAAGTAAACTGATTTCATACCTTGTGACAAAAAATCAGTTTATCATACAAAATATTTAAGAAATAATTGATGCAAGCTGTACTTCATTGTAGTTTTAACATGGGTAGGCATTATATTCGTGATTATTTTCGCTCGAGCGGTACTGAGGGCTAAAATAACACGAATATAAGTCTGCCCATATTAAAACTACAATAAAGTATAGCTTGCATCAATTATTTAAGGTGATTTTTATGTTCCATGTGTATAAGTGTAGAGGGTTTGTGTAGGCTCTTCCAGGAACCTCATTTTTTTGTTTGTAAACAAGCACAAGACTGGCAATGTGATTTTTCAGAGGGAGGAGTTTTGGACAGCCAGCATGAACGGTTGTCGTATCTAGGTCAAATTTGTCAATTTCGAATTGCAACACGTTACAGTCATAATAAATGAATTAGTACAATCATGTGCATCATTTAGGAGGTTGGAAGTGTTTAAAGTTAATCAAATATATTAAATGCATGCCAATTTGATAAATTTCATTATTCTACAGAAGTCAATATACGCATGTGCAAACAAATTTTGTTAGATTTAGAGCATGGGTTTATTTATAAAGCGACCGAAGCACGTCATATGAGAATTGAAAACAATCTAAATGAACAAGTTTTGCGTAGTGAAAATAAATGAGAGGGTAAATATATTATTTATTACAAACACAAAAGAAAATCAGAAAATGAATAAAAACACTCTACGAAATACTTATAAATGAACAACTAAAAATACACTAAACAGAGATGGTTAGCTCAGGTGCCCTGTACAGGTAAGTATAGATAAAGGCAACAGTTGTATACCGCTGTTCAAAACTCATAAATCGATAGTAAAAAACAAATCCGGGTTACAAACTAAATCTGAGGGAAACACATTAAATATAAGAGGAGAACAACGACACAACATTAAAATGGAACACGCACAGAAACGAACTCGAATCCGATGAGAATAACAAGTATAACATCAAAACTAAATACATGAATTTTGGATAGAAAAGTACCGTGATACGTCTTATAGTAATGTGAATTCACACTCAAATATAAGAGGAAATAAACAACACAACAGAAACACAACGTTAAAATGTAGCACACACAAAAACGAACTATAATATAACAATTACCATGGCCATATTCCTGACTTGGTACAGAACATTTTTTAAAAGAAAACAATTTTTTTAAAAGAAAACAATGGTGAGTGAACCTGGTGTTGTGGCATGCAAAACCCACCGCTTTAATGGCAATATTAAATATAACATTAAAATAACAACATATCATTACAGGACTACAATACAAATAATTAGGAGAACATATTGGACAGAGAAACACACGAATAGCTAACAAAAGGCACCAGGTTTAAAATTTAATACGCCAGAAGTGCATTTCGTCCACACAAGACTAGCCAGTGACGGCCAGATAGATACAAAAGTTTGAAAGCCAAAACAAGTACAAAGTTGAACAGCACTGACGACCAAAAGTTTTAAAAAAAAGTTGTGCCCAATAAGGCTAGGGTTTTCTGCTTGGGATAAGAACATCCTTATCATTTAGATAGTAAATTTCATAAAAAGACTGTATACTAGATATACATTATAAAACTGAAGTATTATTTAATTACAGAAAAAATGGACACATTACATAAACCAACATAATCCAACACAAAAAAATACACACCGATCTAGTCACAGCCTCAACACAAAAAGCGACGTCACATTTAAAATTGTAAGAAGTATCCTTCACTTTGAACTGGTTTATTTTCTCATTTAATTTACCATCTTAACATTTTACGTCACTTGGCGTAGAGGTTTAAACTTATTCGGATGTGTCTACTTTTGTGTTTCAAATGTCTGGTTATGTAAATGTATTTCAGTTGTTTCCTGTAATTAGTTAATACTTCAGTTTTATCATGTACATCTTTTGAATATTCATTTTATAAAATTTACTGTTTGCATAAGTACAAATTATTCTAAATTATAGGGATTTTCTGGTAACGAACAGAAAACCCTTGCCGTTTTTGGCACAACCTTTTTGATCTTTTTGGTGCTCGATGCTGTGCAACTTTGTACTCGTTTCGGCTTTCAAACTTTTGTATCCGGGCGTCACACGTAGGTCTTGTGTGGACAAAATACACTTCTGGCGTATCATAATTTTGAACTTGTTGCCTTTTGTTGGCTGTTGGTCGTGTGATTCTTTGTCAATTGTGTTCTCCAATTTATTTATATTGTGGTCCTGTGTTGTCATTTTGATGTTATATTTCACATGGCCATAAAAGTGCGAGGTTTGGCATGCCACAAAACCAGGTTCAACCCACCATTTTTTCCTTTAAAAATGCCCTGTACCAAGTCAGCAATATGGCCATTGTTATATTATAGTTCGTTTCTGTGTGTATTACATTATAACGTTGTGTCGTTTGTTCTCTCTTATTTTTGAGTGTAAATTCACATTGCGATAAGACGTGTCACGATACTTGTCTATCCCAAATTCATGTATTTGGTTTTGATGTTATATATATATATATTATATTTGTTATTCTCGTGGGATTTTGTCTATGTGTGTTATATTTTAGTGTTATGTCGTTGTTGTCCTCTTATATTTAATGCGTTTTCCTCGGTTTTAGTTTGTTACCCCGATTTTGTTTTTTGACCATGGATTTATGAGTTTTGAACAGCGGTATACTACTGTTGTCTTTATTTACGTTAGTTAGATAGTCGGGCTCATCTGCAAAAGTCTTTTAATTTAAACATTTTCCGTCATCTATAATGCTTTAAATGCTAACTTAACGAAATAGTGAAAGTAAGCTAATTGTATTTAATTAATAGTTATCCCACGAGGACGAGGTATGTCAGTATAAACAACACTGACAAACCAAATCCGAGGGGGGTAACTATTTTACATCCCAGCTATTTCATATAAGACGAAAAAACATTTACAATTGATAAAATCTACTTTAGAACGCCACACAACCATTATTATATACTTTATATATTACTATATAATATATACCCTTTATGACCCCCTGACATATGAAACCATGTCAAATCGCCTCACTGGCCAATCGGCCCACACTTATTCGCCACTTTCTAAAACAATGCCCAACTCTTGTTTACAAACTTGCCCACTTATCAGTCACAGCATAGACAATGGATTTTTTCTACATAAATTTTGAAAGTGTGTCTTTTCTCAATAAGTAATTCAGGTTTTATTGTGGATTCGGCATTCCCGCCATAATGTTACAGAACAAAGGAAAGCATGCAAAACAAAGAAACTCAAGCATGGGTGATCTGGTAGGGGTGATCCGCCTCATGGGAGCTGGGATGTAATTTTAAGTGCTGATGAGTTAGTTTAATTAATTAATTCTCATAAAAATTATGAAACAGTTAAAAATTAAACAGTTGAAGAAATTCTGAAAAATCATATTCTGTGGGAGGAAAAGTTTAAACGACATAGCTTAAGAGTAAAAGACGAACAAAGAGCATTTAACACTACAGCACGAAGACGTGATTTCTAACTCTCCGGAATATTCTGCAAAAACATATAGCACCCGTCGTGTTGCTCATGTCAGTACAAACCCTTCGATAAGTCTTATTTCGGTTGGTAGCATTCGTGGAGAGGAAGATATTGTATTTACGACGATATGAACATATCAGTAGTCTTCGATGAAACAGATATTACAAAACGGTCAACCAACTCGTGATGGTGTACGTACAATTTATGAATGGGCTGATTTGAACTTCACCACTTGGAAGTTTTGGATTAATAGCTTCCTTTAATAAAGAAAAGAAACAGTATAATTACCAAAATCGTCCTCTTACGGAGGATCGCAAAACTTGCTGTAATACCACATTATGTTTGCTTACTGGAAAGTGTAAATAGACCAAATATATCTCCTTGAACAGATGATGAAACGTTTTTAAAAACGTAGTGAAGTTAAATGCTTACTTCAAACTTTGATGCTAACAATTTATTGCTTATTTTGTGAAATCAGATTATAATTTCTTTGTTGCTGTTTTAAACAATTTGTATAGATATAATCTTGCGTGCAGGAAATTTATTTTTCTTCTTTTATATGTGTATTGAAAAATCCAGATAATGAACATACGCCGATTAACCAAGCACAAATGACTATGTATTCATTGAAATCAATATGATAATCGTATTCTACCTCAATTAGGTCTTATTTGTGTTTTATCTAAGGAGCTTGATGGATGTAAGAAAACATAAGACAGGGACAAAACATATCATTGGGTTAACTTTAAGAGGTAATCGTGTAGATAACTGTGGTTAGTGGTAAAAAACATACCAGGACTGTCGATCGTTTCATTATAGCCGTTGTCACTAGACATATTGCATTGTGTTGAGTCTGTATCTGAAAATTAGATTAAAATGAATAAGAAAAAGGACTTTATTTATAATTTAGAATTTAGCAAATGTTATCTTATCAATATATAAATCATGTAAATGGTTACGGCGTCTCAATTTCACTATTATTATGTCGAATATTGCATATGTTCACTTGTGTCATGGTGGCATTATTACCATCATGTTCCTGATCTTTGCCTTTTACAACCTTTACAATCGTTGCCATTCCGGCAAATGTCTCGACCTTGAATGCTTCACAAGCCACTCATTTTGTATTTGTTTAAATCTTCAAACTGTTAAAAGAGCGTCACTGATTAGTTTTTCGTAAACAAACTGGTAATTTGCGAAGTTTTACAACCACGTGGTCAAAGACAGTGCTGGTTGACGTGTTGTCTCCAAGGGTATGATTAATTGAATTGTTTCATATTCTAAAAACCATACTATAGACGACTATACGATATGGGTATTTTTCGATGTTGAGGGCCCTACGGTTGGTTATCATTGCTTACTTCTACTCTATTTGAGATCATATTTCAACCATTTTATTCAAACTGATTCTTTTTCACAGCCTTTTAAACTTCGTATAAAATATAGTCCTTAAATAATTTTGATACAAACCCAACCAATTAGAGTTATGCATACGAAAATAGCGGTTAAATTTTCAAAGTGTAGCCCACTTTTTTCAATAGCTCTTACTCTCTTTTATATATCACTTAATTCTGGTATCACCAGATTTGCGTTGCACATTTGTTTGCATATGATTTATGTTATAACGGTGTCTGGAGCCGAACAGCCGAAAGGTTAACTCTTTACTTCATATGACTTTTGAATTATTCGACATATTATACATATATGAATCAAACATTGTCTACGAATCTGGTGTGCATCCTTTCGATTTGATATGTTGAACATTTTTTCGCATAATTGTCGGAACATTGTTTTACTTACTTCATATTTAACCCGAATTCTTATATTTAATTCATAACATACTAAAACGTAAATCAAAATTATAAAAAGGCTTGATGATATGTACCAGCATTTTGTGAGGATTATAGTCTTTAGCAAGCTATCAATGTGACCTCCGAAGACTGACGATGATCATATAACCCGAAATAAACATAAATTTTAATAGATAGCGAAGCTCATATGAATGCGGATTCAATGCAGTCGAAATATTTACTTGCAAGTGAATAATTCAGCAGCTCATCTAAACTGGCTACTTAAAGCGAATTATTATTTACAATATCACTTTCATTAATGATTGAACAAAAAATAAACAAATTTTGTCTCCTAGCTGATGCCCCTTTAAGATACATTTTCCCGGTTTTTTTATAGTATGAATACGTACCAAATATGTTCATTGATTCTTTTAAATGTACGGATTAAACTTTCTATGGATGGGTGATACTAAGGTATATAAAAAAATACTGGACATTGCTGATAAAATAGTTGTTAATAATTTAAAAAGAAGTTTCGTGGAGCACTTGGAAGACCCAGCAATATGCCGTTGTTTGTAAGGGCACTTATGTAGTTTAAGTATCCAATACAGTGATTGAAGATCCAGTTCTTCATCTTTGGTTGAAATTCCAAAGGAACATAGAACAGACCTATGATTATCTGGGATTTCTTCTTTGGTAAGTGTCGTGAGGGTATATGTTGAGTTTCCAAGTGAATTGTCAATACCTAATTCGTTTATCAATCAGTTAATGTAATGAGTTTCACACATAAAAACGATGTTGTTTGGGGCTTTATCTGCGGGGAAAACAACATATTTGTCATGGAGGTATGATAGGTGTTTTGCAACATTTGGGTCTTTAAAAATTGACGTAGCATGGGCATTGATAGACCCATTCAGTTTCTTAATTCTGATTTGTATCAACGACCTCACTGCCTTAATCCATTCGGAAAGAGTGTCTACGTCTGCCTTCTCGCGCTTAGCCCATTGCCTGGCATAATCCTCAACTGAATCCATCAAAATTTTAAAGTTGTATTTCCAATTGATGGATTTAGGCTCACGATATTTCGGACCTTTCGATATATATGATATATTACAACATTCATGTACGATTGGTTTAAAAAGGTATTTGACATGATGTAGGTTTCACTACGGGCACCACTCGTTATCCTTTAATACGAACTTGTCACTATGTTGTTATGAATTATTGTTTATGACAAAACTCATTTAATCCTACTAAATAACAATCTACAAAGTATAAAGCATGGCGTGTTGTTTAAACAGAATAACATACAATCACTGCCAATTATGAATACGGAGGCGCAAATTTCGTGCATTTTGTAAAAAATAATAATAATTTGTCTGTTGCTTTTTTTTTCTTAAACAATTAGTGAGGTATGATACTCTGGAACTGAATAAAAGGTATTAGAGGTTCATGATTATTCATAATGAATCTAATGAAATGGGCATAAAGTGAATATATCTTAGTTATACAATGTATTTGATTTCTGCAATTGTTCGTTAATAGTCAATAAATAAATGCTTGACATATTATATTACATTGTACATGTATTTGTAGTTTCATATATTAAACACCACTAAATATCTTAAGTATTCGAAGCATTTAGTTTTATATGGAGGTTAAAAACGTTAGGATTGTAAAGTTTACTAAACGCCGTCTCTAAAAAAACATGCTAAACTGTTAAGATAAATGAACAAGAAGGAATTTGTTATTACAAATATGTTTACGCATGTTTAGATATTAGTGCAATGATTATGAAGATATTTTTTCCTGTCGTCAAAAAGGTATTTATATCATGTGTTGTATCATAGTACCCGCTGGTTTATTTGGGTTAATTAATTTCGTCAAACTTTTTGGATTGTATGATCAGAAATCATTGTATTTTGGTTTCAACTTTATACAGTTGAGTGGCAGCATGTAGGCAACTTTTAAATCTGCAGTGTAGCTTCTTCCTGTTTGTCGAAAATTTTCTGCAAAAGGTAAATGGAAATAATTCTTTATTTGGTACTTGAAATCTTTACAACACTCAGTGTAGATAAAAACACTTTTGTCAAACTGTTTTTCACAATTATCAGGAAATTATTTTATATTTTGTCTGCAGGATTTACAATGTTGAGTTAACGTTGTAGCGGGTATAAAGCTATTTTTCCGTCTGACTTGCAGCCATTTTCTTTGTGTCAACAGCACTGAGCGTTCAAGTAAAATGTGTTGTCAACGTTTTATTGGCTTCAATGATAGGACGTGATCAATTATGCTATAGAAGACAAGTTCCCAAAATCATTTGCAAACTTTAATATGAAAAATGTCTCACCACATATCTATTTGTGCATTACATATATCGATTGTGCATGGGGTCTTTATAAGTTTTAAAAAAAGCTTTAAGTAGGGGTTTCGTATTACTACAATATATTTTAAATCCGTGTTGATCTTTATCATCAGACGTTCAAATACCCGCCAGACTTCCTAGTCAATTGATACTACTTTTAAATCTTATCTTTTGTTGTTATACTATAAAATTTTTATTTTCTATGGAGATTACACATTTTGTATACATCAGGTGTTATGTACAATATAAATGCTAATTGACGAACAATCGGATACATTTAAACATATGTGTGTTGTTTAATATATGAAGTAATAAAGAAGACCACTGAAGTTTCTGTAGCTATCAAGGTAAAAATGTTATTTAGGAATTGTCTTAATTTATTTTTAATGTGTTTTTTTAACCTGAGCAAATACAAATGTGAATAAAAAAATATATTTATTTATATAAATAAAGGAGGATGTGATATGATTGCCAACTTGAAGATTCTCCATAAAAGACCAAATAATACAGAAAATAGGTCACCCTACGGTCTTCAACAGTGAGCAAAGCCCATACCGCATAGTCAGCTATAAAAGGCACCGACATGACAAATGTAAATTCAAACGAGAAGATTAACGGCCTGATTTATGTTAAAAAATGAACGAAAAACAAATAAGTAACTCATCAAGAAATGACAACCACTGAATTACAGGCTCTTGACTTTGGGCAGGCACATATATTGTGCGTTTGGTCAAATTTAAAATAAGAATATAAAAGTGTTCGTTTGTTTGTTTGGTCTTTCAAATTAATGTTTTTTAAACTATTTCCGTATAGCTAAAGTATTGCTATATAAATGAATTATCAGTTTGTATTAGCTACAACGTATAGCATAGTTATGTCGGAGTATGCATTGTTAGCAAAGAGAGCATAAACTGCAACGTCCGATTTAGACGAATCTTTTGTTCATGGCTTAAGTACTGGATTTAACTAAGTTTAGATACAAAACAAATAAGTTTTGATTGAATTACAACTAATGAGTCTCATTGAGGGTTTCCTGATTTGCTAGGTTTCCGGAACATTTTGTACGTAACTCAACCGTTAGTGATGTTTAAGATTTTAATTAATGCATGATATCATTTTATTGATCCTGATTGAAATCAGAAAAACTAAATGCATCCCGTAGTAACGATGTCACCTCTTCTAGAATACTTTGTGAGTTTATATGATTTCATCTAATTAGTCAAATTAATCAGACAAAAATGCAGAAGCTATATTCCTTTTATAGTATTTAATTTTTCTTAATATTTTAATTAATTGTTGTTTCCAAATAAGCCAACATTTCTCCGTTTAACAATACCTACCGTACAAGACTCTACTCAGTATTCAATGTCGCTAAACCCCACAGTCGTCGTCATTTTAAAATATAGTATCGTGTGATCAATATATTTTACATTGCTCCTTTCTGTTTTTGTTCAAGCATTTAATCTAAGTTAAACTAATTTAATTAAAATGTATAAATGGGTGTTATCATTTTTGTTCAATAGTTTTTCTATTGGAAACAGGAACGACGACATTGCCAAAATGTCAACAGCACAAAAAAGTGGCTATGTTAACAATATCGCTGATGGAGGCTTTACAAACTTATCCGATACTGTAGAATACGACGAATGTCTTGAAAATATCGACAAATCCAGTTATGATCAATTATCTCCAGTCAAAGATGGTTTAAATCACGATTATTTAACTTTAACCTCATCATTCAAAGCGGAGTCCAAGCAGTCAGACAATGAAGTTCATCAAAAGAACAAATCTCTACTGAGGCCAATATTCCTTGTAATTTGCGGCATCTTGATTTCAGCAGGAGTTACAGCTGCTGTCACATTCTTTGCAACAAAACATTTTTATTCAGAAAACAGGGACAAGTGTAAGTATATAGCAAATCGGTGTTTGTCTGCCAGTTTGCTTTTCTAACTCATAACACAGAAAGTGTGGCACACATGAAACATGTTGATCAACACTACATGTCTTGTTAACCTATTTAACATGATATAAAATGTTCAATGTTTTATAATTGGTCAGTCCATTTTTTTCGCGGACGGTTGTGTTATCTGTGTAAGGTCCAGTATATTTTATATTCTTTTTAGTCAGTATCACTCACCCGAAGAAGGTTAAATCAGTACATTTATAAAAAAAACTTCAGGTGATTGGAACATATTCATACGAGTTATAGTCATTTCATTGACTATACGAAATGATTTCATTGCTAACCAATCATTCAAATGAAAAGCACTTATCTCATCAGATTGATATAAAACAAAACAAAATATAATATTAAAAACAGAATCATGACAAAAAACAGTTGACCTGTGATACTCACAGGGACGAAATCTTCATAATGGCATCGACTCATTGATTCAAAAAGCATATATCAAGGACGTGACGGTAATCATACCACAGTGATATAAGTGCACATTTAGAAGCCACAACAGAATCATGGTGAATTGTGAAATTGAGACGCCTTGAAAACTAACTATTCATATATTTATAAATTGACAATTGCTGCATTTTGCGAAGATAGATAAATATCTTTTTCTATTTTATTTTCAGATACAGACGTAACACAATGCAATATGTCTAGTGATAACGTATATAACAAAACAATCGATAGACCGGGTATGTTTTCTCACAAGCACCATAATAGTCCATACGATTACCAAAAGCAAATACATATTCCTTTTACACATAAAAATAATGAAAATAACACTTTATAAATTGCATGCGTCCGGAGCGCTTTTCTTGATATACCTTCATCAGGAATTTGTAGGAGCCAAGGATTTAGACGTTTAGAAACTGTTGAAGAGCTAAATAACTAAAAAAGGATATACAACAGCTAAATCCGTTTTGTTCACGCATCGGGGACAATATAATTGAATTTGATGCGACTGTCATACAAGTGAGAGGTTAAGCTAGCTATAAAACCAGGTTCAATCCACCATTTTCTACATTTGAAAATGCTTGTACCCACGGGGGGGTAACTTCAATATTTTCTTGGTAGGGGTGTGCCATTTTTGCCTCAAAAAACGTACCCATTTTAATATAACATTCACTGAAATTCAGTACCTATAGTTATATAAATATTTAAGAAAGAATGACCTATACTTATATACAATATTTAAAATATGAGCCATGCTTATATAAGCACTGCTTATATAAGCACTAACTCACCGGGGTTCATTTGGGAACTTATTTGAAAGCACTTTGTTTGAAAGGTGAACTTTCAAATGAATTGATTTAATTTAATATAATAATTGACCATTAATAATGTATGATTCTCAATAGCATATTTATATATGATATGTAGATCATACCCCGAATCAATATATAGTTATCAAACGTAAATGCATTTTAATATAGGATGTCATTAAAAAGGAGGGTAATTTTTATATAAAATCTCGCAAAATTATGACCCATATTTTTGGCACATCCCCGTATACCCAATAATAGGAAGTTGACCCCCCGTGCCTGTACCAAGTCAGGAATATGACAGTTCTTATCCATTTGTTTTTGATGCGTTTTGTTATATTTGTGATTTTCCTTTTGACGATCAACTTTGCCAAGGGTGTTGAAACCTTAGGTTTCTAACAATTCTATAATTTATCAACAGAAAATTTTAAAAGGGTTTTAACATGAGTTATAAATCATGTCAGCACCAAGGTATTGATTGCTGTGCTAATGATACCATTGGGGACTGATAGTCCACCAGCAAAAGTATCGACTTAATTCACTTAAAACATCTATAACATGCTTGATGAATTGCTTGTATCTGAAGCGCTTTTCTTGATTGACCTCTCAAAGAACACTCACAGTTTAATATTAAAAACCCAGTATTTATAAGAGCCGAATGTTTTACTATAAGAATAGAAAAAACCACGTTAAACATTTAAACGTCTGCAGCGCTTTTCATGATTGACTATTATAAGGTAAACTCCATATTTGTGTTGGCCTTATAGTGTTTTATTCTCTTTTCTACTATATGTCTTATAATATAAATTATCTCTTAACTATCTGTCTCTACTCAATTAAATGTGCCAATTTGTATGAATAAAATAAGAAAAGTATAGATGATTATGCAGCTTTCATGTTTTTTTGGGGGTTTTTTTTGTAAATAAAAACAAATATGGTTTACCTAACTTGATTAAAAATCAGTGTCTACCAGTATTTTATTTACATCGACCATATAATCTGATGTAGAAGACTAATTTGATGTAAACTCGATTGGTTTTGGGGTATATGTTTACCAATAAGACCCCTGATTGCGTTTTCTTTTCTCCATGATATTATTGATATACCGTTGGTAAATAAACTTAGTATATAGTATGATGCTCCTTTGGTATACAATTATATTGACCGTTAGCCAGCGGAAGCGATAAAAGTATTAAGTCTTCGTAGGAAAATCCACGTACAGTTTGCCTAACGATTCAATTTAAAGTTCAAACAAACGACCAAAACGTAATATTTGAATGCACAAAATCTTGGTTCATTGTAGGGTCATGTTTGATAGAACCATGTAAACACGGTGGCACATGCGTAAACTATACATGTTTATGTGAAGATGGCTTCGCTGGTTCAAAGTGTGAAATAGGTAGGTTTCAAAAAATGTTTTGATGATGATATAATTCCTTACAAGCGCTGAATTAAACATATAAAATTGAGAATGGAAATGGGGAATGTGTCAAAGAGACAACAACCCGACCATAGAGCAGACAACAGCAGAAGGTCACCAACAGGTCTTCAATGCAACGAGAAATTCTCGCAACCGGAGGCGTCCGTCAGCTGGCCCCTAAATAAATATATACTAGTTCAATGATAATGAACACCATACTAAAGTCCAAATGGTACACAAGAAACTAAAAGTTAAAATAATACAGACTAACAAAGGCCAGAGGCTCCTGACTTGGGACAGGCGTAAAAATGCGGCGGGGTTAAACATGTTTGTGAGATCTCAACCCTCCCCCTATAACTCTAGCCAATGCAGAAAAGTAAACGCATAACAATACGCACATTGAAATTCAATTTAAGAGAATTCTGAGTCTGATGTTAGAAGATGTAACCAAAGAAAATAAACAAAATGACAATAATACATAAATAACATCAGATTACTAGCAGTTAACTGACATTCCAGCTCCTGCCTTAAATTAAACTAATTGAAAAATTATGTCTTCATCATATGAATATCAGGTACAATCCTCCCCGTGACGGGTTTAGTATCATACCATCATAACATATATGAGAAGAACGTAACTCGTGTCATGCCAACAACTGATTTATTCATAATAAGTGTGTTTAGTTCCGATGTAAAGACCCTATAAGTGAATCAATATTAACGCCAAAATATGAAATCTTTAATGACTTGACAACAGTATCGTAACTATATCCCTTCTTAATAAGTCTATTTAAAGGTTTTGTTAGTTTCTGAGGTGAATACTGACATTTTTGTGCTTAATAAAGAATATTTCCATAAAATATTGGATGTGAAATAAATGAACGTATAAGAAGTCTGCATGTTGAGCTATATTTACGAATGATCTCCTTATACCGATGAAAAAAATTAGTAAATGTTTTGACAAGTTTGTGATATCGAAAACCCTGGTGTAATAATTTTTCAGTAATACATAAATTTCCCTCGTTAAAATCTGAAACATTGTTACATACACGAGCGAATCGTACAAGTTGAGATATATAAACACCGTAAGATGGTGACAAAGGAACGTCACCATCTAAAAATGGATAATTAACGATAGGAAATGAGAAGTCATCTCTTTTATCATAAATTTTAGTATTAAGCTTTCCGTTAATGATATATATATATATATCAAGATCGAGGAAAGGGCAGTGGTCATTGTTAGTATTAGCTTTATTTAAAGTAAGTTCAACAGGATAAATTCTTTAGTATACAACTGAATTCGTCATTATTGAGAGCCAAAATATCATCCAAATATCTAAAAGTATTATTAAATTTGTGTATCAGATGTTGTTTCGATGGGTCTTTGCTGATTTTTGTCATAAATTGTAACTCATAGCAATATAAAAACAGGTCCGCAATAAGTGGTGCACAGTTAGTCCCCATTGGAATTCCGATAACCTGACATATGTATATTTATTAATAGAATGTCACCTAATGGATGATTATTTCATCATATTGATTTAGCCTACAACTTTAAAGTCAATTATCATCCCTTATCTTCATCACCTTTTAAAAAACAAAATTGTCCATTATACAATGAAACACTCGATTGAATTTTACCTCAAACGAGTTACTACGCAAAACTCACGTGAACTGATATCACTATTTTCAAATAACATTAAACATGTCAAATTTTCATTTTGATGAACATCATTAAAATACCAATTTTGTTTGCAGAGTCCTGAAATTGAGATAAAAAAAATACATGCGAGATTCGTGTTAATCCAATGTACTTGCAAATAACATGCCAATTTTTATGCGAGTTTCACTCATATGCGCGTTTCATGAGCATAACTCGTGAGTTCTATGTGCGATTCATGTGAAATTCACCTGACTGAGCGAAACAGTCTGTGCACTAAAGTAAAATAAAAAACAATTCACATAATAGGTATACAAAAATATGAACTAGTTCACAATTTAGTTTTCTTGAGTTATTTGTCTCTTTTTTTCAAATACACAAGTTTCAAATACCATTGATATAAGGATGAATAAATGAATATGTTTACAAGACCAAACTTAAGTATATTCCTGTCCTTGTTGATAATCCCAACGTTTTTATATCTTATAAAGACTTGAAATTATCTTTTTCAGATGTCAACCAAACATGTAAATATGATACCGACACTCTTATACCACATCCAAATACATGCCAGCTATTCTATAACTGCAGCCAAGCGGTATCACCAATTCCCACAGCAGAGAGAATCTACTCTCATATTCCACAAATTCTGAGACCTGCCTACCTGCACGAATGTCCTTACCCTGAACTTTTCTCAACAACATCTATGTCCTGTCAAAACTATACAGACGTGAAATGTGGATCAAGATATGAAACAAAAAACAAATGTAAGCTGATCTGAACAGAATGAAATAAAGTTGAATGTCAAAAAGACACCGCTTAATATTGGTATCCAAATTTGATTTTGATAAGTGTTTATGCCTTGTAGTAGCCTGACATGTCTAGGAAAACTTTACGTAATATTCTTCAATTTGAATCAAGAAGGCGAATCAAACAACAAATTTCAAATAAATGAATAAAAACATTAAATATAAATAAATATAAATAAAAAATTGTACAGACATTTTTAGTTGTTTATTGTCTACCATCGGTCCCTTAACTTTTGAATTATTGTTAAAAACGGTTAGAAAACGTCGAACTAACATTGTTTATATTATGAAATTGATTTGGTCAATCCAAAGATAAATAAATCACTTTAATAACACTATTTAGTGGTTGATTGATTATTCATTGTTTTCTAACTTGTAGGTGATTATCTAGCAGATAGTTATATTTGCAATGCAGCTTGTAAAGTCTGTGTTTATTTCTCACCCGACTGTATGGGATTCTCCGACGGAATATACAGAAATAAATACGTTGCACCACCTGGAGAAGTCTATTTTGAATGTCAAGATGAAAGAAACATATATGATGGTCGAAATCCCTGTCAAACCAACATGACACCTTATAATGGTAAATGCACAAATATATATGAAATACCACCATCTTATTGGCAGGTTGGATATGGAGTCTCTTGCTCTGGTCGGTCAAACGGTAACTACAATGAACGGATGGCCCAGGGAAGATGTGATATTTACTTCACGTGTGTAAATGGAATTTCAACACTTACAACCTGTAGTTCAGGAAGAGTCTTTGATTCCAAATCTACATTCTGTCAAGATCCAGCAAATGCATGTCGTCCTTGTGGAACCGTCGATAACGGCTGTTAATTATATAATATAGTCAATATCGTAGAGCGAATGTGCAAAAGTCAAAATAAAACTATTGTTAACATGTCCTTACTCTTTGTTATATAAAACAACATATAACAGTTTCCATCTCGTTTGAACTAAAATGCAATACAAATAAAAAGAAAGACCAACATATTGCAATATCTTAATCCATTAAGAAAAAACGGATAATACAGAATGTATGTTTTGAAAGTTAACTAAGGAGAGATTTGGGAGCTACCATTTGATTTTTATGGGGGGGGGGGGGGCAAGGATGAAATTTGAAAAAAATGAGTAAAAAAAAAAGGCAGGATGCGACACTTGCAAAAAAAATGTCAGGACGACAATTTAGGTAAACAAAATTCAGGATAAACTAAAAAAAATAAAGGCAGGACCGAACAATCAAATGGTAGCTTCCTTATTTTAAACGTATTGTTCTTCAACTTCTTACTTTGTTGATAATGAGTATTTTGCAGACGAAACGCGCGTCTGGCGTACAAAATTATAAACTTGTTATCTTTGACACACATGTTTGATGAGTAAGTTTCATATAATAATATCATGATGTAACATGTGTATTTAAACTGACCTATTAATATATTGCAGTGTTCGTACTCTTAAATGATAATAACGTCATGTGCATATATGTAATTGATTCAAACATTTATGTATGCCTTGGTTCAGCTCAACCTTGTATTGTAATATTCTAAAAAGAAAAATATAGAAAAGAAAAATGGTATGTTTTATCTTATTTTATTATGAGAATTGTGCGTTGACAGCAAAACTTTAATGGTTTCCTATATCTATTTACAATTCTTTTAGACTCCAGAACCAGAAATTTGTTTAATGGTATTTTTACAATGAGAAAGAAAAATATGTTTTGAAAATTTGGTATGCTGAAATAAACAAATTAATTCAGAGATCAAACTTATTGAATTCAGGGGTCAAACTATAGCGTTTATTTTTATTTCGTTATGCTTATAGCAGATCAGAACGCACAATATTGAGTGAAATCAACCTCAAATTATTCATGACCCATCAAATGCATGAATACTTTAGCATCTTCCCTCCTATCAGAATAATGAAAATAGACAATACCAGTGCATTGACTTGACATATCAACGATATAAGGATGAGGCTAAGAAACGAAGAAATGCGAGGCTCTTCCGAGCTTTTTCACCCGTTTCGGACCGAATCCTTTTATCGTTGATATGTAAATTCAATACACTGAAATTCTCTTTATACTGCAGTTTATAAAAAAAAAAGCATTTTAGATTGTTGTTTATTGTGTTAATGTTATTTATTCGATTTAAATATTATAAATAGCGAGGCCTCATATCTGGTGGAAAAATATAAAAAAAACAAAGAAACGTCCATTACATGTCGAAACCAATTAATCGAACGAATTCGTTTGAGTATGGACTGAAATATCAATAATACTAAGCAGAAAAAATAATGATTTATAGGTTTCAGAACAAAAATATTTACAAGTGAAGTACGTTTCTTTTCACAAAATTGTAAAAGAAATAAGTTTAAGTCGTTCCCTACTTTGTTTGTATACATTGAAAACAAGTACAGGTTGAATAGGTTGTTATGAATAATTCAATATAGTTTCGGATCTACAATTTAAATATTCATGAGGAAAAGTGATATAAGGTCGGTGACAGTATATATATGACATAGAAATATACAGTTAACGCATTTTGACTGCTTAAATAGAACAAGTGCAGTATAAATAGTACTACTAACCCTATTCAAATATGGATTATTGAGAGTTGTTTAGACATAAGTGGTTTTAATTAAGTAGAATAATAGGTTACGGTTATAAAACATATTTAGAAACCAAGGTTATTCGTCCTCATATAAAAGTGCTCAACACATTTACCACAATCACCCATTTCATCTTTTTGTGAACAAATGGCCAGAGATATCATCTTGTCTTGGATCATTCTATCTTCGCAAGAAGACACACGCTGAAATGTATCGTCTGCATTACTAGCCTTAAAAGAATATATGATTAAAGTGTGAAGATTTTCTTTTAATAAGATAATATTATTTTATAGTATATTATTTATAGGATTATAAATAATCATTGAAAAGGTGCCAAGGTTTAAATGAACATCATCACAACATAAAAATACCAGACACCAGATTTACGTCACAAGTGTATTTTAGGAATAGTCGACGTTACTATTAACCTCTCCTCTGATACCTTACGACACAAATACTGAACTGCGAGGGAAATTCAAAATGGAAAGTCCCTAATCAAATTGCAAATTTGAAAGCTCCAAAACATTAAATGCATTGATAACAACTGTCATGTTCCTGACCTGGCACAGGAGTTTTATGATGAAGAAAATGGTGAATTAAAACTGGTTTTATACATGTAACTAGCTAAACTCTCCCAACAAGCCTCTTTATTATAATGACCGTTGCGTTTTAAAACTTATTATGTCGTTCTTATTTAGATGCTTTTATCAATATCGATCCTGGTTACATTACTAAAAACAATTTCTTCATAGTTGAATCATATTATCTGTCTAAACCAAAATTAAAAGTTATACTGTGGATTCATCATATTCGTTAAATTCTAATTTTCGTGGATTTTGTTGGTACAGGTGAAACACGAAATAAAGTAATCAACGAATTTCAAATTGTATATAAGGTAATAGGCAGATTTTGGCAAAATCACGAGATCAAATATCAACGAGCATGCAACTTTTCCTCAATCAATGAAAATTGGTACCTACGTAGATAAATGAATGACACAAATAAAAAGTATACCTTGATCGAAATAGTTTTAAACAAAAATGAATTAAATTTAATTTATTTCTCCTAATCTATATTAAGAACGTGACTCTCAAATGATATTTTGTCAGTAACATGTGAAGACAAACTTTGTATCCATCCGAAGCGCTTTTATGGACGAACCTTCAACAGGAGCATTACAAACCAAATATTTATCAATTTTAAAGCCAAGGATGAGTAAAATTCGATATAGTTGAAGAGCAATATGAACAAAAAAGGACATTTAAATCTCTTAATTCATTTCATATTTTATGTAATAGCTATGAATGTGCATATCAACTTCTTTGTGTAATATCTTCATTTACACACTTTAAGGAATTTTTAGTCCTCAGTGCTCTTCAACTTCGCACTTTATTTGACCTTTTTACCTTTTTTTTATTCGAGCGTCACTGATGATCTTTAGGCGCAAATACAAAGTTTCAATCCTGGTATCTATCATGAGTTTGTTTACCAAATTAGCTATTGCCAATAAAGAGTGTTTAGAGCCATAACTAAATTATGTTTAACTTATTAAATAGACAGTTTCAACGCTTGATTCATCAATGTGTAATAGTGTGGAAAAGAAACATTTTTATGATAAATTTTACTCTGATATAACACCTTGTATTTAATTAACAGGTTTGGGCATCATTGAGTCATGATTTTCACAACAAAAAGAACCTAACGTAACCATAATACAAAGGAATATGAAAGGATACATTTTCACATCCGAACTGTTACGGTAATATTGTACTTAAAGCGCGGAAATCACTTTGTGATCCTTGTAAACTCATCGAACCTTTAAACAAACTAATGAGAAAAAGTGATCTTACAAATGTTGTAATTAAAATCTTTGAATATAGTTTACATTTGCACACATATCAATTTTGGCATCACCAAATTAAAACATAACTAAATTTGTAATCTTTTCAAACGGTATGTATATCTACTGATCCATTTTCATTATTTCTATATAGAGGTAAACTCCTAACTATCTTACTGCCTGTCGAAACCTTTATTTTTGGCATTGCAAACATCAGGTCTTTTTTAAATTTCTATGACGTTAAAATACTAAATACCAAATACCAAAGGATGTGTTTAAGTTGATTTTAGTCCCTTAAATAAGATTTATGTATTGTGTTGGGGTTTTAGCTAGCTTTTAGTTACTGCAAGTACTCTCAAGTCGTCTTTTCTTGTTTTTTTTTACAGTTTGTTATATTTTTTTTGTAATTTCATGTTTACTTATTTATGTTTATATTTCGTCTAATTATTTTTAATCTATGAAAGCTTTGATAAGTGTTTGGTCTGACAATAAATTGTCAATTCTATTCTCGTACTATGAAGAACAAAATTATTTATTTGTAAAAAACAATATTGCGGTTCTCAATTTATTTTTTTTCCTTACAACCAATTATGTTCATTTATCAGTGCACCTTATTTTATTCGGCGGTATTTTGTGCAAGGTTATGGTTGTGTTTTCTGTAATTGATTCACATCTTACTCCTTATTTTGATTTATTTTTTGTGTATTTAGTGTATTTTTACCTTTGTTTCGATATGTCTTTTGATTGCGTTAGGCCATTTCAATTGATATTTTTTTGTGTGTCTTTCTATGTTGTGATTTTACACTTTACTTTCAGATCAAAACGTGAAAACCCGCTGCTTTTGTTTGCACCTGTCCTAAGGTGTGATACTATTGTTCCAGACAAAGAAGAAGATTTCTTACCATTAAAAAATTTGCACCTGTCCTAAGACAGGAATCAGATGTTCAGTGGTTGTCGTGTGTTTAGTGGTTCATTAGTGTTTCTGGTTTCTAGTTTTTATATTGATAAGACCGTTAGTTTTCTCGTTTGAATGGTTTTACACTAGTAGTTTTTGGGGCCCTTTATAGCTTGCTGTTCCGTGTAAGCCAAGGCTCGATGTTTAAGGGTATCACTAGCCCAGAAGTCAGCAATTCGGTTTTGACATGAATATCAGTTATATACCTAGTAGTCATTTTTACAAATTTCCTGTTACAAAACTTTGAATTTGTCGAAAAACTAAGGAATTTCTTATCCCAGGAATAAAATACCTTAGCCATATAAGGCACAACTTTTTGGAATTTTGGGTGCTCAATCCACATGACCCACTTCAACTTTATTTGGCTTTATAACTATTTTGATCTGAGCGTCACTGAGGAGTTTTATGTCGACGGAGCGCGCGTCTGGCGTATTAAATTATTATCCTGGTGCCTTGGATAACTATTGAAGGCCGTACATTGACCTATGATGGTTTACTTTTATAAATTGTTACTTGGATGGAGAGTTGTCTCATTGGCACTCATACCAAATCTTCCTATATCTACTTCTTATATCAATATATACTGTATGTGTCATGGTGTTATTTCCGATTAAATAAAATAACTTACAAAAAAACATCATATATCTTTAAGTTCTGAAACGGCGAATCAAAATGGAAACATTCAAATACCGGAACAAACTCCTTTGTACAGACGTTGTGTGATATTATTTCTGTTAAAATTAATGCAATGGAATCGTAGATATTGAACGACATAAAAAAAAATTGGCCCTATCTGTTGTTAATCTTCTGAACATTTCCGTTAAAGTCATATGAAACTTCAAATTTAAAAAAAAATGATGCATATGATTTTTTTGTGAAATAATGGCTTTTTATTATTAAGAAATTTATATGCCTAAAAAAATCATTCTTTTGTGCAAAATGAGGAGATTTTTTTTTAAACTTTTAGCTTCTCGCCAAAAATTCGCTAATATGTTTCCCGTTTGCAGTTACCTCAGTGTAACCTGTCCGTAAACATTCGGAGATTGCATTACGCAAGTGCAAAGGTGACAATCGGTAAACCTCGGTTTCAAACACGATCATTGATAAGCTGCCATATTTTCACAACAACACTGACCAAGTAAATATTTTATTGACGATAATACAATATAGACACGTTAACAATGATAAAATCAAGCACAGAAAACGAAATGTATGATATATAAATGGTTCAAAAATTGGATTAGCGATATTATTCACCAGTCACTCGTTTCATATATAAATTTAACAACCATTTACAACGATACCACATGGATTACAAGCATTTGTTGAAATCTGACAAAATGAGGATTTTGAATCGAAGACTGTTCCCGAATCACAGTGTGATAACGTTAATATTCCATTTACACAAGTGTAGTAGATATCGCATGTTTGATACCTTTCACTTTTATAGTTACCATTTTCCCTACCGTTGCAATTAACACCATTTCCAATCCCATACTGGTTTGTTGGTATTTCAAAAAGGTCTCTACATTCGCCATTGTAAGGTGCCATGTTAGTTGGACAAGGAGATGCACAATTATAAATGTTTCTTTCGTCTTTACATTCAAAATATGTCCCTCCAAGTGAAATGTATATATTGTCGTATATCCCGTCAGCAAATCCAACACAGGAATTAGATAGATGCATACTTTGCATGCTGAAACGCAAGTATAGCTAATCGCTAGGTAATCACCTGCATCGATGAAAACATAGATCACAGTAACTTACAGGTAACATGAAAATTGCTAGCGTATTAAATCAACAAATTTGGGTATTGAATAATTCAAATGAATGTCTTATATATATATATATATTGATAATTTTGCTTCGTTTTTATGTATTATATTTCTTGCAAAAGATTTTATTTCAGGTTGTTTTATTGAATCAATTTAACAGGACTTCAGCTTGTTTGTTATAATTTTGAAACCAGGTAATAAAAACCCTTTCATTTATATAATTCCTAGAAAATGTGATGTGTCGCATTTACGCAAAATATTTAAATATGTAGCTGTTCCAGACCGTATGAGTATTTGGACCGTACGCGTACGGTCTGGACCGTATGCGTACTTTTTCAAAATACGCATACGGTCGGACCGTACGCGTACGGTCTGACTGATATTAAGAAGTTGATCAAGCTTATTAGATACAAATGTATATAACAGATCAATATGACTTATATCTCCAATTAATATAAAAAGTTCAACAGCATTTGACATAAAAACTTAATATTTTAACTATTTAAAAAGATCACGCTTATTTAATCTGTTAATCTCCTGTATTTTGCAGGCCGGTAATTCATTAATTGCAGCTCAGTATGCTCATTGAAATTGAAGTTATCGGAAGTAAACATAATGTGGGAGGACAATTGTTTTAGAATATTTATGAACTTTACAAAAGAAATGCATACGCAAAGGAACATGCATTAACAAAACATGTAAATGTAAAAAATACGACGTTCTTATTAGAAGCAAGTGTCACCTTCCGCCAGAGTAACAAAATAAAATTCACGGATATACAATTAAGCAAATATTTAATTTCAATTGTTCGCTTATTCACTTTATCATCGGCCATATACCAATCTGTATAACTAAAAATAAACATTTTGATAAATGTTTGTTTAAATTTAACCCATATAACCCAAAACGTATGATCAGCTGGACCGTACGCGTATACTCATACGGTCCGACCGTACGCGTATGGTCGGACCGTATGAGTATACGTATACGGTCCGGACCGTACGCGTACGGTCCAAATACTCATATGGTCTGGAACATAGCCAAATAATTGTATTCCTCAGTTTCATACATCATAGGCATACAACACAAGTGACTAACAAGTTCAAACTAATAATCAAGTTAATCATAAAAGGACAAACCAAAAAGGTGTAATAAGTTTGATATTCTATGCAATTTGTTTACAGAGATTATTTTCATTTGAAATTAACAAAGATCTTGAAGGGTAAGACACAATAAGGTGCCACATGTGCAGCAGAATCTGCTTACCCTTCAGGAACACGAGATTATCCCCAGTTTTTGTTGAGACTCATGTGGATCAGTCTTTAGTTCTTATGTTGTTTCTTGTGTGCTTTTATTTGTCGGATTGGATTTTTACATTTTTAACCATGGCATTGTCGGTTTATTTTCGATGAGTTTGACTGTTCCTCTGGTATCTTTCGCCCTACTCTTATATAATGTTCTACTAGTCCGTAACTACGGAAAGCCTCCATTTGAATTATATGTTTTGGGGGAATGTAAACTTTCAAAGATTTAATAAAACAAAAGTCCCATTTCTCGCCTCAAAATTTTCTATTTCTCGACATCTAAACCATTCAAAGGCGTATGAAAAGAATAAATACGTCAAGTGTAAATGATGGACATCGGGAGTGTACCTTTGATAAATTACACTGATATGGTGTCAAAGAAGACGCAGCTTTTTAATAAATTCCGTTTTAAAACAAAAAGGTGTTTTAATTTATTTAAATATGTGGCATACGAATAGAGATGATATGATTGGCCTTCGTAAACTTTATGTTACTGTATTATTAATATCCGGTTATTTAGCTTCTCAACACGTGGTAGCAAAATCTACGTTAATCGAAGGCCAAGCTTAACATACACCACTGTCCTAGGTTAGAAAAAGGGTCGGGAGCCCGCAAACATGTTAAACCCCGACACATTCTTTAAGTGCCTGAAAAACATGGGTTGTCGTTTGTTGCCTCTGTTTCACATTTGTTTTTCGTTCATTAATTTGTACATAAAATAGTTTTTTCGATTGAATTGTTTTTCATTTGTCATTTCGGGGTCTATTATACCTGACTATGCGGTATAGGCTTTGTTCATTGTTGTCCCTTAAAGTTTCATGCTTATTCAAAAAAAGTGATAAAAAGTATGGGTCACCGGACCTTTTTTAATGCTACAGGTTGTGCAAAAATGTCAGATTTTGTATAAATTATGCCTTGAAAAATCCAGTCTTGTGTGATCAAAAGAAAACTACACCATAGAATTTTTAGATATAATGTGAAACGATATCTCTTAAACATGCTTTTAGATATGAACAAGAAACAACAGGGTCACCGTACTTGTTCTCTTAATTCATTCTAAAATAGATAAATTCATAGCACATACTATGATAAAAAAAACTTTATCTCAGTTATTTCCCCTACTATGTGAGTTACATCATTGAAAAAAAATGACCAAACAAGAATAATGTGGGTTTTTTTCATTCAGAAAATGCGGTCTTAAATATGACGAAACACATATGTTCTGTATTGATCTGAAAAGATGTGTTCAATATTTTAAATGTGTGGTTCTCGTGTACCCGCGAAATCCACGAAAATTGGTATCAATTGGAAATTAGTGATTCCACAGTAGCTTTCTGTTCTACTAAACTTACATTTATTTTTTTATTTCATATCTTGATCCGCATTCCGCGTCTGTATAATTTTGACAGGACATAGTTTTCGTTGAGAAAAGTTCAGGATAAGGACATTCGTGCAGGTAGGCAGGTCTCAAAACTTGAGGATTATATGGATATAGTCTGTCTTCTGTTGGAAGGGGGGTCACCGCTTGACTGCAGTTGTAAAATAGCTGGCATGTATTTGGGTGCGGTATGAATATGTCGGCATCAGCCCTGCATGTTTGGTTGACATCTGGAAAATAAAGATCAATATTTGATAAGTTCAACAAATAGAAAATTGGCATCTATAAGATAGAAAGGCATGTTCCGAAGTTTATTTTTTTACACGCATACAACAATTAACGCAAAGTACACCTCAAACGAGCTGAAACGTGAAACCTACCTACTGTATGAAATGGATAAAACGGGAAAAAGCTGACAAAAAATCTTTGGACTCTTTTTTTAATTCAGTAATGAAGATAGTTGATATACGTATTCAACATTTTAAAGAACATTTTACTATAAACAATAACCACAATAAGCCTATTTCTCGTATCAAATATAAACTTAAAGAACTAGCCAAGGAATTTGTTTTTGTCCCGGCCGATAAAGCTGCTAATAATATTATTATTGTTTGACGTAAATTTTACATTGAGGTTCTGAAAAAGGAAATCACCAATTCACCAACATTCCAACTGACTCCATTTTCAGAAAACGAAATCTGTAACAAACATAAATTTTTAGCCACCGCTTTACAAGCAGAGCCAAATACAATGAAAGTCCCAACTATGTATTGGCTTCCGAAGCTACACAAAACCCCTTACAAATATAGATTTATTTCGTCTTCAAGCCATTGTTCAACTACTTAATTGTCTATTCTCCTTATCAGCACACTTGGTACAATTAAAAACCTGATAATAAATTGTTCAAACAAGGCCTTCGAAAATAGTGGAATAAATTACTTTTGGAGTGTCAAGAACTCGTTGGAAGTACTTGATAAATTGCATGCTTATATTGGTGATTTATAATCTGTTCATAGTTTTGATTTTTCTACCCTGTATACCACATTGCCTCACATTCTCATTAAGAAAAAATTCACACACCTAATTAAATGGGCATTCAAAAAATCAGAATGTGAATATATATGTTCAAACTCTTTTAGGTCATTTTTTAGTAGCAATAAACAAAAAAACTATGTTAATTGGACATGCTTTGATACTATATATGCCCTTGAATAGATAACATTTTTGTTCGCTTTGGGGATTCCGTATATCGTCAGATTATCGGAATTCCAATGGGGACTAACTGTGCACCACTTATTGCGGACCTGTTTTTGTATTGTTATGAGTTACAATTTATGACAAAAATAAGCAAAGACCCATCGAAACAACATCTGATAAACAAATTTAATAATACTTTTAGATATTTGGATGATATTTTGGCTCTCAATAATGACGACTTCAGTATGTATATTAATGAAATTTATCCTGTTGAACTTACTTTAAATAAAGCTAATACTAACAATGACCACTGCCCTTTTCTCGATCTTGATATCTATATCACTAATGGAAAGCTGAATTCTAAAATTTATGATAAAAGGGATGATTTTTCATTTCCTATCGTTAATTATCCGTTTTTAGATGGTGACGTTCCCTTATCACCATCTTACGGTGTTTATATATCTCAACTTGTACGATTCGCTCGTGTATGTAACAATGTTTTAGATTTTAACCAGAGAAATTTATGTATTACTGAAAAATTATTACACCATGGTTTTCGATATCACAAACTAGTCAAAACATTTACTAAATTTTATCATCGGTATAAAGACATCATTCGTAAATATAGCTCAACATGCAGACTTCTAATACGTTCAGGTATTTCACATCCAATTTTTTATGGAAATATTCTTTATAAAGCACAAAGGTGTCAGTATTCACCTCAGAAACTTACAAAACCTTTGAATAGACTTATTAAGAAGGGATATAATTACGATACTGTTGTCAAGTCATTAAAGATTGCATATTTTGGCGTTAATATTGAGTCACTGATAAGGTCTTTGCATCGGAACTAAACACATTTATTCTAAAAACAGTTATTGGCATGACACGGGTTATGTTCTTCTCATATATGTTATGATGGTATGATACTAAACCCCTAACGGGAAGGATTGTGCCTGATGTTCACATGATGAAATCTTAATCTTTCAGTCAGTTTAATTGAAGTCTGGAGCTGGCATGTCAGTTAACTGCTAGTAGTCTGTTGTTATTTATGTATTATTGTCATTTTGTTTATTTTCTTTAGTTACATCTTCTGACATCAGACTCGGACTTCTCTTGAACTGAATTTTAATGTGCGTATTGTTATGCGTTTACTTTTCTACATTGGTTAGAGGTATAAGGGGAGGGTTGAGATCTCACAAACATGTTTAACCCCGCCGCACTTTTGCGCCTGTCCCAAGTCAGTAGCCTCTGGCCTTTGTTAGTCTTGTATTATTTTTATTTTAGTTTCTTGTGTACAATTTGGAAATTAGTATGGCGTTCATTATCACTGGACTAGTATATATTTGTTTAGGGGTCAGCTGAGGGACGCCTTCGGGTGCGGGAATTTCTCGCTACATTGAAGACCTGTTGGTGACCCTCTGCTGTTGTTTTTTATTTGGTCGGGTTGTTGTCTCTTTGACACATTCCCCATTTCCATTCTCAATTTTATTAACAGTTTTCGTGAATTAAGATTTGCATGATTCTGGCGGTTTTTTTTTTTTAAATGAATTTCATGTAAACTTTACAAATAAAAATTGAATACTTGACAATTCAAATTCAATTGGAAAATAAAGATGTTATTTAAAACTTTTATGTCACCAAATTCCACGGCAAAATCTTCGTTTTATTGTCCTTTTAGATAAATCCATGTGCACTCAACGTAAAATTTACCTGAGTGTTTCCTTTTTGAGGAAAGGGCATTTTGTATATTTAAACTTGAATCAAATGTAGGCTGAATCAGTCCTCAAAATATTTTTTTTAAATTATAGTATATTGGTATTTCGTAAACTAAACACCAATATGGAATAAACTAAGCGTGAATATTAGGATTACAGTTTAAGAAGCCAACCTAGCTCACACTTTGATCCTGCAAACACATCTTGACATAAACATGTAGTATTTATGCATATTCCTCCGTTTTTACATGGTTCTATCAAACATGTCCATAAAATGAGAGAAGCATTTTGTTTATTAAAATATTAAGTTTTGAACGTGTGTTTAAAGTGTATTGTAATTTGTAAAATAAACATTTATAATGTTTTGAAGTTAGGTGTGACGTTCACTGTACTAGTGCACGTTGTGTTTAAGGGACAACAGAAGCCCGCCTCTGGTTGCTGGATTTTCTTGCTGTTTTAAAAACTCATTGTAATGTTCTTATCTTTTGGTCGGCTTGTTGTTATTTTGACACGTTCACCGCTTCCATTCTTAATTTTATGATTGCATACCTAATGACATGAAAATTGTATATAATGCAAACAAAAATATTTTGTAAACGATCTAACTAAATAAGTTTATCATTTGAAAAGCAGTTAGGAACTTATCACTTTTTACCTGGGAGAAGGGTTCAAGTTATTTTTCTAAATTCAAAAAGGGGATCATTTGTTTTTGCACATGGAGTAGTTTGCATGCCTCAAGGGACAAAATGTTTAGAAGAACATTAAAACAGTCAAGTAATAATATATCATTACCATCAATAATTAATTTTATTTCATAACCATATATAAATAATAAGGTGTGTACTGTGTATAGTTATCAAAGGTACCAGGATTATAATTTAGTACGCCAGACGCGCGTTTCGTCTACATAAGACTCATCAGTGACGCTCAAATCAAAATATTTATAAAGCCAAAGAAGTACAAATTTGAAGAGCATTGAGAATCCAAAATTCCAAAAAGTTGCGCCAAATACGGCTAAGGTAATCTATGCCTGGGATTAGAAAATCCTTATAGAACTGATCAAATCTAGTTCCGCTATCACACATCAACATATATAACCCTCAGGAACTGAAAGCTTTACAGTTATACAGTCACACGCGCCAGATTCATCTTTTGTACCTTGCATGTCAAGAGCTTCGTAAAAGTCTTTTTTGGCCTGTTTTTTATGTTTATCTGACTTTTACAGCGCATAGGATTTGCATGGTAGACTTGGATTTTTTAACGTTAACATTCTTCCACACTTTCGTTTTGAAAAAAATATATAAAGTATCGAATTGTTACTAGCTGTCAATTCCTTTCTTGGTCGAAAAAGTTATCAAAGGTACCAGGATTATAATTCAGTACGCCAGACGCGCATTTCGTCTACATAAGACTCATCATTGACGCTCATATTAAAAGTGTTATAAGCCAAACAAGTACAAAGTTGTAGAGAATTGAGGATCCACATTTCCTATAAGTTGTGCCAAATACGGCTAAGGTGATTTATTCCTGGGATAAGAATATCCTTAGTTTTTCGAGAAATTCAAAGTTTTAAGAACAGAAAATTTATAAAAATTACCACATAATTCATATTCATGTCAACATCAAAGTGCTGACTACTGGGCTGGTGATACCCTCGGGGACGAAATGTTCACCAGCAGTGGCATCAACCCAGTGGTGTAAAGTTATCAAAGTTACCAGGATTATAATTTAGTACGCCAGACGCGGATTTCGTTAACATAAGACTCATCATTGACGCTCATTTCAAAATAGTTATAAGGCAAAACAAGTATTATGTTGAAGAGCATTGAGAAACCAACATTCCAAAAAGTTGTGCCAAATACGGCTAAGGTTATCTATTCCTTGGATAAGAAAATCCTTACTTTTTCGAAAATTTATAAAAATTACCACATAATTGATATTCATGTCAACACCGAAGTGGTAACTACTGGGCTGGTGATACCCTCTCAGTCAGGAGTCTACTTCGTCAAAATTATCTCCCCATTACGCCAGTTCATTTTCACAATCGTAGAAATGGAAGCCATTGTAGGGATGACGCGCTACCAATATTGCTCTTGAAAACCAATAAATTTATCCACATTGCACCATTACGATCCTTATATGGCAGTTGTATTTTAAAAGACAAATGTATCAACTAGCTAATGAGCATCAGTAAATAATCTTGTCTGCATTGATTCAACTTAAAACTATTGTCTGATCGGTTGTCAGGTGTAATTTTCGAAAATTCATAAACATTTAAAAAAAATTCTAATTAAATATTTCGTGGAAGGGCAGACTAGATTTTTTTAGTGGTTGAAGACTATAAACCCTAGTTATCACACACAAAAAATTATAATTTTTCGAAGATATGCATTTTCATCATCCAACTTGAAAGACTGTCGTCAAGTACTTTCAGTAAAAAAATAGCTATTCGAACAAACCTTCTCTGTTTTTGTGACTCATTAGATAGGTATTTCTCTTGACCAATATATTTCATCTGTGATTTTTTTGTGTTATAAAGTCAACCTGTAGCTTTAATATATAAATATGATAGAATCTGAAGCGAGACGATGTATGAAATATTCTTACTTTGTACGATATCAAGACAAAATACTCAACTCAAACACGCCCTTACATAAAAAGGTGCACTCGATTTTCTCTTTTCGATACAATTGTTACCCATTTTTTGGAATGTTTTCTTCAGTCACATAATGTAAGGGCAGACACGAAAATTACTGAACTAGTAGATTGATATGTTTTCCGTCCGTGGTAATTTTTTCATAAAAATCGGAGGTTATGCATTTTCTTAATCCAACTTGAAAGATACCCATGTCGTCGACTTGATATCTTATTGTTCTGCTTAACTATGTACTAGATAAATTGAAAACTTATGCAAATGGTGTTTTTAAAATAAAACACCTCGTAATTGAGAAGAAAATTGCAATTTTGTTTGTTTCTATTAACTTTTAAAAATTTTGTCACTATAGTAAACAATACAGTAAACATTTATCGCCTTCTCTAACAAAGAGCCTCGATTCCTTTGTTCTATTTCAACCTGGTTTCCGACTGCTCTGGGACGAAACGTCCACCAGCAGTTGCATCGACCCAGTGGTTGATTCAAACCCATAAGATACCAATTCTTCCACCTTGATTCTTTATTTGACTGGTTATTTCTAGTATTACTGACATATTGTGTTATACTCAGCTTAATAGTTTAAGAAAAATAAAGTGTGAATTAAATCAACGGTTTGTGGATAATTCCTTCACGAAAAATTCAAATTACACTGCATGATCAAAGAGTATAGTGTTGACTCTTAAATTCACCAATAAATGATCAAATATTCATCTTACTTGCATACAAACAGTTGAAATTGATACAAAAGATGGTTACAAGTTGATAAACACCCCTTATGTACCTTTTGTTTCCATAACAAGATCCATTTGTGTCCAATTATACCTACCATTCCCTCAAAGTACTTCTTAAACTAGTAAATGTAAAAATAACGTGACAATAAATGAGGAAAAGAATTGTTCAAGTTGAATGAAATATCCATATATAAGTTTAACAATTACATGGTGCTTCCAATCAGACCTATGTTGCTCATGTAAATAAAACAATAAAGCTAGTGATCAGTCTAATTCGGTAGTTCACATTTGGGGGGAAAAGGACAAGATTGACGTATCTACGCATATCACAATAGTTATTGAAAAATCCAGAAAAAAACTTTCTGCAAATAAACAAGCAACAAGTTTTACTTTTTGGTTAAAAGACATTTCTTTAAATTAGCTGCTAGCGGAATGGCTACGAGCTTGAGCATTGCCGCGTACATATTTTGTTACGATATTTGAGAATAAAAAAGCTTGTTTATAATTAGAAGTTGGATATATTCACATTAGCCATCAACTACTAGATTATACAATAAAAAAAGGTAGAAAAAACACAAATTGAACGAAGTTTAGCTATTGTTATTCGAGGTTGTCTTTGAAATTCTAGGTTTTATGAAACTTTTAAACATTAAGACTATTCACTCTTTATCTAGGGTTGGAAACACACATTTTTTTATACATAAAACTATCCTTCGGACATTAAAAACTGCTGATTTATTTACAGGTTTAGAAGGTGTTTTTGAAAGTTCTACATTCCACAGGGAAATATACAATTTAAATTAAAAAAAAGGCGAAATCACATAAATATTAGATATACATGGTATGAGGAATGGCAAGATAAAATTTAACTGTCGCTTCCTTTGATCGTAAATTGTATTTCAGTAGTAGTTAATTTCAACTTTAGATAGGTTTACTGAATTATAATTATAAATTATGAATTATTAATTATGTTGAAATTGAAAAAAAATATTCATCATTTGACAAAGAATCAATGACACCTACAAACATTAATAAGGCTCATACATTGTTATAATATAAATACGCAGATTTTGTACGTGCGATGTGAGAGTAAAGAAACGGTCCACTTGAACACAAGCAGCGGTTCTCGGGAGCGAAAGTAACTGAATTACTTTCAATGTTGTGAATTAGAACAAAATGTTCCGTTTGACCCTTATAACAGGTTTACTTATAGTGTGGACATTATGTGAAAAGGAAGTGATCAGAAAACAAAAAGACAAAATATTTAGCTGTCACGTGTTATTTGAAGTATCTATGCCGATGTGGTTATTGTGTGCCCAATTTTGCTCGAGAGTGAAGTTATGCAAATCTATTAACTTTATAGCCTGGAATAACACTTGTCAGATAAATTATGATGAACCCATTGGAAATATGGAAGGACTTGTTGATAGTGTTGGAAATAGTTGTGTTGCTGGTTCGACTTTTCCAAAGGTAAATGTCATAAAATATTTTGTAAAACTTTTTACTAAATTTTAGACGTTGTCAGTTCTAATCATATATTGAATTATGTTAATTTAGGTAAATTTTGAAGGCATATTTTTGTTTTTCCCTCTTCGGGATTAGAACACATACTATAGTTTGTTTCTAATTTATTTTTATCAGCTGATCAAAGCAGAGGAAAGATGGAAGCAAGGTTCACAATACTTTTTAATCATAAAGTCATAGTTATAGATAAACTGTTTACAAAACTTGGAATTTTTTTAATTCTACCTCAACTTTAGCTGTATGTCGAAAAACGTTTGAGAATTTTTGGTCCTCATCGCCCTTCTTCTTCGAAATTTATTTGGCCTTTTCAACTTTTTTTTTCGAGCGTCACTAATTTTGTAAACGAAACACGTGTCTGGCGCAAATACAAAATAATCTATCTTAGTATCTATGATGATAGATAAAGGAAGATGTGGTATGAGTGCCAAGGAGAAAATTCTCCATCCAAGTAACAATTCATGAAAGTAAACCATTATAGGTCAAGGTACGGCCTTCAACACACAGATTTGGTTCACATCGAACAGCAACCATTAAACGGTTCCAAAAATTTCTTCTGAGTTTAGTTACAAACACTAGGTCGGTTCCATCGCTGGTTGTTTAACATCTCACCCATTATTTATTTTTTGTATTTAAATTGTGTCAAAGATCAAAATTATTTGTTCATTGTATGTTTACATGTTTGTGTTAATATGTCTTATGCTTGAGTTAAGCCGTTTCAATTGCTATTTCTTTCTGTGTCTTTATATATAGTAATAATACACTGATGTTTCAGCTAAGGGTAAAAGTTGGTCCCTATTAAACGTTAAAACCCGCTATATTTGTTTGCACCTGTCCTAAAAGAGGGACGAAAGATACCAAAGGGACAGCCAATCTCATAAATCTAGAACAAACTAACAACGCCATGGCTAAAAATGAAAAAGACAAACAAACAACAGCACACATGACACAACATAGAAAACTTAAGTCAGTAACTTAATGTTCAGTGGTTGTCGCTTATTGGTGTGCTTCATGTGTGTTTCTAGTTTATTGTTTTTAATATAGGTTAGACCGTTGGTTTTCGCGTCTAAATGGTTTATGCTGGTCCTTTAAATCTTACTGGTCAGTGTTGAGCCAAGGCTTCTGATTGACCTATAATTGTTTATTTTTACAAATTGTGACTTGAATGGAGATTTTTCTTTAAGTACATGCTACTATTTTACTGTACACTTTATACATGCATTTTTTATTTAACTAGTCAAAAGCAATCAGCTTATTATATTTTCATTGGTTAGTCAGAAAGAGTTTGAATTTGACTGACAGATGTTCAATCTAACTCGATATCAAATCATTAGTTACAAGAAATCTCGTCCAAGAAATACCTTTCAGTTTTCGGCCAAGTAAAATTAACTGTCAAAGATATCTTAACAAAACAATGTCTCGGAAAACACATTTAATGAACATACATTTAACAAACAACAGCGCATTCAATATACTTCAAGAACGAAGAAAATTCATCAGTGCTAAATAAATTACAATTATTTGATGGAATTCTGTAAATACAAGATTTAAAATATATAGTATTTTCAGGAGCTAGCTGGTCCATGCAAAGGTCATGATTGCAAAGTCAGTGAAGTATGTATTCCAAACAGTCCGACTTATACATGCGTTCCTTTACTAGATCATACAACAGGGACAAGTAAGTTTTATAAAACATATCCTATGTACCAAGACAAACATATCAGACTATAGCAATAATCATTCACCATAATTCCCATTAGTTAGACTTTCTTTATCACTTTTTAATTCTTAAACAAAGAGTTTAACATGTTAAGGTGTATCATTTCATAGTTCTTATTAATTGCTGCTAGTCAAATAGTTTTTAACAGAATACATTGTACATGTTGTATATTTGATGTATGGTCAAACTGATATTAATAGGGACTCTGATGGATTTTTCTATCACATAAACATATGTTCATCATGTATTCATTGAACGCACACGTGGGAGATATATGATGATACCTGTTGTTTTTTTTGTTTAAACTTCACCATCGACATCAATTTAATTTTCGCCTTGCTCTTTGCTTGCCGTACAAGACAACTCGACCACCTAGGCTCTATGAGTAAAGCTTTCGGTGGCCAGGTGTTGCCTTTTCTCATAAGTTTTTATCTCGAGTTCTAACACAGTACATGATATATAAGGCATGAAGATGGAATTTATACAAATCAGCTGAATTATCTATCGTAGAGGATCTTACAAATTAATGTAGGATGCAGTCACAGAAATAATTATATCATAAGTACGTCTGAACCAGTGACAACTCTCTGACAGATTGTATCCATTGGATCACCAATATTTCTGTGACTGTATCTTGCATTAATTTGTAGGATCCTTTACTATAGATAATTGAGCTGATCTGTAACGATCCTTGCCTTATATATCATGTACTGTAGTACGAAGCTAGATTAAAACTGACGAAGAAAGGTAACACACGGCCACTGAAAGCTTTATTTTTGTGAAGCCCAGGTGGTCGTGTGGTCTAGTGGGACGGCTACAGTGCGGGCGATTAGGTGTCACGATATCTCTGCAGCATGGGTTCGAATCCTGGCGAGGGAAGAACAAAAAATTGTCTACAAATAACAGGCGTCACTTATGAGTCTTTTGTGGACGAAATGCGCGTTCGGTGCAAATGCAAAATTTCTCTCTTGTTATCTATGATGAGTTTATTTATGCATGTTACCCCTTATCCACAAAATACAAAATACTTAGATGGAGACGGGAAATGTAATTGGTACATGTATGCTAGTTAATTCTGCCCTGTACGTACAATAGAAGTTGGCCTAAATGACAACTCTGATAGAATAATAAAACATTTCTTCTGTGATAATTCTGATAGTATAATATAAATTGGTCCCAATGACAATTAGGATGACATTACCGTTGCAACATCAATCATACATGCAAAGAGTAGTGCGCTGTCTTGCCATTAGATCCAGGATGAATATCTAACCATGAAAACGATACATAAATTATCCGAACTTGCTGTGGGTATAATATTATTATACCAATTCCTCATTATGATGATGCCCCAACTGATCCTCAAACTATCTTATGTGCAGTTATTGAGTTTGGAGAATGTAGCATTGGAAGAGATGAACAAGTTTTTAAAGGATGAAAAGTAGCTGTTAAAGACCCCTTTATTCGCTTATATTACTTTATACTTATACTTATACTTTGCTCATTGTTGAAAGCTGTATAATGAATTGTAGTACCTGTTGCTGACATTGCTTGCTTTGACATCGGTTGTCTCATTGGGAATCATTGTATCAACACAACCAATAGTATCTTTTTTAATGCAGCACCATTGCATTCATAAGGGCGACAATCTGTAACAAATTACATGCTTCTATTTTACTGTACACTTTATACATGCATAAGTTAATATAACTAATCAAAACCAATCAGCTAGTTAAATGTTCATTGGTTAATCAGAAAGAGTTTAAATTGATTGACAGATGTTCAATCTAGCTCGATATCACAAATTAAACTGTATAAATTAAGTATGCAAGCCTATTCAAACTGACTCTAAAGCAACTTATTTTCGAGGATACTTTATTTCGTATTAACCTCTTTTCTAGCCATAATCGCGACGATTTAATTTCGCGATTTTCATCTGTATTTGGTGTAATTAGACAAGGAAATATCCAGTATTAAATTTTCGCAAAAATAAGTTGGTGTTCAGTAGCCTGAAAATTAGTAGTCAAGTGTGGAATATCTCTGTCAGACTGTAGTCCGATAGTTGATACTTGTATTCAATGTAATTTCAAACACATTAAGATATGTTTTTCCTATACATATAGGAGAAAGAATTCTTGTGTCTCAAGGCAAGAAAACTGGACAGAGTTCTACCTATCATCATAATTATGGATCAAGACTAGGGGTTGACGGAATAAAAGAACCAAACAATCACTTTCATACACTTGATGAATTCGAGCCTTTCTGGTGGGTCAATCTCGGGCAGGTATACAAGATACAGAAGGTGGTCAGTACAAATAGGATGAATTGTATAGGGTGCAGTAAGTAGACATTTGTAAAGTCATAGCTCAACCATGAAATGGTTATTACCTTAAAATTGGGAGGAGCATAGCACCAATGCATCATCCAATGAAAACACTCATACCAATGGCCTGTTTATAATATGTTTGAATCATACAAACCAGGTTTACCTAAACAACTTTGCAAATTAAATTTTATTTCTTATAGTCTTTGATTAAAAAAAAATTTGTATTACAATAAATTAAAAGCGGAGTTACGGTTTATGATTTGTTTAAGGATGATAATATGCAGTTTCAGTGTTGATTCAATGCTAAACAAAAAGAAATTTTATAGAAAATTCACAGCATTTCCCCCTTGTACTCTCATAGTTGGCAATTTGGTACTTGATAGATGGAGGATTATTGCAAGCAGTGCTAGCAATGATTTCCTTAAAACAAAAGTTTATAAATTTAGATATTGTTTTAAACAAATATAAATATGGACCAATTCAAGTACATCTTCTAGGGTGCGCTCGATGAACTGAGTAATTGATTGAAATAAAATTTGCAAACCAAACACACCTACAACATGCTTGTAAATTTGTACTTATCAATAAATTAAGATTGAAAACTTATTTTTAAACTGACTTGTAAAACTAGTTTTACAATGTTTATATTCTGTCACTAGTTCTGATTAATTCTTTGTTTAACGATAGACTCCACCCAAAGGCTTGTGTACCTTACCTAATAATGATTTCATGGTTGAGCTAGCAAGGAAGCTATCCAAAGAATCTACATGTAGCTTCATACTCGTTGGAATCTGCTGTATCACTAAAACATTTGCATCCTATGCACTAATCTCAAAACGATTTATGACAGACTTTCAAGGCACAATATAAACATATTTGTACACATTTACAATTAATATGTACATAATACAACTATACTAAACGAAAGTAAAACATTTATTTCTTAAAGAACTAATGAAGTACAATACTGTTTCTTCTCAATAAAATATTGTTGCTGGTTTTGGCAACTACAGCAGAAACATACACTGTAGTTATAAAAAAGCATATTTTCTTCGTTATCTGATAAAAGATTAAAACGTTCAGTAAAATGTATAGCTTCATGTATCACGATTCGTCTTTAAACTACATATAATGGGGATTAAAATAAAAACATGAAGTTATTCTTCAATATTAGAGCTACAGTTAAAACATGTCCTCTCGTGAACTTCCGTTTTTGCAACCCTTCAAGTTTCAATCATTGAAATATTGCAAAAACACTTTTGTTTTTATTGACAGAATATTTTTTCAGATAATGAATTAAAGTACAATAGTTATTTTTTAACCATTTTTAAGTCCTCCACTTACTTTCCGCTGCATATGCAGCAACTTTGACTCAATTCAAAACTACAGTATAAGTCATAAATGAAATTTTTTAAAATCTCTATAACTTTAAAGCTTCAGTTTTTAATGTTAGTATTACACTTTCGTATGTACAAATTTATCCTATAAATCCATTACGGAACACATAGCCCAATGTCTCAAGACAATTGACCATTATTTAGCGCATGGTGGTTTCAACCCATATCACAAGCTATGGCATCATTTGGTGTAAAAATAATCTCATGGGCCTATTTTGAATTCACCAATGATGGAAAATGCCCTGGTTCTCCAAATACCTACAGAATCACTAATAACTATACCATTGTATCGTACAATATTGAAGAAGACAAATTGTGCTGGAAACCACCATGTGTTTTATAGAGTACATAACCTTTGAACATATATCTACAGTTTTCAGTTTGTTAAACAACAAAAACCTCTATTTATTTAGTCATTTATCTGTTTTTAAAGTCCATAAAAGCTATTTTCACGTATTTGGTACATTACCAGAACTGAAACAAAATTAAAATAATGTATATTAAATATGAATAATAGAACTAGTCTTGCATGACTCAGGTTGGATATGGTTATGACACTTTTACATTTTTTTGCATTTATTACAACTTTATCATATATATGTTATGAACTTCATCTATTGTAATTTCCTTATGTAAAACAATACAAACAATGTTTTGTTACAGATTACTATTTTCGACCTTTCGATTTTTCACATTATATGAAACATGTGTATTTTTTAGATGGCTCATGGTATAATGGCATTATGTGATAAATATATAGAACATCTTTCATTAAGCATATAAAAATTGGCTTCGAATTCCCTACATAATACAAAATGATCAGGTATATGTCTTGGACTAAAAAGACCTGGCCGATTACAATTAGTACATACAACACTTGATAGTTAATAGCGTTCTATCACTTTGAACTTTTTATATTGACATATACTGTCATACGGCACAACACAGCAATCGACAACTGACGATCCTTTTATAATAGCGGAAACATATTTCAAAATATCATGGATAGGATATTGCCCATTCAAATCACAATAGTTCACCGTTTATAAAAGTTCACTTGATATTTCATCACATTTGTTGGCTATCAAATCGGTAATTAAAAGCGGAGTTACGGTTTATGATTTGTTTAAGGATGATAATATGCTATTTGAGTGTTGATTCAATGCTAAACAAAAAAACACTATAATTTGACGCCCACTTGGTTGGTCTTTTCCCTGAATGAAATCGATGTAATTACCTAATCGACTGTTTAAATTATTCACATTAATAGAAAGAAAGGTATTGAATACATTTGCTCCATTAAAACACCAAAGAAATTATCTATATTTACGTATTGTATTGAGAATGTGGTAGATAGATGACTCATACATATTTTCTTACCCCAGGAGTAGATTACTATCTTATCCGTATTTGGCACAACTTTTTGAAATTTTTGGTCCTCAGTGCTCTTCGGCTTTGTATTTGTTTGGCTTTTTGACTATTTTGATCTGAGCGTCACTGATGAGTCTTATGTAGACGAGGCGCGCGTCTGGCGTATAAAATTATAATCCTGGTACTTTTGATAACTAATTAAAGTGTTTTTCATATCTGTAAATTTTACCAATTCCAACTTCGACTAATTTTCCTTTGTTACCTTAATCAATTCTTATAGTTCCTTTTTCAATAGGAGGCCTACATCTTTGCTAGCCAAGGGTTACGATCCACTCCCGCTCTTCAAGAGCAGGAGTGGATCGTAACCCTTGGCTAGCAAAGATGGAAGGCCTACTGCACCTCAGCCAATTTTTACATCTACAAGTAACCATTTGCGGTTGTTTCCAAGCCATGTATAGTTATTCATACACATATCATTATCATTTGCCAAGTGCGTTTTAGCTATGCCGATTATAAACAAATCAAGTTAATTGATATATATTGCATGGAAAACCACTCGTCCTGGTATATGTCTTCTTCCATGTCCATTATTTATATCACTTGTGTTGGTATTTACATCAAATGATCTACTATTATCTTTAGAGTTGTCATGGTGTAGTGTTCTCATTGAGCCGTTCCTAAATGTTTGTGGTTTTCAAGATGCGTCAATTGTTTTACCACTGTTTTATACTTAATACAATGGAAAATGGAGAATGGAAATGGGGAATGTGTCAAACAACAACCCGACCATGCATGGAACAGAAAACAACAGAAGGTCACCAACAGGTCTTCAATGCAGCAAGAAACTTCCATTCCCAGAGGCGTCCTTCGGCTGGCCCCTAAACAAATATATATACTAGTTCAATGATAACGGACGCCATACTAAACTCCAAATTGTACACAAGAAAATAAAATTTCTCGAGGTATACTATTTACACATCTCTGAATTTATTAGATTTTCGTAAAACTGGTTTTGCTTTTAGTGTCGCCTTTTTTATGTCTATATTTTCAACTTCCACAAGTAATATCATAGGTTTTCTTGTATTTTCAACCTTTGGAACTGCCTTATTTATATTTACACTTGTCAGTTTCAACCCGTCTATGACCATGAAATCTACTTCGCTTTTGAAACTGCACCGGTGTCATATGAATATTCCCGGAGATCAACCGCTCTAGATTTCGTATAACAATATAATGAGTCCTTGGGCTCTATTCTTTTTCGTTAGTATTTCTATTATTTGGTATATTTTTCACATATATGATTAAGCAAGTTTTTCAAAGTTATCTTTTAATTAATCTATTTATGAACGTACCATGTCACTGACTTTGGCTTCCCTCCCCTTAAACTCTGTCTTCTGTGATTACCGTGTTGAATTTTTCTGTTCAATTTCTTTCTACGTTACTTTAAATGTCAGTAATTCTTTTCTGAATGTAATGTTGTTTACTTATGCTTTTGCAGCAGTAGTAATCGGTATACAGTTTTCTTATGGTCAATTTTATCAAGTACGGGTCTAAGGGGGTTTACCGCCACTACTTCTTTTACGTATTTTGTGGCGAAATTTGTACTAAGCAGCTCATTAACTCAGGATTTATGTAACCGAGTCTACTCGTTTGCATTACACTTTAAATTAAATTAGTATTGTAGTCAATGTATCAATTTTAAACGAAAATACTTTGTTAACAACATGAGCTCAATTTTTTTCAAACCACCATTATTAAGTGCAGACAATTATCCTCGCCGACTCTCGTGAATGTCCCTCTGATATCTTGAGCCCCTCTCCTCTTAGATTACCAGCTTTGATTAATCATGCCGATTCAAAGCCAATCCAAAAAAATCGAGTCACATGTTAATTTCAGCGACAAAGTCTTATTTTTCTAAAATTCTCTAGAGTCAGATATGTGCATGAATACAGATAAAAGAAAATTAATTCCGTAACAATGAATATTCTTTGTTGTAGCTGGTCGACTCAAGAAAATGGTTATTCATGTCGGAAATAGCTTAGATACGTGTCAAATGAAGCTATGTGGTCAGTTCATTGGTCCAGCTGTACCTAACCAGATCATAGTTACACCGTGTTTTGCATTGCCACAAGGACAAATAGTAAAATTAACCAGTGTTAATACCGCAGCACCAGATTTCTTTCATCTTTCCGAAGTTGAAGTGTATGGTTTTTAGTGTGACTTTTTTAGAATATAAAATTTATTTAATTATGTTTATTTCTATTTAAGTATTGATAAAATTGAGGTTTCAAATGTATAGTAATGATTAATGTATATACATAATCTCAATATATCAACTGTAATAGACGAACCAGTACAGGACACTTTATCTGAATGGATCAAAACTATTATATTATGCATTCAAAAGTGCATGCAAAAACTACGATGTACTATGAGCACAAGGGTTTCTCACCCATTCAAGAACCCTGAGGTTTTGGATGCGTTATCCTCTTTGCATAACAAATATATCGTTGTTCCAGCAAAAAAAAACATCCAATAATATTGTCTACGTAAGTAAAACTATTATTTGCAATGTCTCATAAAAGAGCTTAGAATAAACAGCACAACTGGTACTACTACATATTCTTGAAAGTCATTTACAAACGAGGAAAGGAGTAGGTCCGGTAAGGGCCGTTTTTGGCCTCAAACTTCAAGTTCATCTGACGAAAGATTTTGGACACCTTTTAAACACTTAAATGTCTATTTCAATTGATTCAATTATTTTCTGTGAAAGATTTTAACTGATTCACTCATTATAAACGCCCCGATTCTAGCTTAAATATGAAAAATCTATCAAATATGCCAAAAACTGTCACTTCTCATATGGTTTCTGTCAAAAATGAAAGTGGCCGCATCCGTGTTCATCCTCGACCTTTAAATATGTTATTTTTTATCATTAAACATAACTTACATTTCAATATAAAAAATGAACACGAATGCGGCCATTTTCATTTAAGACGGAAACCGTCTCAAATTTAACTAAAATGCTAAAATTGTGAAGATTTCAGTAATTTAGCATTGGGGGCCCCAATTTTTACAGTCTCATTTGTCGGGGAAAAGCAAATGAGAAAAAAACTCCAACTATCAATTATTAACATCAACCTTTATAAATATTATCTACCCTTTTACAAATATACATGTACCTGCAATCATTATCGATCTATATATCTATACCTCTCACCATATATAATTATTTGAATAAAGTATGTTTTTTATCTTTATTTATTTCTCACAAAGGCTACCTGTATTCATTAAGCAGTTTCAATTTTATCGTACATCAAGTCTTTTGTGATGTTAATTTCAATTACATTAAATTTCTGGTCGAGTGATCATTTACCACGTGCGATTTGTTAAAGGGATGTGTAGTTCATTCATAAAAAAAAATGGATTAATGATTTTGATTCCCAATAAGGATTAATTTCAAAGATATGGTGAGTAAATATTTGTTTATAATATGAACCTGTTGATACAACTTGTCGTGTTACAATTAGATGATATACATGAATACTTACACAACAGAAATTACATGTAGAGAGTTGAGAGCAGTGTACATATTATTATTCAATCAGTATCAAAGAGGTCATTGCACTGACCTGACCACGCAAAATATATATTTATATACAAAAAATGTCACACATAGTAGAAAAGGCTTCGATTTTCGTATTCGGTTTGAGATATTTGAGCAAAAGTTATCATATTTAAAATCACCGATTTACTTATCCCTTTCTTTTGATATTTTGCGATATTTCTAGTTTTCCAGATAACCCATTTCGTGATTAAAAGCACCGTATCTAAAATTTGGGTATAAGATGCATCTGCATTAATGACCCCATTAATTGAGCATAACTTAATGATGCAAGTACCCGAAACATGTGCATTGTAATGCCAAAAACAGCCCATATTTATGTAGCAGAGGCATTAAACCTTTTAAAACATAACTTAAAGTTTACATTTGAATAATTTTGTAAAACTGCTATATTTTGGGGCCTAAAAGGGGTCTTACTGAACCTACTCCTTTTACAAAATCACCAATCTGTCCATCTTTCATTTGGGATTTAACATCAAAGAAAACGAAAAAATTACCATCGTTATACTGGGTACGAAAACTTAAAAAAAATCCATATAAAGAACGATACATAGCTGGATCCTTAAAATGTTCGCTTACACATCTTTCTTAAGTGTAGACTTCTATTCTTTATGCTGTAAAAGGTGGCCTTCGAAAATATTGTGATGAGATGTCTGATCAGTGATGCCAATCAGATGTAGATTCTCGAAAATTCTAAAGATCTACTACTAAATCTCAGATCACAATCTCTGCAATGTTGCTGTAGCAACATTCAGTCCTTTGATTTTTCTACGATATTCACTAATATTCCCTATCCTCAATTTAAAAGATAGACTTCATAATCTCATTTAACAGAATTTTATCTAAAAACAAATGGACTCGAAGATATAAATTTGTTTTGTGAAGGACCACTCTGAATCTGTCAGAAAAAAGTGAAGACACATACACATACACATACATGTACGCATACATATACACACAAACATACATATACACATGCACATACAAATACAGATTCAAATACGAAAACATACGAAAACATGATAAAACAAAAAGATATTTATTACAAAACTACCCCATAGCCGGTTGGAAGGATGCTTCAAAAAATAGATTCAAAATATTACTATTTATATATTAAGTAACGAATAATGATTAAAAAGCTTTCATTCTCAATTGAAACGAATCGTATTTTTCATGTCAGGATTTTTACAGCCGACTATAATGTTTGATACGGATTTTGTTGGGGCTTTTTTTGTGGGATTGTTTTGTATTATTGAAAGCCGTTCAGTTACTTATAATTGCCTTCATCCACTTTTATTTCTTTTGGTAGATAGTTGTCTAATGGGAAATTAAACCGCAATCCAACATCTCATTATTTTTATCTTACATTAAGTTAAACTCTTCTCGTGAACTGTTTAATATCACAATTAAAATAAGTAATTTTTTCTAGAACAACTTCGATAATGTATCGCATTTTTAATACAAATACAGACATTGAGTGAGTGTGACCATATTATCAATGTTGATTATTATTAAATGTTAGATAAATTGTAAATTGTTAATTATTCAACGTAACGTGAACATTAATGTTCTAGATATCATTTGAAATAATCTAGTTGTAATAAACGATTTTATTAGTACATAAATGTTTTATTACAACATTTTAAACGTTTCATTTAAAAATATATTGTGTTGGAATACGGATGTAGAATCAACAGTGTAAAATGCCGATTCTTGCAAGATATGTAACAAAGTCAATATGTTGAACAAAAAATCATACTCAAGTAATTTCAAATAATAAATTCGATAAAAAGGAACAAAGGTTAAAGAATAATATTGAAATATACATAAAATTTGATTAAAACCAGCTAGTTTTTAGTGATGTGATTTTAATCAGATTGAATATACGTGGGAAATGATAAAGTCAATATAAAATTGAAAATGGAAATGTGGAATGTGTTAAAGAGACAACAACCCGACCAAACAGAAGACAACAGCAGAAGGTCACAAACAGGTCTTCAATGCAGCGAGAAATTCCCGCACCCGGAGGCGTCCGTCACCTAGCCCCTTAACAAATATATATACTAGTTCAGTGATAATGAACGCCATACTAAACTCCAAATTGTACACAAGAACTAAAATTTAAAAAAATACAAGACTAACAAAAGCCAGAGGCTTCTGACTTGGGACAGGCGCAAAATTGCGTCGGGGTTAAACATGTTTATGAGATCTCAACCCTCCCCTTATACATTTACCTCTAGCCAATGCAGAAAGGTATACGAATAACGATACGCACATTAAAATTCAGTTCAAGAGAAGTCCGAGTCTGATGTCAGAAAATGTAACCAAAGAAAATAAACAAAAAGGACAATAATACATAAATAACATCGGACTTCTAGCAGTTAACTGACATGCCAGCTCCAGACTTGTTCATTACATGTCGAAATCAAAATTAATTTGAAGCGCATTGATATTTTAAACCATTTAATTTGTGCAATTTTTACAATGTTTTATAAAGACACAAATTGCTAAAATCACGAAAGCCATTTTCATAAAACCTTTTACAGTGACTTGACTGTTAGTGTTGCTATTCACCAATTGCAACTCATTCAAAATTTTGACCCAATTGCAATTTGTTTTATTAAATCAAATTGTTCAACTGGTCAAAAATTTGAACAAACTGTTCAGCCAAAATGTGAAAGTGCAAAGTGATAAAATAAATCATACTTACAATCCTATAAGTCTGTAACTCCACTGTATTGATGTATTTCCTAAATCAGTCTATCAATCTGTATAGTTATATTATTGCCATTACCATACTAAAGGTGAACTGTTTTATTTTGAATTGCTATAAAAATGTCAAAACTAAGCTTTTATAGAGTTTTTCTTTCGAAAAGTATTCTATATTTATAAGAATCACACACTATGTGAATAAAAACATTTCATATTCAGTAAAATATTTTGAAATTGCAATATGTTTGTAGGAAGGGGAAATAATCGCTTTTTGGTTTCAAAAAGTCTTTATTCAAAAGAATAGTATTTTAGGTTATCTCCCCAAGGAAGCATATTGTTATTTCATACATATTTTACTGAATAATGAGGGACATTAATCTTAATTTACAATGGAGAGCTAGCAGAAAGAGCAAATTTACCAGAGCTTAATGTGAGTAATCTACAAGGTTTAATAATCTTTTAATTCTATTAATTTGTTGTTTATCTAAATACTTTTGACATCAGAAATTGTTTTTAACGACAAATAAGTTAAACGGTATATACATCACTTTCAATTCATCATGTTTTGCATTGGAAAAAGCCAATTTTGTCCGGTATGGAATCAGGCTACGATTGACAAAGGGAAGTAATTTGTTTAAAAAGTATATAATAACAGAATCAAATCGGTAATTGGCAAATGGACTATAGGCATTTTAGAAAGGTTATAAATCATTTATTGCTACAGCTTTGACAACTGAGCTAATGATACATTTTGGGACTTATAGTCCAGTAGCAGCGGTAACAAATAAACTCATCATAGATACCAGGTTTATTCTGTATTTACGCCAGACGCGCGTTTCGTCTACTAAAGACTCATCAGTGACGCTCGAATCCAAAAAAGGTAAAAAGGCCAAATAAGAAATGAAGTTGAAGAGCATTGATGACCAAAATGCCTAAAAGTTTTGCCAAATACAGCTAAGGTAATCTATTCCTGAGGAAGTATTTCTCAATTTCATTTTTTTTTTTAAACAGTTGATTTTTAAATATTACCATATCACAATGATAATTCATGACAGCACATGCGAGTGCTATAAACAGTTACAACAACAATTTATAAATGTTTTCAATATTGACCGTTTTTCTAGATTTATCTTCCTTAGAACCCATTAGTTCCAATTTATGGAATGTACTAACAATACCAACCAAGGAATTGTATATTGCTTTTTGATCAGAACAATAAAATTACATTCTAAATTGTTGGGACATATATACAGATGATTGGAAAAGATAAATATTGGTTACAAAAAAAACTACTGCGAGAACTTCAAATGTAGAGAAACCGGGGGCGTTGACAAGGTAAATAAACTCATCATAGATACCAGGTCTAAATTTTGTATATACGCCAGAAGCGCGTTTCGTCTACAAAAGACTCATCAGTGACGCTCGATTCCAAAACAATTTAAAAATGCCAAATAAAGTACGAAGTTGAAGAGCATTGATGACCAAAATTCCTAAAAGTTTTGCCAAATACAACTAAGGTAATCTATGCCTGGGGTAGAAAAGCCTTAGTATTTCAAAAATTAAAAATTTTGTAAACAGTTCATTTATAAATATAACCATATCAATGATCCTGGGGTTGAAGTCATGAAACTTTGCTCAGTGCTCGGAGCACAAAAATCATGTTTGAAACAGGGCTCCAACATTTCTATTGGTTGATTTTGGAGTACGAGTACAATAAATTGACTCGAAAGTTTTATGACTTCAAGGCCTGTTCTGCATGCATCTCATCTTGCGCTATGAGAATTAACATGCATATTCTTGAATTGTTGGGAGAATATATCGAAACAAAAAGTCTTTGTGTGATGATACAGAGATAATTGTCATCCTCGAATCACACTTTGAATATATGCCAATATGGTAAAGGTCTCTGTACATTTTGTATCTTTGTCTGTCAACATCAACACTTTTAGACCGATCTACATACAGCTTTCACACGAAGTACGATTTTGTTCGTCCCATTTTCATGACCGTGCTAGATCATTATTTTGAAAAGACAATTGCCATTGGAGTTATTAGGCTTTGGCAAAATGCTAAGAATTGTAACAAAGAAAACTTATAAACATATCTACTCTGAGACCGATTTACAGAAAGCTCGCAAATTTGGTGGAATTTTTTGCCATTTTCTAGTTGGCCATATTTTACTTACCGTCATTTTGATCTGACCATTTTTTTTAGAAATGTTGGACTTTCTTTTTTCAGAGTATTGTGACAATATAACCATATGACCACAAGTCATCTGAGACCAAGTGAGAGACAGTTCATATACTTGGTCCTATTATTTGTCATATACTTGCCAACGTGTTGAGTTGACAATTTTACACCGTCAATAATATTCGCCCAGTTTGATGAGAGTTATGGGACTTCCAGCTCATTTTAATTTTCGTAACACAATGACGCAGTGTGACATACAATTCCGTACTTATAAAAACGGGGTCAATTCGGTACGGCACAGCAACCTTTTTTCTACCTCTTACGGGTTGAGATGCTACAGGATTTTAGTTTGATCATTTGTAATTCGTAAAAGAACTCTAATATGTTGTCCAATAGTTTTAAAACTGAGAAGAAGAAGTGTTTTTTTTTTTTAAGATTATACACTTCTAGGAATATGATTGGTTATAAGCATCCGCGTGAATACCATGTTTTATCCATATTAGGTTATAAGGAGGTGTTTATTTTCAATACACGGTTAGTGGTAGTGTTACGTCCCTTTATAAAAACAACATGGTGTTGAGGAAAAAACATTTTTAAGGTTTGAACAGACGATTCAATAGACCACTTTCGAGTTCATCCGTCACCGGGAAAAACTCGTAAATTAGGTGCGCTTTGTGACGTCATTTACCAGATAGAGGGAGTCGCCTGTATCCCTAGACCTGCACTATTAACATTCATCAAGCGTCTTGGTGATCATCATTGTGCAGGATAACTAGAAATAATTTTTGTTTTGTAAGTACTTTATCACAATTCCCTAATGACATCAGTGTTGATTGTCAATTATGAGAATTTAGTTTGTCGAATAAATCGTGCAATATAGTATTGTAATTTTCTAACCACTCGCTCATTGGAATAGACGTAACGATGCCCCTAAACGCACGAATAATGTTCACTAAAACCAGAGTTTTTGACGGAAATGTATCGAACTCGAACGTTGTCTATTGATGATGAACGATTGACATACATTGATAAAACGCATTTTTGGCTAACAAGTTTTTAATATTGTCATTTGCTTTTGTATAGAACAATTGTAGTATGTTCTTAATACTCATAGTATTGCAGAGTTGAGATCCTTTTATAGATATAATACCACCATTGATGGTCCCCTATTAGTCTTTGTTGAATTTACACTTTTCCAAAAAAAATGCAGAATCTATTTTTGTTTCAAATAGATAAATACTAGGTATGAGTCAATTCGTATCCTGTCCAGTACTAGAGAAACAATGCCACATAAAGTTTTTATTACTTATAAGAAAATAACAATTACTGAAAGTTATCCAATCAAATTTTGCCTCTTAATTAATCTGTGTGCAAGCTTTGATAACTATGTAACCTCAAGTTTCCAAAATATATTAATGAAACCCCAAATAAAAAACAATATTGGTGCTTTAAAAAAAACAAAGATATATGTTTATGAGCCAGAAATGTTTACTGCAATGAAATGTAGAATAATGACCTACAACTGTCAAATTAAAGGGAATATTTTTTGGGGGACTTTTTTTCGTATGCAACCGGATGTGGCTTACCACTAGTTTTAATATCACATTTTATGATAGTCGATAAGATAGATTCGTTACATAGTGTGCAAGTAACCTTGTACGATATATATGGGGTCAGTAACTTCAATATTGGGATTCGAGCTTCGCTTTCACATGTCTAACCCAATGTGGAATTTACTTACCTAATATATATCGTTTTAGGTCACTAGCACACAATGTACATAATAATGTTTTTATCTATTGATTACTTGTGATTTTGTGCAGAATAATAACAACGGAAATATTCAGTTGCAACACATATATTAATTAGTTTTGGTTTTTTTTATGAATGTAAAATCTTGAGTTATTTCTGAATTTAAAGAATCAGATTCAACAAAACATGTCTTGCCGTTTCACCATAGCACAAAATAGAATCAATCCGAGATCACAATACCATTGACTGCTCAAAAATAGGTTATCAATATTTAAGTAGAGTGGAACAAAATAACAAACTATCCTGCCATGTGACGAATTTATTGATATGACATATGCTAATCAGTCTAGGTATTCATCACATTTTGTGTTGATCGATGTTTTTAAAGGTAACGTGGTCTCATATTGCCGGGTATTGTTTCATATTCATGAACTGGCAGATAAAAGTTACAGGGAACAAACAGGGAAAATGAGCCCATATCAACTATTAAGTCTGATTACTAATATCATAATTGAACATGCAAGACACGTGTTTCGTCTCCAAGGACTAGGTAATAAAGCAATATAAACTAACGAAGACGAGCTGATTTCAATATCAGCAGTATGCATATAGAGACATTATTACAATCGGGAAGTTGGATTTAAATTTTTTGTCGTAAAGTTTAACTATTTTTTTTTCCACCGACCATCATTGTCAATTTATATATGAAAGCCAAGATATCAGGCAGACTTAACTGTATCTGGTGTATCCTTTATCTCAAGTTATATAAGATAGATGCGTAAAACACAGTCACCAACTTTTGAATTATTTAGTGAGAAAATATCACCTTTATAGCGGAAAGTGAAATTAAAATATATTGCTTTTCCTTTTTCCTAAGAAGACCTTAAACATACCAATTTCACATTTTGATCCAACAAAGCCATCGTTACATAAACAAATATCATGTTCACAAGTTCCTCCATTCTCACAATGCTCAATGGAACATGACGCTGAAAAATTGCATATATTTTCCATTTTTATTCGATAGTTTTCTTGATTTATTGTTAATACAACTTACTACTTAGTGTACATTGTTGAAATAAGATAACATTTCTATTTCAATGAATTCCCCATATCTTCCAGTCAAATCAACTGCACATTTGAGATAAAAAAAAAAAAAGTTCCTACAACACCATTAGCAAAAGATGGTGGCATACAGTTGTCATAATGACGTTAAAAATAAATTATAATGGCTTTTTTCATTATTTTTTTTTCAGACGATATAGATCCAAGTCTCCTGTATTGCTGTTGTAAGCTTGATTTCTTGATTATACCCATCATTGAAATAAAGAACTGAATCATATATTGACAGTATAGCTATGTATAGTCTTTACTTAACCGATTCACTGTATTTAGTTACGTGAAGACTTAATTTATTTCTGTTCGAATTCAATATTTAAAATTTAAACAACATGCACATTTTTCTGCAATCTATTAACCGCTTCATGCAGAATAAAAGAGAAAAAAAATTGCGCTAATGTAACAATTTATGTTTAGAAAGAAAATTATATAAATCTTACCTGTAAACATTCGGTGAAGTTTTTGTTCCATCTGAAGTGCTGAATGTTTCATCTCAGACAGGCTTTGGACTAGCTTTTTATAACGTATCTCCAAAATTTGCAAATTGAAAATTCGAAACTGATGTTGAACATTGGTCGGAACTGACCAAACTAAATAGGGATATCCTTAAAATAATTTTTAATGACATCACTATTGTAATGTAGTTCATAATATGCCTATCATTAAGGAACAAACCTATCACTTTTGTTTGTAATCTAAAAAAAACTATAATAATATTTGTGTTTCTGTGAACACAAACTATTTTTAACACCTGCAGTGTTGAAAGTTTTATCATTAATAACAGTATAATCAAATAAAATAAGCAGACGATATAAAACAAGTTATTAAAACACAGGGCATTCTTGAGACATAATACCTAAAATAGTGTTGTCATATATAACCCAATAGCACAATCTCTGAGAGCACAACAACAATTCTAATAGAGTTATATCATCATATACTTTATGATTAAATGTTTATTTCCTGCTACGTGTCAGAAAAATATCTTCCTTGTAAAAGTAGTCTATACATACCAACCCTTAGTCTCGTTTATAACAATTCCGCGCAAACACATAGATTGGGTAGATGGATATGCGTATTATATAACCATTAAGAATATGTTTAAAAACTTAACAAAAAGAAGGAAAGAAAACATGAGAAGGAAAAGAGGTGCTCATGTCTTAAGCTCCTGCTGTTTCGTTTGTAGTAAAATGAAAGGTTTGTTACGAAATACTAGTTATTGTAATTAGCTATTAATTTCCTTTTTTCCTTTAAAAATTATATATAAAAAGATTAAGGGGTTATTAATGTAGCGCTTCATTCTAAAAATGTGCTCACGGTCAACGCTTTAACAACCCTATGAAGTTACAAAAAGAAGCATTCAACACTTATCATTACATGTTTTAGATAGGATCATGGAAACACGATTTTTATCAAGTTTTTTTATCTAATTTACCTGTGCACTTTTTTGTGGGACCTCGTGTCATCGTGAATGATAAATTTTATTGTGTAATTCAATTGATTAAGGAAAAACGCGATATTGCAGTGTAGCCAATCAGAATAACGTATTATAATGAATCATACATCTAATGTAATTATAAGAAAGTAAAACTAAAGTCATATATTTTTGTATTGCAGTTTTTTTAATGGATGCATCCGTTCACTTACCATTTGACCGGCCTTAACAATCAACACTATATCCATCCTTACATTAGACTGCTGGCATTTCAAATACACGTTGTATTTGCTATTTTGATGTGAATTATTTATTGTTATATACCTGTCATTGAAATAGATGCAGACCTTACAAGCTCCAAGACATGTGTCACAAATAGTGAGGTAGTCACCTATATTGATGAGGTAATTTAGCATCAAAATTCATACATGTAGCATGACTAGAATAATCTGATGATTTTCAAATTGAAAAAATTGAAAATCATCCTTTGATATTCATGATGCACGAGAATTATTGTTATATTGATAGGAATATTTTTATGGTCAGCGGTGTTGTTAAAAATGTTGTAAAAGCCGTAGTTTAATGTTTATTTATATTTGTATAAGCATGATAAGTATAAGGTATTATTGCATGCAATGTTATTAACTAGCTGTTTATGTAATGCTCTGGTATATATCAAGTGAAGCTGTACTCTATGAGTCTAGAGCAAATACTGATGCACCGAGAATCTATACCAGGGTCAATACAGCAACAGCTAGTTTTTAACATTGTCCTTAGATGATTTTTATTTTTCAATCAAACTAAGTAACTAACATTTATTTGAGTCGGTATAAAAATTCATACTTGAATTTGTCTCTTATTCGCGATGAAATGTTTTTTTTCTAATTAGACTATTCAAATATTTTATCAATGGTAATGCCCGTTATTGTATCTTCCAAGCATTGTTTCTGGAATAATTAAAACAAAAATTCAACCAATTAGTATCGTCTGCACTTTAATTTGTCATCTCATCTTAATTTACAAAATTAGATAAACAACGTGTCTTATGCATCAATATAGCTCTAATTTGACGATTGATACGTAGACAAGATATAACCAGAAGTATATATCCTGTACTAGCCAAATGGACAATAATAGGTTTTTTCATAAGGTTGCACTTTGTAAATACAACTGTTTCTCAAACCACGCCTCTTTTTGGGAAGATTATAATATTCATAGTTGTGTTAATTTGTTAACGTACTGGCTCCCAGATATGATCTCTATGTTTCATCTCATAGAAACATAAATTGGGACTGTTAGCAGTATAAAAACATACTATTGCGGTTGCGGTGGGATATGAATTCTAAAATAGGCATAAACAAAAGGTAGGGGTAGTACATAATTCTATGTTTTAAACTGTATCAAGTTCAGGCATATAAATGTTAAAAATATGCCACACAGCCCTGTTTTACCTTTAAATCAACATTCCATTCTAGGATATAATTTTTCATGAAACTTCATTGTTAAAATGTCACAGTTTTAGCCGCAAAGGGCGTTCCTATGGTAAATTGCATAGTCGATATTTAGAAAACAATGTGTGCGTGGGTTTTTATTTTTCTTTGATCAATACCACTCACATAACAACATTTTACTATTCAAAGCTCGTTACAGATCACATAGAAAGGAATTTCACTTTTTTTCATAAATTATAATATAATCCTTTTCGCTCCTTGAAATCAGTATAGAGAGAATAATATTGTAGAAACATTATTATTCGTTGGATATCATTTTTTTATGAATTTCAAATTCGTGTTCATCAAAATGCAAATTTTCGGCAAAACCATAAAATTAAATAGATTAAGATAAAAGAGTGCGAAACATTTTGTCAATTAAATGTTTTTAAAACATGAAAATTGTTCAAACACTGGGACTTTTCTATCGTAGCCGTTGATTAAATTGAGAATGAAATGGGGAATGTGTCAAAGAGACCATAAAACAGACAACAGCAGAAAGACACCAACAGGTCATCAATGCAGCAAGAAATTCCCGCACCCGGAGGCGTCCTTCAGCTGTCCCCTAAACAAATATATATACTAGTTCAGTGATAATGAAAGCCATACTAAACTCCAGACTGTATACAAGAAACTAAAATTAAGAATAATACAAGACTAAAGAGGCCAGAGGCTCCTGACAGGCGCAAAAATGAGGCGGAGTTTAACATGTTTGTGAGATCTCAACTCTCCCCTATTACGCTAACCAATGTAAAATAGTAAACGCATAACAATACGCACATTAAAATTCAGTTCAAGAGAAGTCCGAGTCTGATGTCAGAAGCTGTAACCAAAGAAAATAAACAAAATGACAATAATACATAAATACAAACATAAATAAAATAGCATTCTGAATCGTATACCCCTCATTAGTCCTCTGTAGATGCGACGCGCATTTCGTGTTTTGAATTACACATGTTATAAACCTGGTCCTTTTAATACCTTTAATTTGTAATTTGGATGTTTTTAAAACATGAAAATTGCCAAATGTGGTCATTTTATAAATTTTCTGTTTACAAAACTTTTGAATTTTCGAAAAACTAAGGATTTTCTTATCCCAGGCAAAGATTACCTTGTCCATATTTGGCACAACTTTTTGGAATTTTGGATCCTCAATGCTCTTCAACTTTGTACTTGTTTGGCTTTATAAATGATGAGTCTTATGTAGACGAAACGCGCGTCTGGCGTACTAAATTATAATCCTGGTACCTTTGATAACTACTGAGACATTTCTAGCCTAGCCGTTTTCTGCATTCTGAATCATGTACCACTCATTCGTCCTCTGTAGGCGCATCGGACATTTCGTGAATTACAAATTATAAACCTTGTCCTTTTAATACTTTTTTTAAAACCCAAATGCATGCTTTGTTTGTTTTAATACGTTTGTTTTCTGTGTTTTGTTTTGAGTGTAAGGTAACCCAAATTTTGTACTTTGCGGAGTGAAGGTCCATGTTTTTTTGTATTTGTTGCATCGATATTCCAGGAATTGCTAATAACTTTATATGAATGTGTGTACGTTGTTATTAGGAGGTTTCATTTAAATGAAGGGAGAATGAGTGGCAAAGGCTTTATAGCTCCTTGCATTTAACAATGTATTCGAATTAAAAGTCAATGTAATAAAAAACAAATAAACAATAATAAAAATGTATGTATACATGATTTGATCATTTCAAATCATTGAAATAAATAGTTTAAATTATTGCTTGCAGATATTTGTTGATATTATTCCTATTACAAATTCAAGTGCGTTCAATATGTTGCTTGAAATCATTTAGTAGTATACTCCTTGTCCCATCGCTCGCCGTTTACGTATTTAAATTGATGAGATACGCGGCTGTTTTTTTATCACATTGTTCGGACTTCATCAGTCGGCATGTGCTTCTAGCGACAAAAAACTTTCTCAAACAGGATTATAAGGGGAGACTATAACTGGCTGAACAATGCGATGTGGCTGTGTCTTGACTTATATTAGACATTTAACGGGATGTAATATCAAAATAGTCGTTGGATGTGAAATTTACTCTATGGTTCCTTTTCCTTTTCGTGAAGTTTTGGCTGCAACTTGATTTGCATTTTTAATTATGCATGCATAGACGGAGATGCTTACTAGTACAAAATCTAGCTTCTCTTGAAGTTGATGCAATCTTCTCAGAGATTTTGTCATTTTGATTTCTCCAAATTGATTTGAATATTGGCAAAATACTGAACACAACATAATTTGATTTTCATTTGATAGTTGATAATTTGACTTTCTGGTAATCCAATATGCATAATTAAATGAAAATAATAATCATGTTCATAATACGATTATAGGGTCAGAATAAAAGAAATTCACATCAAATAGCAAAACAAATGCAAAGAATGTTCGTAATTTTACCTACCGAATTATACTAATTACCGGGTTATAATAACATGAGCTACACGATGGGTGTCAAATGTGGAGCCGGATCTGCTTACCTTTCCACAGCACATAAGACCACTCCGGTTCGTGTTGCTAGGTCTTAAGTTTTCTATGTTGTGTTTGTGTACGATTGTTTTTCGGTCTTTGTTTTAGCCATGGCGTTGTCAGTTTATTTTTTATCTATGACTTTGAATGTCTCTCCGCAGCGGGTTGTACGAACGTTTCATTAAATTTAACGACTCATTAAAGTGTCATTAGCGTGTCATTAACTAATGTGTCATTAAGTCTGTTGTACAAATAGTTTAATGAAGTAAGAGTTCATTAAAGTGTCATTAAAAATCAATTTATTTAATGATGCATAGGGGGACCATTAAGTGTTCATTAGCAATACAAAATGGCATCCAATATTTTGATTTTCCGACTTGGACGCCAAAAACATGACCGCGTTGATAGAGAACGGATTGATCAAATGCAGGACGAGGAAGTTAGAAGGTGATACAGATTGAGCAAAGAAAACATACGCTTGATGTGTAGTTTATCTAGAGACAAATCACAGCAAGCAACCAACAAATCAGAGGCTCAAACAGTTTATCTACACATTCATTTTAACCTGTCAAAAAACACTGCCATACTGGTATCCCCTGTTTACTAAATGACGTCATATAATATTTAGAATGGAAGCGATTACGGGCACTATCTTTCTCCTGATCCGGTTTCTTCAATCAAATATGCACACCTGCCTGTTTCAACCATGGGTTTCAACTCGATGAAAAACAATACACATATTTTATCAAATGGTATAACAGCAAACAGTATAAATGATGCTAGTCCGAGATTGCTTTGACGTCTGACTGCTTTTTAGGGACTTGCTTTAAGGCATGTGATGCCGGTAGAATCGCAATCAATAGAAAAAAATAATATTGCAAATACAGCGGACTTGGGGTTGTCCTTTCCAATCTCAAAATCGGTAAAAATACATTCCAAAATATCATAAATCATAAACATGTGTCATGTGATTCCGGGAATATACATGTCATTGCTATATATATAGTAGTCGGTTGTTATTTATGAGTTATTGTCATTTTGTTTATATTCTTTTGTTTCCTATTCTGACATCTGACTTCTCTGAAACTGAGTTTTACTGTGCGTACTACTGTGCACAGTAATGAGGTGGACACAGAAGGGATTTAAAGAGGCGAAAACTAGGAACATAGTGCAAAAGACGGGCATTACCCCACTCATCTCTGTTGGAAAATAAAAATGTCAAATACCCTTAATTGAAAAAGTGTGGAAAGTGTGATTTTCAGTGGGTTTTTTTTTTTTTTTTTTTGCCTTTTTAACTAAATAACCGTATGAACTAAGTAAAATCCTTTGACATTACCGAATAGGATCAAAATGAGTTCACAATGAAAAAAATACTATCTAATCGGATAAAAAATAAAATCCAAAACACTTCAACAGGAATCAACCCCTCTGTATTTTAGAAACCGATGACGCCACTCTAAATCTGTTGACATACTCAAGTTACAGAATTTTATTAGCAATTAAAAAAATCTCCATTTAAATAAGTTGAAAATAAACAAACTGTTTATACAAATATGTGAACATTACCAAACCTGACATTTTGCATTTCGCGGGCAGTACGTTGATTAAGCATGCAGTCTCCGAATTTGGATATTTTGGCTTTTTCTGTGGAAAAAGGATTGTTTCAAAGACAAATTAAGAAAGTACAAAACACTTCATGTATACAACATATCACAAATATTTCCGACTTTGTATGGTTTCGGAGGAGTAACACTACATTATACATCTTACCATTTATATTATTCAATAACATTTTATAAAAACAAACCATCTCGCCATATTATGCATGAGTAGATAATTTTATAGCTATTGTTGTGAAATATTTTTAAAACTGACTGTCAGTTCAATGATGTATTTTGCAATGAATAGAAATAAGAAGATGTGGTATGAGAGCCAATAAGAAAACTCTCCATCCAAGTCATAATTTGTAAGAGTAAACACTCATAGGTCAAAGTACGACCTGCACATGTAGCCTTTGCTTAACCCAAAAAGCAACCTATAAAGAGCCTCAAAATTTGATTTATCCTATTTTCACCACAGCCGCAAATTTCTCCAATTAGATCCTGTATTCGCTAGCGATAGACACATATTTGAGCCGGGTTTATAGTTTACAAGAAGCAGATCGGAATCAGTTATGACGTAGAGAGTAATCATTCTAATCGTAATCATGTTCATTGACCATAAGGACGATGAATGCACATCATATAATGACGTTTCGACATCATATAATGAAGTAAACCAAACCACAAAATATAAGATTACAAGCACATAATATTATAATGACACAACCACATCATATAAAGATATTTGCACATAATATAATTGTAACTGCACATCATATAATGATATGTTCACATCATATACGTATATTTGCACATGATATAAGTATATTTGCACATCATATAAGGATCTTTGCACATAATATAAGTACATTTACACATCATATAAGAATGTTTGCACATCATATAAGAATGTGTGCACATGATATATAAGTACATTCGCACATCATATAAGTACATGTGCACATCATATAAGTATATCTGCACATCATATAAGTATATAAGCACATCATATAAGTATATATATGTTCCGGACCATATGAGTATTCGGACCATACGCGTATGGTCATGACCATATGGGTATGAACTCATATGGTACGCGTATGGTCGGGGCAATTAACACTCTGTTACAGTTTACTTTTAATCAAGGAGTTGTATTTTACTTACTTCTCAAAACTATAATATAATTAGCGATGAAAACTAACTATGGCATCAATATTTAATTTTTACGTAGTATTTGAATTATAAAAATAATACATTGTCATGTAACCCTCATTGTTTTTTTAGATAAAGTTTTTGTATTATTGAAACTTTTATAATGTAATTGTAAAAAAAAATATACCTTTATGGTCCAAATACTCATATGGTCCGGCCCGTTGATAACAAAACGAGTATTATACTCATATGGTCCGACCATACGCAAACGGTCGGACAATACGCGTATGGTCGGACCATATGAGTATACGCATTTAGTCCGCGTATGGTCCAAATACTCATATGGTCAGGAACATATGCACATCATATAAATATGTTTGCACATCATATAATGATGTTTGTACATCATATAAGGATATTTGCACATCATTTAAAGGTGTTTGCACATCATATAAGGACAATTGCACATCATATAAAGGTAAATGCACATCATATACGAAAATGGTCATAACAAGACAGTGTTGTCGTTCCTTATTAAGTACGCAGTGTTCGCTTGTTTTATACATGTTAAAGTTCAATTATCTATTCAGATAACTAACAGGAAGGATTTATGTTGTAATCTAAACTTTAAGACTACACACTCTTGCTTTGAATTTCGTTTAGAATTATGTTTATTGATTTAAACGCAAAATGTAAGTATCATCTTAATAATATGATATTCACTTATGGTTAATTAAATGACTTTTTGTTCATAGAGAAGGGGCATGTGAAGGAAAATCGGTCAATAAGGTCTTGATTAAATCGTTTCAATTTCATGTTTTGTTAAAGCTATTTCAAGATACTAGTGTACACTTACAGTAAGCATAAGACATCTTGACTCGTGTTCAATTGCATTAATACTTATGATGTCCTGTCTGAACTTAATGTATTTTTATTGATATTTCAGATATTTTTACACTGGTCATTCTTCGTTGTGTTTTTTCAAACGGTTTGTAAACTTAATGATAAGTAAAGATATCAAAATAGTTTTGAGTTAAACGAATAAATGCATCTTTTAAAATTCAATTAATTAAAAGTTGGGGTTTTGTAACGTCTATGGTTTTTTTTTTTTTGGTTTTGTATTTGCTGTATATATTTTATTCACATCTGCCTTCTGATGAAACATATAATGTATTGTTGGTATGTATGCAACATTCTTAATCATGTGTTTGTAAGATTGTTTGTGACATTTTTTACGTTTCCGTGTATGTATTTCATCATGTCATTTGTGTATATCGATTAACATGTAAAATCTCAAATGTTTTTTGTAGTTTTGATGCATTTTCGTGTTTAATGAACTATACGTCACTTAAATCATTTTTTTAGTTTCGGAGTTTCGATGTTATTCGTTTTTCGTTTACAATCATTTGTTCTAAGGACTTAACAAATTGGTGAATTTTTTTCATATTTGAAATGTATAAAACTAAACTTAATGAATTCAATTTTTTTGAATTACTATAATGATTTAATTATAAGTGAATCTAAATGTCGTGTCTTGACTCCTGGGTTGCATTTAATCTTGGTTGGAACTGTATAGCTTATAAATATAGAATACAAAATGAATACTGTACATGTGTAAGATTCATAGCTCTTAATATAAAAAAGAAGATGTGGTATGATTGCCAATGAGACAACTGTCCCCAAGAGACCAAAATGACACAGAAATTAACAACTATAGGTCACCGTATGGTCTACAACAATGAGCAAAGCCCATACCTCGTAGTCAGCTATAAAAGTCCCCTATATGACAATGTAAAACAATTCAAACGAGAAAGCTAACGGCCTTATTTATATAAAAAAAATGAACAAAAAAAGGCTCCTGACTTGGGACAGGCACATACATAAAAAATGTGGCGGGGTTAAACATATTAGTGGGATCCCAACCCTTCCCCTAACCTGTAACAGCACAACATAAGAACAAACTATAAAAAAAACAGTTAAAAAGGCTTAACTCATCAGATGGACACAAATACAAGTGGACGTGGCCGGGTACATGTACATCCTGACAACAAAAAGACACTAGGAACAGATCTGAGAGTACTCGCAGTTATCTGACAGCTAGTTCAAAGCCACTGACAACTAATGAAAAAATCATGCATCTAAAACTAAGCTATCAATCCGTACACATCCAACATCCAATGAATTTAGTGTAAGGACGTCAGAGAAAAACATGACCTTAAAACTATTTTTCTAAAAAACAACACAGTTTCATGCTTTTGTGAAAACTCAGTACAAATCTGATCACGTTCAATTCTTTTTCATTTTGGTATGCTTCAAGAAGTTATTTTTTGTGTTTTCATAATAAAACATTTTAGCTGAAGGACCATTGTGTTTAGAATGCGACCGTGTAGCCAAGCCTTCGGACTGTAGAAATGTAAAGCGATGTGGAGACCAAGAGGTAACTAAGTAGTCTCATCTTCTTTTTCCCATCTTAAATTGATTTGTTTTAATTGATTTAAGTGTCAGGATAGAAAGTTGCAATAAATCCCATGTAGTTGATATAATTCTTTTTTTTACTTTATAGAAACTGATATTTTGATACAAAAAAGACATGAAACTTTCACATCATTCATCTAAAATATTGCGACATGTTGTTGGTTCGTTGGAATCAGGGCATCACCTACGCAATTATTTAAATTTCTGACAACGAAAGGACTTGAATACAATTGAGGAGAAAACAAATCTGCTCTTTATTCACGTGACGCAATTCTTTGTTCGCATTAGGTTGATATAAAACATCAGGCTCAAGCTCAAACGTTGGAAATAGAAAATATCAGATTGGTATGAGAAAAGAAAGCATTTGCAACATAAAAAATAACAATTAAGGAGCTTTAAGTTAAGGGTTAGCATGTAATCATAGATTACCGAATATTTATGTACCAAAAATCACTTATTATCATCTGTTGAAATGTCTTCAAGTTTGAATGTTATTGTAGTTATGTAGTATTCGGAAATACATTGATACCGATAGCCATGAGTGGTTTGAAGTCGGGTGTAGTAGTACTCAGGTAAGACACCATTTTAATATCATATAACACAATTTTTCTGGTATTCTGAAAATTGATTTTAAGGGCATCGGGATACAGAATGATTTTGATATATACTTAAAAGAGAGCTTTACAGTTGATTTGATAGATGTTTATTACCTTTTAAGTGTTAATCATTAGTTTTTATTGTACATAAATTGCAGTGCGAATCAGGTCATTGGTCTAGTAAGATTACATACTTGTATCTCAAAGGTCTTGTAAGTCTGACATTGTTTGCACGAAGTTGTGCTCAATTTTGAATAGTTAGGCATGATTTTTGAATCGTATAACAGGTAACGCAAGCAAATCAGTTCATATTTGTTGCGTTAAATCATTTAAGTTATAAGTGATGTTAAACTGATTTTCTGCTATGTATTCAAAATGAGTTCATTATGCTAAAATAAAAATATAGATCTTGCCTAGCTTATAACCTTAAAGCTGAACGTTTGGAAACAGCTTGTTATATTCTAGTAAGAAGGAAATAATGATACCTGATAATCCCAAGCCAAACGTTATATCGTTTGAGTCAATTACATCGACGTCATAAATACATAACATTCATGGTATCCAATTATATTATGGAGCTAAAGACATTTGTTTTTATAAAATTTGTTAAATTGGGCTTTTTATTTGTAGCTTGCGTTATCATATTTGTATAATATTAGAAGGTGTAATAATTTTATCATGGAATAACATAACTATACATATTCTTAATTGTCTCTTTATTTCTGTCTCTCTCTGAAAGAAATGTTTTCCGATTACATCGGTAATTGGAAAAAGACTGGATTCGTATACAACCCCGATCAAGTATGGCCTTACAACAATGTCAACGAAACCACCAAGGTCTCTCAGATCAACAGGGGAAACTATAGTATGTGAGAAGTGTTGTACTGGTGATATCTGTAACGCTGGTTCACTATGTCACACTGTGGGTATGTTTAATTGATCTTCATGAGACATCTCAAATTGTATTCTATTTCATTTTAAAAGGGGCATTTGGTAAAATAGAGATTAACAACAGTATACCTGATATTTAACCGTGTTCTTTCGTGTATACTATCGGACACGTTTCTAGAGTTTGGTTTTATTATTTGATTATCTCAATTCTTTTGTCCAGACATATAACAACAAAAATCACATTGACACATATAGTTATTTCAACAGTAAAACATTATTGATATTTTTATTGAAGTTCGAGAAAATGAATAAGACTTTAATCAAATAAAAAAATTGTCGATACTAGTATTATGTTTGCAACATTTTTCATATTTAGGATTTCAACATGAAATGGTATGTTTCAACTGTTCCTGGGCGAGCACTGCAGATGGATGTCACACTATTGAATTATGTGCTCAAGACGAAGTAAGTTTTTTTTGTATTGACAACTGGTTCATGGTGATGCGTATACTGTCAGATTGTACTGTCGACTAACCTGGCCCATATACATATGGAGTTCATGCTAGTTAATGCTAGTTTGACTTTTCAGTACAATTAATTCTGTTTGTTGCAGGACGTTTGATATTTACTTAATTATTTAACCTGCCTATCAATTAATCCACTTGTTCAAGTGTTGACAAAAGAACATGTTCAATATGTTTGTCACATAATGTTTTCAATACAATTAATGTGTATTTTTCAAACTTTGAACATTTTCTTGCTTTCGCACGTTTAAATTTACTTAAGTCATGAGTACACTTTATGCATGGATTTAGTTTACGCCAGGACTCTTTAATGAAAGATAAAATACTCTAACCATATTGCGTCATGGTATGTACTGGCATTGTTATGTGCATTATTTTTTGTCTCTTTTCACCTTCATAACTAATGTCACCATACAGACAGCTAAGACTAGATAAACATATAAGAAGTTATACATTCCTTGTGTAAAATGATTACATTCTCATTATGAATTTATTGGTACTTTGATTTATATAAATGGTCAATTTTGAAAATTGCCGAAACCTTGTGAATGAGTAAGATAAACATTCATTAAGGAATTTGAAACAAATTTATACAAACTAAAGAAATCTGTTCAATACATTTCTGTTGATGATTTTGATGCACATTTCACTTAATTCTTTTTTATGGGAAGTGAACCTGCATGTCCTTACCCAAATCATGATAATTAGTATTCAAAAGAAAATCCAAAATCTTTGCAACCGAAAACACTTTGTTTTTGCTGCGGACGTGCATGTCGCATTTTTAAAAATACCCGAAAATTTCAGCAATCTTTAAAAAAAAACTGTTGCTTTGGGATTTTGTCCGGTACTCAATTTTGAACAACGCATTCAAAAATACGAACCAATATCGTAATAACCTACAATCACATAGAACTATACAAAACTTAAAATACAGTTTCCTAAATTTTCCTTATATTAGAAATAAGAGTCGTTTGAGAAGATATTTTACGACAAGAGTGATGATGTTCATTTGTGAACTTTTCATTTTATGAAAGAACATTCTAGCAACGTCCGTCAGAAGAGTATAAATCTCAGAGTTGATACGATATTCCATTAGTAATTGTTCCTGCTACTTTTTCCTATGTTTACGTAGTAAGTTGTTGCTTACAGGGAAACTACGTACATAAACTGAACCAAAGGCTCATAATGATTTAGTTGAAGTCCATTATGATTTCGGTAATAATCATTTCTGTTTCCTACATATCAGAACTTATCATTAAAGTTTTAATAGCAATGAACAGCTGGGACCGCCGACTTGTCCTAAACATTTCGGACGGAAGAAGTTCCAATGTTGGTTGGTTTCGTGCTGCTTAATCTATAGTTAGTTGTTTAGGACCGTTTTTTACCATGCAATTATTTCCTTTTTTCAGTAGTTTTGTCTGCTAAATTGTCGACTGATTCTGTCAGTTTACTATTTATTTTGTGTGTATTTTTCATAATATTTTATATCCCTTTTTTCTGTCTGTTTTGTTTCCCTTACTGTGTGTATTTGTTATAAATAGTATCGGACATTCATCAAATTGTCATTGAACAGTACCTCTTATTTCTTTTGGTTTTTTTTTCTTTTTATTGTTACGTTTAAACAATATGTGTAAACTAAGGGTATTCTTATCCTCTATACTCTTCAACTTTGTATTGTTTGGCTTTATAACTATTTTGATATGAGCGTCACTGATTGGTCTTATGTAGAATAAACGCGCGTATGGCGTTCTAAATGATAATCCTGGTACTTTTGATAACTACTTATCCCAGGAATATATCACCTTGCCGTATTTTGCACAACTTTTTGGAATTTTTGGTCATCTATGTACTTGTTTGGCTTTACGACTATTTTTATCTAAGCGTCATCGATAAGTCTTATTTCGACGAAACGCGCGTCTGGCATATTGAACTTTAATCCTGGTACCTTTTATAACTAATTCCATATTTTTTAAACTTGTTAAGTCCCAGTATTGTTGACGTTTTGAATAATCTTGGACATCTATAAACTAATAATCTGTTTGAAAGATACATTTGATTGCCACTGATATATTATCATTTCAGATGTGTTTTATTCAGAAGTTAAATGCTGTTGATTACGGCTACAATGCATGGAAAACTGGCTGTCAACACAAAGAAGTGGTGTGTAAATTATGTTTCTTATAACATTACCATTTAGCATGTTATACCACCGTACTACCTCAACGTGTCATGCACCTTTTCACTTCAATGTTTCATACCATCACACTTAAGCGTGAAAAATGCTAATTTCACATACATTTATTTACAAAACTTTGTAATTTAAAGATGTCGTAAACAATTGGCACTAAAAAGATCAAGCCCGTTGATCCGATTAACTAAATCACGTCTGTTGCTTTGTATAAATGATATGTGATAGAAGTATTACCTTTCGAAAATTAATGAATACAATAACTTTGTTTTTAGGTTTATGTAAAGACATAGAAGTAATTTATAAATACCTATACTGAATATTACTTATTTTTTTATATATATTCCTAATTCATTCATTATTCAAGTGCCAGAAAATGCAACTTAGTCAAGGAAATACCTGTCAGGAATCCTGCTGTAGTTCGGACTTGTGTAACTCTCAGTGCATCAGTAACGGTAACGGTAATTATCAATTTAAACAATATAACAACTTTCTTAGAACGCATACTATGATTACCGAAATGGTGATTTAAGTCATTGTCGTTAAACACCTTTTTAGCTCTTCAGTTGTTCTTGGTTAGCGCTGTTGTATTATGAAAGACTGAATTGTTAAATGAATTAAGCCGTTTTATGTTTTTCGTTTTTTGTCATAAACAGCTAGGAGACATTGATGATGAGTTGTTTCTTTGCGCAATTTATTTTATATATTTATATATATCTTTAAAAGTGACAGATGAGATCATTAAACAAAGAAAAAGTCGAAATTTAGAATACGACCTTGGTCTCAATTTCGTTTAAGTGAACCAAGGACTTCAAACCTAAATACCTCAGTCTCTTCCACTTACCATTCATGCGTTTACATCATCAATAAATACAGAAGAAGAGAAACTCTCATGTGGAGTTTTTGTGTTGCTTCTGTAAAATTAAATCAAAGGACATAATGAGAAATTGAGTAAAATGATTATGTCAATTTCTTTTACGGCTACCGAGGAGATGCACGAACAACATAAACAATGAAAAGTCTTCGACTAAACAGGGTCAAATTTGATAGCGCAATAACTGATGAATATAATTTGCAAAACAATAAAAACAATTAAAGCGACATATTGAGAATCAAAATTACATGCAAGAAAATATTTGGAGAAAGAATTTTTTTTCGAAGTGACGTTTATTTTATGACTGGTAACTGTCTTGCAATAGAATATATTTTTACAAGCACAATAATATAAAGATGGGATTGGGTTTGTAATGGTGTTATTATTTGCATTTTCTAACCATGTCAGTTTTTCATCTGTGTTTAAACAACATATCATATGCATATAATTGCTTTGGACTTAAAACATATACGCGAAATAGCTGAATTATTATCTTAACATTTACATACATTTAGATCATAAAAATAAATTAAGTGTAAGATAATGAAATATCATGTAACAACAAATAGTAAACACACTTGAAAACAAACCACTTGAAAACGAACAACTTAAACAAAAACAGTGTAGACGAACCAGGAGTAACTCAACTATACTGACAAAAAAGACATGTGTGAAACTTCAAAATATGCAACATTTTAACAACAAACATAACACTATTTCAAACAGAACTTTCAAAAGAAACATCATAACTGAATACATGCAGGGTTGGCAAAGTATTACCCGCCCGGGTTTTACTGGGCGGGAAAACCCGGGTTTTCCCGGGCTGGGCAATACTCCCTGATATGGGGAATACTGGGCAATACTGGGCAATATGATTTTTTAAGCTTATTTCAACACAAAATAGTAAAGACTTGTTGTAGTTTCATAGTATTATAGCTAAATATATACATTTTATACAGATAACCATTGAGAGTCATTTCTAGAAGATTAAAAATTCAATTTCATTCTCCACATAAATTCCATGTAGGCAAAATACAAGATTTGCACATTTTAGGATTGCTTGTTAATTTCCAAGCATTGTTTCAATAATCATTACACCTTATTGCAGTGTTTATGTGAATTGTAAATTAAATTGCTATATATGCAACCATGATTGCTAAATAAACACCCTACAGGGTCTTGTCATTAACTATTATAGAAATGAAAAGACTGATTATTGTTATATAAACATATCTGTGTTCTAATCTGAATATTCACTTATTAATTAATTTTGTACATTTGTACATCTATCATAAATTATTTCAAAGTAATTTTTCTTACATGTACATGTACATGTAATCCTTAAATTCTTTATACTAGTTATAAATAGTTGAAAAAATAATTTTTATCAGAGTTGGAAGAATAATTCTTTCTCAGATGTATACACTTGTACTTTTGTACATGTATGTATCATATGACTCTCAAACAAGTAAACTAATTATTTATAAATAAAAATAGGTTTATATATATCTTAAATGTATTGCATTTGTGTTTGATTACTGAATCCTTTTTAAAATTTAGGCCAGTATCTTATATTACCCAGTATTGCCCAGTATTACCCAGTAAAACCTAGTAAAACCCGGGTTTTCCCAGTATTTCCCACTGGACTGGGCAATACTCATAAAACCCGGTTTTTTGCCAACCCTGAATACATGAATGTATACACATATTCTACATATTATTAGTTACTTGGTATGTTAGTGACCTTATACGATATATATGGAATTTACTGACCCCATATATATCGAATTAGGTGACTAGCAAAAAGTAAAGTCACAAAAATACTGAACTCAGAGGAAAATCAATTCGGAAAGTCTATAATCACATGGCAAAATCAAATAACAAAACGCACTAAAAACGAATGGACAAGAACTGTCATATTCCTGACTTGGTACATGCATTTTCAAATGTAGAAAATGGCGGATTGAACCTTGGTTTTATATTTAGCATAACCTCTCACTTGTATGACAGTCGCATCAAATTACATTAAACACCGTGTAATAAATTTGTCTTACCGACTATCTTAACATTTGGTATTTTGACTAGCAAAGACATCAGGGTGCTATAAACAGTTTCGTATAAAAAAAACTAGGGGTTATTTCCCAACTAAAAATAGACATGGAGGGAAGTCCCTTTTTATCAACATAATTGGTGAAAAAGTATCATGTTTTTTGTATTTGTTTGTAAAAATATGTTAATTAACTTCAATTAAAGCAGGTTGAATGATTAAAATAATTTTAAGAAAATAGATTAAATATACATGTTTTGAGGGGAGACAACACTGTAAACAGTCTGGTTTTTTTTGGGGGTTTTTTTTGGCAGTAAAAATTGAAAACTTATTTGCAGCCACTGTAGCTCTTTTCGGAGCAGGCGAACGTACCCTGAAGCATGAATTTTTTGAAAGACCAGTTACAAATCTACGAAATTCATAAATTATGAAAAATGTGCAGGTATCATGTCTTTAGGTGTGTGCACATGACCTGATTTCAGTTTTTTTAAGCTTAAATTAGGCAAGGTTTTTCCCAGTTTCTCTGGATAAAACTTTTTATACCATTAAAAGAACACTTTTTTATTCCATTATAAACTATAGAACATTCTGATTCCAGTGATATATAGTTTTATATAAGTATCTTTATTAATCATTCCTACACTAAGGGTCACTTATACATGGTTCCTCAAATATGACGTCATAGAAAAAAAACTGTTGATTGCACCCTCAAGTCTCCAATACATAGTATTGAGATCGTACTTCTATTTGTCTATAGAGGAAACAAATGGCAACAATAACAACCTTTTAACTTAACTTTAACTTAATTTTATGCATTTATTTCAATCGTTCGTTTTAAAATTGTTATACGATGATGACTGATAGTGGAATTACCTATTTGTGGATTCTTATAAATTCTTTATATAACGTTTGGACTATTTTCAATCTCGGTCTATTTTTGATATTTATTCTTACATACTTTTGATTTTTTAACCCTTTATGCTAACATTGCCAATGTAAATTTTAAAATTGTTTGCATGCACATTGAACGACAAATTTATGTGACGTATAAAATTTTCTGACGTCAGACACACAAATCAATGAATGTGTTTGTAATAGATGTTTTTGTGTTTTGTTAAATTGTCCCTTTTAAAATTGTTATACGATGATGACTGATGTACCCATATTGTGTCTGTTTAGTTAACAAATCAATGTAAATATAACGGAATTTGATGAGACTGTCATCAAAGTGACAGGGTTAGCGCTATAAAACCCGGTTTAATCCACCATGTTCTACATTTGAAAATGCCTGTACCAAGTCAGGAATATGACAGTTGTTGTCCATTCGTTTTTGATGCATTTTGTTATTTGAAATTGCCATGTGATTATGGACTTTCCAAATTGATTTTCCTCTAAGTTCAGTATTTTTGTGATTTTATTTTTATTACATGCATCAATTTCTTCGTCTGTTGAAGGCAACAATAAAAACTTGATAGCTTTAACTTTGTTTTATGAACTTATCGCAACCTTTCATCATTAATTTCTTCGTTTGTTGAATCCTTTCAGATATTTCTTCAACACCGTGTCGTTTTTATGAAGGTTTGTGGTATCGTTTTTGTTTTGAAAGGGAAGTAACTCCTTACTAACCTCAAATGGTAACTAACCATGGATTGTAACTAATCCTATTTTTTTAGGACATCCTATATCAAATATACATAGTCACCACGTGTAATCCTTTAACCAATCATATCTCTATAAATCTATAGGAGGTAAGATACATTTGTAGATATGCTTAAATAAGTATTCAAAGTGTGCCTAATTGAAGAATATGTTTTTGACTTTGAAAATAATTTTAATACTTTTTCTTTATTTAAACTGTGTATAGGCGATCAAATTTTAAGGGTGATACCACCATTGATTTTCCCCTATTAGTCTTTGTTAAATTTGCATTTTTCAAAAAAATGTGCAGAATTTATCTTTGTTTCAAATAAAGAAATACTTGGCATGAGTAAAGTTTTATCCTGTCCAGTTCTAAAGAAAAAAATCAAATAACATTTCATTGATATAAGACAATAACCATCATTGGAAGTTAACCAATCAAATTGCTCCCCTTATTTTATCTGTGTATAAGGTTTAGTCACCATGTAATTTAAAGATTAAAAAATTTTCTATAGAAATCTCAAATAAAATATAATGGTGTTTTGAAATACACAAGACATATTTATGACACAGAAAATGTTTTACTGCAATAAAATGTAGGATTAATTACCTACAACTGTCAAATTCAAGGAAATATTTTTTTCGACCTACTTTCGTATACAACCGGAAGTGACGTACCATGATTGGTGGTATTACACCTTTACCAAAATATTCGAAATGTAGATTTTAAATATGAACAGTATTACAGGGTCTAAATGTGTGGACAAGTCACCGACGTGTAGAAACAGTGCCTTTCAAGCGTTTGCATGTCCAGATAAGGAACTTCAAAAGTCGTGCATGAAGTCTTGTGGATTGTGCCGTAAGATATATATTGATAATAGGTTACATTAGGTATATAACAAAGAGAAAGTTATAATAAAAAATATGAATAGGAAAACATTAACAGACATTATTCAAGATTGACGAAAAGTTTTCTATTTTGCTTTATTTCGTAGAAATTTAAAGAAAATGACATGAGATTAATCAACATTGCATTTTCGAACTACAGTTTATTCGTTGGGAATGGCCGATGAAGATTTGAAAAGACAGTCGTTACTCCAGTGGGTACTGATTGTGTACCATACTGTTTTGTACTAATTTAAAGCAGAAATATTATCAAAGACAAGAAAAAGTAACTTGCAAAGATTTTTATTTCACTTTCCTATATATTGATGGTTTCTGTCACTCAAAAATTTACAATTTTACGTCTGAAATATTTCATTGAACTTGAGATAACTGATAAGACCGAGAGTAGGAGGTCTGTTTAATACCTTGTTATTGTTGTTTTACTTCGTTGTGTATATCGTTGTTTAAGATGGACGACCTCAAAATAAAACCAATTATCGACCGAGAAATTAATAAGCAGTATACAAATCAGTATATAAATAAATATAATACTTTGAAGTATATCAAACCATACTCACATGTAAAAATAAATTTGCTTTTCACCTATGCACGGGCATTCTAACCATATATGTTGCCAATACGATACAAGACTCTAACTTCCAAAATGTATAATCTAGTATATTTTTTAAAATAATTACAGACTGTGACCCGAACCCTTGTGCCCATGGGACTTGTAAAAGCAGTTTACAGGGATACAGTTGTTCTTGTCATCATGATTATACTGGATCAATATGTGACAAAAGTAAGAAATATAAGCTATTTTAATACATAATAAGTTTACTTAGAAATATGGTCATGTATTTTAGTCTGCTCACTTTATTTTTCTTCTCATTTGAATACAATTCAAATTTCCGTGCCAAACAATATAATAATCTATAGAATCGTGTAATATAAGCTACACTTCATCTGAAATTATCACAAGCCCGAGGAATTCAACAACCTCTTGTCAAGTTTTGTAGAAATATGAACTACACAACTACTTTTCCATAGGTACTATTTCTGTATAAAAAATATGTAGTATTGGAAAACTACTTTTAATATATTCAGAACTATGTTGTTACTCTAAAATCATTTTAATATTTAGGTACCTGTGTTTGACAGTACTTGATTTGTACTTGACATTTTTAAAAAGTACTTCAGGTTTTGGGTAACACTGTTACATTTTCTGCATTTTGAAAGTTTGTATATTTCAGATCTCGTAAAGTTATAATTTCCAAACATGGAATATTGTTGGGTTTTTTTTCTGTACCAAAGCTTTAATTGCCAATCAATTACTGTAAAATACAGATACCTAAATATTACAATAATTTTAGAGTAAAGAAATAGTACAAAATATATTAATTTGGAACTGCAAAATTGAACACATCGTTTATTTTAATTTATTGATGTATTTCAGGGAGACTTCAAGTATCTGATGATGTTTTGGATACACATTTTATTATTGCTTATGTAATGTAATTTTACAGTTTCCATAAATATCAATTGATTTAAAATGTTAATTAATAAGATATGCAATTGACGAGTTAAAAAAAACATCAATAACCAAATAAAAACAGTTGTCCCCAATAGGGCTAAGGAAATTTATCGCACTACGGATAATATTAAAATTTACGGTACCTATTTTCCTGCACCAGATGCACATTTCGATAATACATGTCTGTTCAGTTCAGTGATGCTCATGGCCAAAATATTTGAACCATTCTCTTAACGGTAGAAAAATCTCATCAAAAGTACGCGGTTTATAATTTGATACGCTGAATATGTTGTATACATAAGCCTCATGAAGGCTGCGCATATCAGAACAGTTGCAATGCAACGAAGTTAAAAATGGCTTGATTTTGAACTGTAACTGTAGTTTATGAATAAGAATAACATAATGATCATCAATTCTAGCTATTTGCACAATGCTGTATCAAACGAACAAAACACTATTAATTAATTAAACAATCTTGTATAGGATTTGCGTTTGAATGTAATAGATGAGCACAACTCAAATTTCTAGTGTGCCCCTTATTTTGCAGAAATTCCTGAAAGACATATTTGGAAGTGGAGCGACTGCTGTACGTATATGTATTGATTCAAATAGGTTAAGAGAATATTAAAACTAAACTTGACATTGATGACTATCTTCTCTCATTTTTTATTACAACTTGACAACAATGTCATACAGCCATTTCAACACCATTTTATCATAGACGTCTAAATATTTGACAAATCTAGGAAAGACTTTGCAATTTGAATAACTTAGGGCTCCGTCCGTCTCATGTTGTTGTTAAATTCACCTAATATACAAATTAAAGGTCACAACTTAAGAAAATTGTAATATATATTATATCCAGACATTTGTAATTGTTGATGTTTTTTTATTGATTGTTTTATCTCTAAAATCAAGTAATGCTTGAATATAACAGAAAATCCTCTTATCATAAAACAGGATAGCTTGTGTAAAATTCAAGACACAATTTTCAAAGAGAGTTCTGCAACACTATCAATGATATTGGATAGAAAATGCTCAAAAAGATTCGAAAAAAAAATTCCTGTTTTAAAAGATTTTGACTTGATTAAGCAAAAAACCAAAACAACAATATAATAAAAACAAATTGGGGTGAAAAAGTGAAACATCACATTTGTTTTTAATTTTTATCGAAGGAAATGTCAATGTCTATTCATTTGAAATCAGTTAAGACATCAGATTCAACACTTAGCCTATTTTGTGCGCTGTATGAATTTTCTACACCATGTGAGAGCAGTTGATACAATTTTGACTTTCAATTTTGACCCCTTTCTTTACAGTTTCCAAACAATGTATCTGCCAGAAATTTGACAAACATAATTGTTGTACTTTTTAATCCACAACTGATTGAAGGTTTACCTAATTTTTATAGTAATATTACAATATCACTGAAACACATATTAGAACATTTAAGAGAATTTCCAGAAATCAGTGATAGTTAATCATTTTTTTTTAATTTATATTACTTTTAACCCAAAAATGCTTTGACATGTTTCCCTCAAATATGTCATATGCAACAATTTTATTTAGTAGAAATTACATGAAATTGTATCGTTTAAGACAGGCCGATTTTTTATTTGTAAGTAAATCTAATCATTCGCGTTTTTATTTTTTTGTTCATTCCTTGTGGGATTTAGTGAGTTGTCAAAGGAACCAGACTCATAGTTTGATACATCTGTCGTGCTTTTCGTCTACTTAAGACTCATCTACGTTTGTAACACATGCCATATTTTGTTTAGATATATTTTAACAAGAGTTAAATACTCGTTCCTTGGACTTTTCTCTTTGACATGCAGTTTACTACAAAATACTCTTTCAGTTATTTGAAAGATGTTACAATATTTTTTAGTAAGAGGTACTAGTATGCATCAAAGATGAATTTAGAAAAAATATTTTTGTTTCTCTGGGTAAAATTTCTTTTGATGGAAACTTAAACATTATTAAAGACATCAAGTTCAAGCAATATTGACATATGCATATATAAAACTTTACTACACCGAACATCGTTTATACATTTTTCGATTTTCGAATTAGAGAAAACAAAGCGAAGAAAAACACCGAGAAGGTTACTTGTTATCACATAAGCAACACGACGGGTGCCACATGTGGAGCAGGATCTGCTTACCCTTCAGGAGCACCTGAGATCACCCCTAGTTTTTTGTGGGGTTCGTGTTGTTTATTCTTTAGTTTTCTATCTTGTGACATGTGTACTATTGTTTGTCTGTTTGTCTTTTTCATTTTTAGCCATGTCGTTGTCAGTTTATTTTCGATTTATGAGTTTGACTGTTCCTTTAGTATCTTTCGTCCCTCTTTTACTTTTATCAAATGAATGACAGATGAAGCAATTTTGAGTCTTTATTTGTTTCATTCTGTTACTTGCTATAACACCGTCTGTTCTAAGTTCAGAGGAATTGATCGGTCTATTTTTGGTAATTCATTTGATGCCTAGAGTAGGAAGAAAGAAAGTATTGGTATTATGAATGTCTTATAGAATCAGATAAACATATTTCATACATAAAAAAAAATAAAACGACATTGATGACTGAATTTTCAACAGATAAGCAAGTGTTTCATGAAGCTTTGTAAAGGATCACACTGATTCAAAAAATCTCTGAAAAAGACATTATCAAGATGCTTGATTTTTTGGTTGACAACGCGTGCCGACAGATTGTCGCATTCAAATGGGAACCAAGTATGCCCCTCTTCTTGTCCACTTGTGTCTTTGTTATTATGAGGCTGACTTCAAACAGGAACTTCTTAGGATGAAAAAAAGGAAGTTGGCAATATCCTTTATCATTACTTTTCGCTATAAAGATGATGTTCTTTCCCTTAATATTCCAACGTTTGTGACTATGTTGAACGCATCTATCCAACCGAACTAGAGATAAAGGATACGAAAAATACAGCTAAATAAAGGCAAGTCTGCTTCAAATCTTGACTTACATCTATAAAATAACAGTGAGGGTCGGTTGAAAAGAAAACTTTACGAATAACGAGATGATTTCAGCTTCCAAATTGTGAGGTTTCCATTTATATGTAGCATTATTCAAGCAGCGCCTGTATTTGGAGTATATATCTCCCAATTAATACAACCAGAACCCTATGCCTGATAAACGAAATTCCGGCGCCTGTCTTTCCTATTACGATTTCCTGGATCAAGTGTTGCTGCTCACAAGGAAGCTATTAAACCAAGAGTTCCAAATGGTGAAGTTGAAATCATCCCTTCGTAATTTTTGCGGACACAATCACGAGTTGGTTGACCGTTATGGAATAACCGTTTAACAGATGATATCAGATATCGTAACTCAATTCCCTTCCCGTTTCATGAATGTGACATATCGAATTAGACTATTTACCGGGTTTGTAATAACATTAGCAACACGACGGGTGCCACAGGTGGAGCAGAATCTCCTTACCCTTCCGGAACACCTGATATCCCCCAGTTTTTGTTGGGGTTCGCGTTGCTCTGTCTTTAGTTTGACATGTTGTTTGTTTTTTACTATTAGTTGTCTGTTTTTCTTTTTAATTTTTAGCCATTGCGTTGTCACTTTACTAGCGACATATTAGTTTGACTGTTCCTCTGGTATCTTTCGCCCCTCTTTTGGTATTGTTCAAGATCGATTTATTGGTTCAAATTTGATTTCGTAATGTTTCATACATGAAAAGAATCATTAAAATTCAAACACTTTTTGGAGACATAATTTATCCTATTTATCCTAGAACCTTTGGCAGTTCTTGCAAATCCTTCAAATTTTGTTTTTAACTTTGATGTGTTTGTTCTTGATATTTAAACTACTGCTGATTAAATTTGACAATTTTTTAATACTTGCTTATAATCTACAGCATTTATAATTTCTTTATAACAATGTTTTAATTAAACTAGGATTTTTGTTCAAGGTAAGGTTTTCTTTTGACACTGATGTTACATTTTTGTTATAAATATAGTATTTAAATTGTGTCATAGATCAAACTTGCTTGTGCAGTGTAGGTTTATATGTTTTTGTGTATATATCTATTTGAACGAGTTTAAGCCAGTTCAAGTCATTTTCTATAGTGTGTCTTTTAATGTTGAAAATTACACCACTATCTCAGGTAAGGATGAACGTTGGCGTCTGTTTAACTTAAAAACCCGCAGCATTTGTATGAGCCTGTCCTAAATTAGGATTATGTGGTCCAGTGGTTGTCGTTTGTTGGTGTGCTTTACAAGTGTTTCTCGTTTCTACTATTTTTTATATAATTCAGACCGTTTGTTATCCTGCTTGAATTTCTTTCGGCTAGTAATTATTTTTGGAGCCCTTTATAGCTTGCTGTTCAGTATGAGCGACGGCTTCGTTTTGAAGGCCGAATTTTGACCTATAACTGTTTACTCTTTGGGTAGTGTTACTTGAATGGATAATTTTCTTATTGACACTTATACCACATCTTATTTACCTTATGATAACAATTGGACATAATTTGATGCGTCGGCATATATCAATAGAACGAAGTTTAAAACATTATACTGTGTACTTAGTTAGAAGACAGGACATATGCTATTCATTTATTAAAGACTTCCTGACTGATAATATTATAGATATACTATCAATAATATTAAAATGTTCAGCAACAAACATTCATTACGACTATATAACATTCTAAATTTGATGTTCAGTTGTTACCAAACCCACACGTTATTGTAGGGAGTCTCAACTTAGCCGGTCAGCCATTCTTGAGAGGCTGGGTCTGAAACGAATATTATATATATGACCTTGAATAATTTACTATGTAGAATGTACTGAGATGTAAAAATACCTTTGACTTTTATAACAAACAGCATAATAATTTAGTCCAACCTTTCTTGTATTTGCAGCGATTGATCGGACTGGAATCGTAATAGATAATTTCGATGTGTATCCAAAGCCTATAAAAATACCAGGAAATATCTCAGTAACACTGAATAGTAGTATTTCTCGCAGGCTTCCAGCTGATTCTCATTACAGACTAAACGTCACAATTGATAAGAAACTTTTAAACCACTGGCATGCGGTTCCGTGTTCAAAAAGAGTCGGGACATGGTAATGCATTCAATTGTTTTATATATATTTAATCCTTAGAAACTAAAGCGGCAGTATTTGTCATCGATTTATAATGTATGCATATTTCATTCGCTAAGTCCATGTATGTAGTGACATTTTTGATTGATATAAACGTAATAAATGTATTGATTTTTTAAGTCAGGGTTTTTTTACCACACATTACTTAAAACGTTTATTTAATTTTCCTTAGATTAAAGCATTTGATTCTGAAATTTGATCGACCTGTAAAACAGTTATTTCAAACAGGATAGCACATACTCAAATCTAACGAATATGTTGTTTACTTAGACTGAAATTTAGCGACGATCGGGTAATTTTATCGATCCTTTAAATAAACTTATTCCAAAACGAATTTTATGTGTTTCCCTCAGTTTTAGTTAGTAAGACGGATTTGTTTGTTTTTTTCTCAATCGATTCATGAATTTCGAACAGTGGTATACTAGTTTTGCCTTTATTTATATTGTAATTAATTCTTTCAATAGTATTTTTATTGGAATAAATATTGATTTTGTTAACAGTAAATTAAAATAAAACTGAATATTATTGTTCTACAAGCTGTCGATACATGTATCTTGGCATTCCACAGTCAGGGTCATGTTGGGTTTTTTTCTTTGCCTGTTTGTGACTTCTTTGCACTGAATTGAATGTTGAATGTGTACTCATTAATAACTTAGTCTTAAATTCATGATTATTTTTTATTAGTTCTTATAAGTTTTGAACTAGCTGTTAGTAAGTGCGAGTACTCTCAGATCTGTATTTAGCATCTTTTTTGTTATTGAGAAATACAAATACCCATCATTGTCTACTCTGTGTTTTGTTATATGTATTTCTGTTTGTATCCATCTGATGAGTTAAACCGTTTTCAACATATTTTTATAGTTTGTTCTTATTTTGTTATGTTAACCACTGTCCATTGTTATGGGGAAGGTAAGCGCCTTCAAACTAGTTTAATATCTCCGCATTCTGTATGTGCCTGTACCAAGTTAGGAGCCTGTCATCTGGCATCTTAAATTTAATGCATGCCAAATTATGATAAAACAAATCCTGCTAAAGAAGTTCATTTGACTTATTCGGATGCAAATATATAAAGCGATACTGTATGGGGCTATGATATCAAGCGCAATCTTTGGTTACAAGGGCAAACCTATTGTAGTACGAATTTAAGGCCGAAGCATGTCTTAGTGTCAAAATGTTTATATTTGGTTGCTAAGGACAGTTAACATTACAATTATTATGTTTTGCAATACCAGATGTTTTCCCCTTCAGAACAAAAATAAGAATCAAACAGACAAACGATTTGTGGTACAGTTGTCCTTTAAAAGTGCATTTCTTCACTCCACAGTAAGGAATTAAATCAAAATTAAAGTTAATCTTCTTCTATTATTGGCTTTCTAAATAAACTCATCATAGATATCAAGATTTTAAAAAATGTATTTTCGCCAGACGCGCGTTTCGTCTTCAAAAGTCTTATTAGTGACTCTCGAATCACAAAGAAGTTAAAAAGGCCAAATAATGTTGTTGAAATTGAGGACCAAAAATCCCAATGTTTTACCAAATACAGCTAAGGTAATGTATTCCTGAGGTAGAAAGGCTATAGTATTTAAAAGATTCAAAGTTATGTAAACGGTTGATGTTATTATTATGAACAGATCAATGATTATTCTAGTTCATTAAGCCAACAGTTTGTACTATACATTTGTATATGAATGTAATCGATGCCTTCCATAGATTTGTTTTTTTTTATTTAAAATGGTGAAATATAATTCTTTTTGTGTGTATCAATTGCATCCTCCTTCATGTATTTGCTATAAGAAAATTCAAAAAGGGGCATGAAAATGTAGCATATTCCTCCTAAATTAATCTAAATGAAAAATAGGCTTTTTTCGTCTAATTTATTCGTAAAATATAATAACAAAGTTCGTGCGACAAAAAGTTGAAAAATATATAATTTTTCGTCCTTAATGCTCTTCAACTTTGTACTCTATTTGGACTTTTAAACTTTTTTTATTCAAGCGTCACTGATGGGTCTTTTGTAGACGAAACGCGCGTCTGGCGTATATATAAAATTGTAATCCTGGTATCTATGATGAGTGTATTTGCAACCAGTGGGTCGATGTTAATGCTGGTGGAGATTTATTTCCCCCAGGGTATCACCAGGCCACTAGTCAGCACTTCTGTGTTGACTTGAGTTATCATTGATGTTCATAATCATAAATTAGTTTTATTAACAAAATTTTGAATTTTTTAATAAAACTAAGGTTTTTCTACCTCAGGAATAGATTACCTCAGCTGTATTTGGCAAAACTTTTAGGAATTTTTGGTCATCAATGCTCTTAAACTTCGTACTATACTTGGCCTTTTAAACTTTTTTTTATTCCAGCGTCACTGATGAGTCTTTACTAGACGAAACGCGCGTCTGGCGTATGTATAAAATTTAATCCTGGTATCTATGATAAGTTTATTTACAATAATTGTTTGACCAATGTTTGGTATGAATATGAAAATACGAACTGTCATACAGAAAACAGCCCATATTACATATATTACATAATCTTGATGTTCATATACACCCACTATAAAGGCAATTTTTATTTTCAACTATGCAAATATGAAGTTTATTGCACACTAGCTCTCATAACTGAAAAATTCACAGGGTCTAAAATGCTAAACTACACATTTACTGTGGTATTCTACATTTGAAGCAAAAATGTGTTCTTCAATGTATTTTTCGGCTACATACAGACATATCTGAAAGGTTCATGTCTTTCACTTAAGTACAAGTACATCAAGTTGGCAGCAACATATACACGTTTGTTAAGTTGATAGGTAAAACTATAAAGTTTTGTTTATAATAGCCCTGCTAGATACTTTTGATCCGTAACAATGGAACTCGTCCTTACCTCGGGACTTTAAAACTTCTTCTGGCTATTTTTACAGACAACAGGGCAATATTCTGGATAGTTACAGATTATAAATGCTCTTTTCCATATTGACCTCGGTATCAACCTGAGTCTTAAGTAGAGGGCCGATATGGATCGATGATTAATACCAGGGCCAATATTGAAAAGACAAGTTATAATCTATTTATCACATATTTTACTTTTGCTGCATAGAGAAAAAAAGGTTAAATTATAACGATAAATTAACCAAAACAGGTAAAATCTTAAAAGATAATCACATTTTCAATATATAGTTTTTTCATTTGCTGCGTACAAACTTATTGTCTCATTTCACTTTATTTTTGAAATGGTAATACACAAAATCAAAAATTTAGCAAAATAAACCTAAATCGATAATAGTTGGTTAGACATTGTTAGTCGTGGCTATTGTAGCTGAATTCCCAATAAGTTATTTTGTTTGTTAATAAACTTGTGTGTACTGTATTCCCGGACTATGTTGCACATTTTTCTGTTTTATAAATACGACTGTATTCTTAATTCCTGGAATGTTATTATTTTACATTAGACACTCTGCGTTTATCAAGTGGATAAAAAAAACTTTGTTGTTTCCAATAACTGAAGAAATTTAAACAGAAAACTTAAAGACAATGACCGTAACAATGATTTTTCATGTAACCACAAAGTGCATACTAATGGACAGGTGATATAATCTTGTACGAAACATCCACCAGCAGTAGCATCTACCAAGTGGTAGCAAATATCATAGATACCATGTATATAATGTGCTACGCCAGATAAGTTTCTTCCACAAAAATCCCTGTAAAATCGTTCAAATCAAGTAAATTGGAAGACAAGATCATACAAGAAAAATCAAGGCAATTATGGCTTGGTCATCTATGATTGGGTAAAAACAACTTCATGTTTCGAACAATTAAAAGCATTGCATATACGCGGACAAGAATGTATTGGTAGTTACAAACAAAAAACGTGTTTACAAAATAAACAAATCTTATAGAATCTTAAATTTCCTTTATATTGTTTTATAGTGTGTATGACGACGTGTGTGAAATGATGACAGAATATTTCAAAAATCACACCTGTCCTAAAATAGTAACGGACCATGGTCTTACATGCAGTTGTCCAGTTAATGGTATCTCATATTTTATAAACAGTTTTACTACACAACTAAATTCTATACCATCTTCATGGTATTTCTTAGCTGCAGTAAGTATTATAAAAGCGCTCACATATCTTCAAACAAATGTACAATTTCAGTTATTTGATTTCTAAATGCGTTTATATTTAACAACAATAATGGTCTTAACTAGAATATCACTTCTTAACATAAGATTACTTATGCCTGAAATCAATCAAGATCTTAAGACAAAATGTCAGACCATAAAAAATAATATCCAGTAGAAACAAAGCAAACGTCAATGAAATTTACTTGCTAAAATACACATCGAATTTTATTTTTTTTAATCTTAAAGCTTATTTTGACATTTTAATTTATGTAAATAGATAAATAGAAAACAAATGATCGTACATAAACAAAATTCAAACGAAAAATATTTGGGAAAGCCGGATGGTGTGCTAAAGTACAGTTGAAAGGAATTCTGATTAAAGTTGTGAAAGAAGTTTTTAGAATTTACAAGTATCGTCTATATCGTAATAAATCACTACTTAGATATAGAAATGCCAACGAGACAACACTCCATCCAAGTAATTTATAAAAAGTAAACCATTATAGGTCAACCAAAACATTCCAGTGTACAATTTTCGTTTCGGGAGGTATTACTTTCTCGTACGAATTAAACATAATACACGAAGTATGTTTAAGAGTACAGGAATTATATAATATATTGTATTCCAACGCCAGATTAAAACTGACGAGGAAAGGTAACATCCTTTCACCGAAAACTTTATTATTGTAGAGCCTGGATGGTCAAGTGGTCAAGCGCGTATGGTATAGTGTAAGGCGATTTGCTGTAACGATATCTCAGTAGCATGAGTTCGAACCCTAGCGAGGGAATAACAAAAAATGCAAACGCAAATTTACAGATCTAACATTGTTTGACGTTTAGACGAATTATATATATATGTTAAAGAGAATTTGTATAATCAGGGATTATGTAGAATCCCTGATTTTTCAGGGAATATGTAGAATCACTAAAATCATTAGTAATTATATATAATCCCTGAAAATTACCAGTGATTTTACATAATCAGTTAACATTTTAATAATTATTCTACAAATTCCCTATAATAATTTCAGGGATTATGAATAATTTAAGAATCCTTTGTTTATTAAAAAAAAATATAGACAAATTATCATTTTTACCTTCATATTCTTGCCAGATGAAATAATTTTGCTTTTAAACACCCAGGGTTTCGAGATAAAGTTGAAGACTTCAAAGTTAATAACATCAAGATCCAATATTTGGATTTTACACCAATAAAATTATTTGATCTGATTTGATTTGATTTGATTTGATCTATTTGTAAATCCACAGAGCATGTTATTTGTGGTACATGTAAAACAAATGGTGAAGAAGATTTTGGAATATCTGCTTTTTTGTTTTATTGTTTTTGTTCAAATTAACAAGAAATTCAAAACAGAGAGATCGTACGCATCTAAATGTATAGAAAAACTAAGGATTGAAAATTAGAACAAAATTTTAGATGAAGCTGGCATTTGGTGTAATATTCTCATAGCAATTCCACAGGGTAAAAATGGAAAGGGAATCCCAAAAATACATAATGGTAATTGTTCACCAAAAGTTTTAAAAAAAAGGGGGATATCGCCTGGCCAAAAAAACATGGTATCTTGCTTGAATCAGTTCGAGGTTGCTTATTCCGTTACCTACAGATATTTTTAATTCATGGTATCTTGCTTGAATCAGTTCCAGGTTGCTTATTCCGTTACCTACAGATATTTTTAATTCAAAGCAATTCAAATCTTTATTGCCATAAAACTACATATTTATAGTGTGTGACTTTAATGAACACTGAAATCTGATTCGATGTGTGAAAGAAATGTTTTTTAAAATGTGGGTATTGTGGTAAAAACAGCATATTATTTTAATATATTGTGTTTACATTTTAATTTATTGTGCCTAACATTTAAAACAAAATACGAATATAATTTTGATATTTTGTGCTTAACATTTTACAATTTATGTTTATATAATGTAATGCTGTTTTAATATGATTTCGTAGCATAAATTATTTGGCTTTTATTTATTTTCTTTAATAAATAAAACTGTTTCTTCATTTCAGTTATTATGTATAATCCCTGGCGTTTTTTCTAGTGATTAAACATAATCCCTGAAAATTTTAGTGATTATATATAATCCCTTAACTGGCCAGTGATTCTACATAATCCCTGAAAATTTCAGGGATTCTACATAATCCCTGATTATACAAATTCACTGTAACATATATATATATAACTCGTCTAAACATCAACCCAACAATGTTAGATTATGTTAGACTCAGATCGACGTCCGGTCTCTAATCGACGCCCGGTCCCTAATCGATGTCTGTTCCTCAACTCGACGTCTAATATTTTGAAACACTCTTATGGACGTCCAATGTAACGTCATGTATTGCCAAAACGACGCCCAATTAATGTCCAATAGCAATAAATAATAAATTACTGCACGTATACTATAAGTTACATGGTTCGCTACTGACCCCCAGCCGAACCCCCTATGGATTTTATTCACCATTTATGGTCCGTATGGGGTCAGTGGTTAACCGTATAACGAATTTATCGCACCCTGGACTTTTTCTGCTGCGTTTTGATGAAAAATAAACAATGAAATACAACAACCGTAATAGATGACGTCACCATTAACGCGTCATGAACCCTTTATGAAATTTACTAACCCCCTATGGTTTCATAGGGGGTCCCCTATGGTCTCATAGGTGGTCACCACGTGACGGCGTTAAACCAATCATAACGTGATAATTTAACCGCGGTGCGATAATTATACATGTACATGTTTTGTAGCTATTGACAATTAAACTTTTAAACATTTACACAAAAAAGTCATACTGTCCATATAGATTTTTCAACTCGAAATAGATGACATACACTTAATGTGTATCTTCAGAAAAAGTTAATCCAATCGATTTACAAAATCGTGTGTCATTCATTTTCATATAACTAAACGCATGTAAGTGTAGGTCAATGAGAAAGCAACCAAACGACAAAGAAAACCAAACGACATCTAGGAGCATTATTCAGTCTTCAACAAAAGACAAAATAAAGAAGTACAGCTTAATTTAGACTCTGTAAGATATTTTTAACAAATGTTTGACCTGAAGTGAAAATTGGCATTTTTTTATGTTGTGCTGTTTCACAACTGTTCTAAGTTAAGTGTTGACACACATGTTTATCCCCAACATATTCTTTATGGGCATGCAATGCAGTGGTTGTCGATGGTTTATGTCGGTCCTATTTGCTTTTCGGAATTGTTTTTTTTTTCTTAATTAAGACCGTTAATTTTCTGATTTGAGTTGTTTACATTATTCATGTCGTGGCCTTTTGTAGCCTTTTTTTTAATCATTGTTGGAAGTCGTACAGTTGCCTATAATTGCTCACATTACTTTATTTGAACTATATGGATATTTGTCCTTTTGAAAATCATACCACATCTCCTTATTTTTCATAATGATGTAATCTCTGAAATTTAAAAATTGATATCACAACCTGTTTACATGCTTAGTCTACTTTGTAATATATATATTTGTTTAAATATATATTATTATATTTAAAGTTCTTAAGGTTTCAGCTGCTATCGCTTCTGTTCAGTTTTGTATTCTGTTTCAAAAACGGACGTTGATTAGAGAAGCTAAAAATTGGACGTCGATTAGAGAGGCATAACATTTGAGCCGTCGATTTGGAATGTTATTTTATTGTGACGACAGATTTGGACGTCGATTTGGGGAACGGACGTCGAATAGAGACCGGACGTCGATCTGAGTTTTACATATATATATAAGAATCAGATCTACGTTATACATTTAAATATATAAAGAAGATCTGATTCTTCATTTTCTCCCCGGGAAACTATAATATAATTAGAAATACACCTTAGATGAGTAGATGATCATTCATGTAAACTTACAAATATTTCTTGTATTGTGTTAGACGACTTTGTTTAATTCCTACGAAGAAAATAACAACGCCCAAAATGAAAACTAATTTTTATCAGCTACAGTTAGACGAGGGGATAAGGCGTCTGTGCAATGCAATGTGGTGTTGTCATAGAAGTGAGAAGTGCCACATATAGGTTTTCAGCCCCGGGAGTAAAGAATCAGATCTACACTATCATTATTAGTTTGATTTTCTTTTCTATGCACTTTGTAAATATTTTAACGCCTGGTATTTGCAAATAAAGTCTGAAAATTAAACCCAACAATATTAAAATTATCACCGGCTCAGGTCCTGTTCTCTCCACCCTCTCAAGATAAAGCCAACCTTTGTGATGAAAATGCTGAGGTTAGCCGATAGATGAAATGTGTGCCACTTCGGACTGCATCATTCTTGGCCAATGTCAGTTCTTGAACTGTTATAGTGAGAAGATATCGAATGGTCGTATTTACGCATTTCCTGCATTTGCTCGAGAAAAATACTCGGGGACTTCAATTAGTTGGTTTTGAACATTAAAATTGTCATTTAATATCGTCAGATTGTGTTTTAGGGCAGAAAGGGATAAATACGTGTTGCGCTATCAACTCGTGGCAATTTTATTTCACATGTCCATATAAACACGTGATCATCTTAAAAGCGTTTTTAGATTGGATGCAACCATTTACGACTGCCACCAATGCAATGGTAATCATTACATCGTGGATCCGAAATTTCTATATTAATCCGCTAAGGGTAAAGAGTTAGGGACTGGATCTTAATCCTTGGCAAGCAAAGATGGTATAGAAATAGTTATCAAAGGAACCAGGATTATAATATAGTATACCAGATGCGCGTTTCGTCTACATAAGACTCATCAGTGACGCTAATATCAAATTATTTATAATGCCAAACAAGTACAAAGTTTAAGAGCATTCAGGGTCCGAAATTCCAAAACGTTGTGCCAAATGCGGCTAAGGTAATCTATGACAGGGATAATAAAACCCAAAATCATACTTCCTTGGTTTCATAATATTAAGACGCCAGAACACAAACGATACATCGGACGAATTCATTGCATGAGAGATATGTTTTAACTTATTGTACCATGAACTTATTGACCAAGTGTAGGTCGTTTAGTTGAGGTTCTATCCATCAAAACTATGAGAAGGAGAGTAATAGGGTGATAATTTTTAACTTGCATCATGCTACGTACGACATCGCTTTAACAGCTGAGATACTACTATAACATGGTTACGTGAAAAAGATACAATGGATAACCGTTGATTCTTGAAAAAGAAACCATGTGCCCGGAGGGCGAATGGTTTGTTTTTCATGAATCGACGCTTATCCATTGTATCGATAACTTAAACTATTGTGTTAATATCTTTTTAAAATTAACGCATATTCTTAATTAGTAGGATTACAATCAATTGAATATTACAACTAAATGGTAAAAACAAAAATCCAAATATGTTATAACACAACACGTCTGTCCTTAAAGATCTTTAAACTATCCGGCATCTTAATAGTGTCTGTTTTTACAAAATAAGATATATTCGAACTTATTTCTATTAAGATGGAAAATGGAAATGGATAATGTGTCACAGGGAATACAACCCTAAAAGAACATATATATAGTGCACATACTAAGTATGTTTCCGAAATTTCTAACAAATAGCCTAATTCTATGCACATCACGATTTTCTAGCATAGGAATTTACGAATTAACAGTGGTAAAATTATTAAGTTAAACAGATGAAATCATATTATATCAATTTATAAAATGGACAAATCATGAGCATGTAATCATTTTTGCTTCAAACATGTGGAATAGCCAAATAAACGACCAAACTCGCTTTTATTGCACAAATTATCCATAATAACATACAAAACCAGAACAAAAACTGAAAAAGTAGAGAATAGGGACAACAAAGATAATTCCGGGATTCGAACCTAAAAATATAAGTCCGTATCTTAAACTCATTTATCTTAACCATGTAACCTCGTGGCTACCTATTTATACTACTCGTTTGCCTATTATGTATATATACAGGTAGAAGCCCTGTGTGTCTGTTGTACCGATGTATATCATATATTCATTTATATATATAAAATAGACATTTAAATCGTAACCGATTGTCAGCCCTCAGCTCTTGTCGACTTGTTGATTTCAGTAACACGTATCAGAATTCATGGACGGGTTCGAATCCCAGTGAAGGCATATAGAAATCACAAAAATTAAAAGTTAAGTTTTTAAAACAATTCCATTAGTGAACAGAAATCAGTTAATAGTTCAATCCAGAATACAGTGGATAGAAGAGGGAGAAAAATCCACAAGTTATTTTTGTGGACTTGAATCTAAGAATTTTACCAGCAAGATTATTCCAACGGTTGAAAAAGAAAATGGTGATATTGTAACTAACCAAAAAGAAATACTTGAACAGGTTAAAATATTTTATGAAAATTTGTACAAAACACGAGATGTTGAATGTTGTAAACCTAAAGATATTGAAAATAGTCTACAAAATGTAAATGTTAGAAAGTTATCTTTAGATGAACAAGATAAAATAGAAGGTGAAATATCAGTTGAGGAAGCTGGTGAAACTTGAAAGAATGAAAAGCAATAAAACGCCTGGATCAGATGGTTTTTCAAGTGATTTTTTTTTATTTTTCTGGCCCGACTTAAAAAATTTTGTTGTAAGATCCTTGAATGCAGGTTATGATAAAGGGGAACTTTCTGTTACTCAAAAACAGGGGATAATTACATGTCTTCCAAAGGGTAACAAACCAAGACATTCTTTAAAAAACTGGCGTCCTATATCTTTGCTTAATACTGTATATAAGATTGGCTCTGGGGTAATAGCAAGAAGATTTAGAACAGTTTTGACTTAACTTATCGATACTGATCAGACAGGTTTTATGAGTGGAAGATATATTTGGAAAATCTAAGATTGATCTATGATATCATGGCATATACTGAAGATAATGATATACCAGGCCTGTTATTGTTGATAGATTTTGAAAAAGCCTTTGATTCCATTTCATGGGAATTTCTTTTAAATGTATTGATTTTTTTTTTAATTTTGGAGATCTATTATAACTTGGGTGAAAGTGCTCTATCAAACCATTAATTCAGCAGTCATTCAGGGAGGAAATCTTTCAAACTTTTTCACTGGTGAAGGGGTTGTAGGCAAGGTAATCCATTTTCATTCTTTGTGCAGACATTTTAGCGTTAAAAATAAGAAATAACAAAAATAGAAATGGAATCAAAGTTCTTCATGTTGAACACAAACTCTCGCAGTTTGCTGACGATACATCACTACTTTTAGATGGTAGTTGAATAATCTTTAAATGAGGCATTATTGGAACTAGATTGGTTTGCTAAAATTTCTATTTTGAATATAATTTTTTCCAAAACTCATGTAATTTAGTTTGGAAGTAAAACGTACAACAGAGAGACACTTTGTCCAAATCAAAATCTTACTTGGGGAAGCACATCCTTTAAATTATTGGGTGTTAATTTTGATGTTGATTTAGATAAACTCGTTAAAATCAATTATGATGAAAATTTTGTAAAAATAAAAAGACTAGTCAAGCAATGGTCTAGACGTAACATTACTGTTATTGGTCGAATTACTGTTGTAAAGACACTGTTGCCAATTTTAAATCACTATCTAATCCAAATGAAGATATTAGTAAACAGATAAATGAACTTTAAAATTTGTATAAGTTTATTTAGTAACTCACCAATTCATAGAGTGAAAAAATATGTAATACAAAAAATTACTGTGATGGAGGCTTAAAAATGATGAATTTACATGCTTTTATAAATGCTTTGAAATATACTTGGATAAGACGAATTTTTAAAAACCATTGTAAATGGCGAAATATATTTTTGTCATGTGTTGATAAAGATAGATTCTTTAGTTGTGGTAATAGCTATGTAAAGCAACTACAGCAAAGTATTAAGAATAAATTTTGGAAAGATGTACTGGGTGCTTGGCAAATGGTAATTGAAAAAGAAATGAATTTTTACGATTAGGAATATTTTCTTTCCAGTCCAATTTGGATGAACAACCTATTCCAAATTGACAACAAACCAGTGTTTTCAAAGACTGGCATAGTAAGGGTATTCTACATGTCATTGAAACTGTTGGGGATAATGGTACCTTTCTAATTTTTTATTAATTTCAGGAGTGTTTTCAGATTGATATAGACATCATGAAATATAATAGCATAATTTCTATGCTTACTAAGACTTCCACAAAAAATAATAGAGGAGATTATAAATTAGTATCTTCTTTCATACCATCAGTTATAAAGACCATTCTCAAAAGCAAAAAAGGATATATGAAGATAGTATTTGGTGCTAAACAAAAACAATACTGTTCCTACAGGAGTAAAAAAAAAGATAGGAAGCAATTTTTGTTTTAGAAAATCAAAACTGGAAAAAGATTTTTCAACTACCATTTGCTATTACAAAACATACTAAGCTGCAATGGATTAAGTATAGAATTAATCATAAAATTCTGGCAACAAATACGTTTGTAAACAAAATTGGGATAATGCAAAACCCATATTGTACTTTTTGTAACACTGAACTTGAATCAATTGAACATATACTGTGGGACTGTTATTATGTACAACAATTTATTGAGCAAACTGAAATGTGATTTCTCCAGAATGGTATTAGTATACCATTTACACAAGATATTTTTTTGTTTGGAAATTTATCACGAATGTACAAAGGTGACCCTCAAAACAACATTTTTCTCTGGATTAAACAATATATATATATATAATACAAGATATTGTAAAGGAGAATTAAGTTTAACAGCATTGATTGAAAAATTAAAGCATCATTATATTTTGGAGAAGAAAATAACAACTAAAAATAAATGTTTTGACAAGTTTAATCAAGCTTGGTGCATTTACCTAGAGGCTTTTCAGGAGAATTTGATGGATTAACAACTACTTAAAATTAGCAGACATCAAACTAATCATCTTTTAATTCTTTTATTTATTAATTCTCTATACCTGTTTTGTTGTTTGTCCTCTTTAATATGATACCATTATAAAATCCCAAAAAGATGTTATTTTCAATTTCTATACATTTAGGTAGGTTGTATTATATTAGATTTATATATATGAACTTACTGTTTGATAACTGTACTGTTGTATATTATATATGTTGGATAAAAAAAAATCAGATTAATTAGTCAATTTTAACTTAATGAAATTAGGCACACAAAGGAAACAAAATAATCTAAGATGATGAACCCATTTCAGCGACAGATTTAGGAAGCGCTGATTCTAGAAAAAAAATTCTCGGTAAATGAATACGCTGGCGTCATCACAATGGTTTGAATACAAAAAAAGTAAAAAGCTACACCAGAAGTAGTCTTTATTCTTTTATAAATAGATATACATGAGGGGGGATAGGACCTTTATCGGGACTCCGGGATCGGGTATTTTTAAGCTCGGGATTTCGGGATTGACCCTTTCGGGATGCGGGAATCCTTTTTTCGAATTTCGGGATGTCGGGATTTGTTTTATTTAAATTCGGGACCTCGGGATTTCGTTTTTTTTAAGTTCGGGATTTCGGGATCAAGACCCCTCCTATCCCCCCTCATACGTGTATTTCTTATTACATATACAAAAATCTTTTCATGTCAAATGCTATTTATTTTCAGGTGGTAAACAAATCCTTCTTTTTCTGTCTTTTTTTTTGAAAAATTTCTTTGTTATTGTAGGGTGATTTTAGAGTGAGGGTAGAGTTGTTACATGGTGGTTATATGATCGGATGCCTAAATGTAGAATGGACAATAACTGTTCCTTGCCATGGATTTTTGTGTGGTTAGATTAATAAACATAACTGGGATTTCTGACTACTGTTTTTTAAATTTTGGTGTTGTTGGATAAACCCTAGCACTCATAAGTGCATATTCAGGAAGTAGACATTTTAATTTATTACCGTCTAACAGCTGAATAGGCGCGACAAATTGAAAGATTTGGGAAATACCAATATATATTATCTGAAATCACTTTTTTAAGTATATTCGTCAGGGAGTAAAATATAAGTCACTTTCAAACGAGAAAACAATGTATTTACGCTGAAGATTATTTTTAATCTTCCTTTGCCGAATAACTTTTGATTGCATTGTTATACAAATTCGTTTGTGCTTTACATCCATGTTTTATTAGCACGTTTTTAACATAGAAAAATAACCACAATCTTTCTCCCATTAAGTAGTCTACATCAGCAATAAAACTCCATCTCCACATTCTCTTGCAACTTCTTGCGTTTCAAAGTACTGTCGACCGTTATAAGTAACAACATGAAAACCGGCGTGTCAAATATGGATGCTATCATAAAAGATTCCTACTCCTGAATGATTACAATTTATATTAAAAAAAAATTGAAAAAAACATGTTTGATAATTTCATGCGTCAGAAACGCTTTGTTTATATATATAAGATACGGATTTTTGTGTTTTTGCAAATGGCCAAAGACACAATACTAATGGCGACAACCACTATAGGTGCAATGACCGCAAGATACATAGATGCATATAGTAAGTTTCCTGCAAATAACATGCGCACAATTAACGTGGAATTAGCTTCACAGTTAACTTGCAATTTATACGTTTACTTCCAACATATTCTATTTCATAATATCACGTACATGACATATAGATATAAATGCAGTTATATATAAAAACATAGAAATTCGGAAACAAAGTTTCTCTTATATTATTCCGCTTCCTTTTCAAAAGAAAAAGGAAATAACTGCTAACAAATAGTATTACTATATGACGGTGGGTATTGCCAGGACTTTGTCAAAACCTTCTCGCCCAAATCGCTGTCCTGACCAATAAAAAGACGTTATGAAACAAATCGCTTTGAATCGACTAAAACTGCTGAAAATAAAACTGCCAAACAGAAGTGTCTTATATTCTACTGGAACAGAATTGTTCCTATTGTACTTTTTGGAACAAGGGATTAATTATTTCACTCACGCTTCAAATGCTTCCTGCTCTCCATTATGTCGCAAGTACAGTTTTCACTTTATTCGCGATTTCTCTTAAATAAATGTTCATTTAGACTACTGCATTTCGAAGTCTGGCTTAAAGTATGTTTTTTTCCCCTTTCTCCACAAACAAAATCATTCGTATTTTAGCTCACCTGGCCCGAAGGGCCAAATTAGCTTTTCTCATCACTTGGCGTCCGGCGTCTGGCGTCGTCTGTTAACTTTTACAAAAATCTTCTCCTCTAAAACTACTGGGTCAAATTTAACCAAACTTGGCCACAATCACAATTGTCCGTTAACCCGGCCAGCCAACCAAGATGGCTGCCATGACTAAAAAAAGAACATAGGGATGAAATGTAGATTTTGGCTGATAACTCTGAAACCAATGCATTTAGAGCAAATCTGTCATTGGATAAAATTGTTTATCAATCAAGATCTATCTGCTTTGAAATTTTCAGATGAATCGGACAACCGGTTTTTGGGTTGCTACCCCTTAATTTGTAATATTAAGGAAATTTTGCCGTTTTATGGTTATCTTGAATATTATTATAGATAGAGATAAACTGTAAACAGCAATAATGTTCAGCAAAGTAAGATCTACAAATAAGTCAACAAGACTAAAATGGTCAGTTGACCCCTAAAGGAATAACTGCCCTTTATAGTCAATTTTACCTATGTTTCTTAAATTTTTGTAATCTTTTACACTGGTGGATTGTAAGTTCCTGAGGGTTTCACCAGACCTGTAGCCAGTACTTCGGTACTGGCATGAAAATACGGACTTTTTGTGTTATTAAAATTTGCTGTAACAAAATGTTATATTTTTTTATAAATTAAGGAATGTATCTCCCTCATGCAAAGCTCTGATTCCTTTCACGGATTTGGCTATACTTTTTTAACCTTTTGGATTATAGCTCTTCATCTTTTATATAAAGTTTGGATTTCAAAAATTTTGGCCACGAGCATCACTGAAGAGACATGTATTGTCAAAATGCGCATCTGGTGCAAGACAATTGGTATCGTTAATGTTATTACAAAAACCTTCTCCTCTGAAACTACTAAAACAAATGTTACCAAACTTGTCCACAATTATCATAAGAGTATCTAGTTTTAAAAATGTGTCCGATGACCCTGCCCGTAAACCATGATGGCAGACATGACTAACTAGAGGCTCTAAAGAGCCTGTGTCGCTCACCTTGGTCTTGTGCATATTAAACAATGGACACGGATAAATTCATGACATAATTGTGTTTTGGTGATAGTGATGTGTTTGTAGATCTTACTTTACTGAACATTCTTGTTGCTACAATTATCTCTATCTATAATGAACTTGGCCCAGTAATTACAGTGGAAAATATTTTCTAAAACTTAACAAAAATTTATGAAAAATGTTAAAAATTAACTATAAAGGGCAATAACTCCTTAAGGGGTCAATTGACTATTTTGGTCATGTAAACTTATTTGTAGATCTTATTTTGCTGAACGTTATTGTTGTATACAGTTTATCTCTATCTATAATAATATTCAAGATAATAACAAAAAACAGCAAAATTTCCTTAAAATTACCAATTCAGGACAGTAACCTAACAACGGGTTATCCGATCCATGTGAAAACATCAGGGCAGATAGATCTTGACCTGATAAACAATTAAACCCTGTCAGATTTTGTCTTAATGCTTCGGTTTTTGAGTTATAAGCCAAAAAACTGCATTTTACCCCTATGTTCTATTATTAGCCGTGGCAGCCATTTTGGTTGATTGGCCAGGTCACGCCACACATTTTTTAAACAAGTTACCCCCCAATGATGACTGTGGCCAAGTTTAGTTTAATTTGGCCCAGTAGTTTCAGAGAAGAAGATTTTTGTAAAAGATTACTAAGATTTAGGAAAAATGGTTAAAAATTGACTATAAAGGTCAATAACTCCTAAAGGGGTCAACTGACCATTTTGGTCATGTTGACTTATTTGTAAATCTTACTTTGCTGAACATTATTGCTGTTTACAGTTTATCTCTATCTATAATAATATTCAAGATAATAGCCAAAAACAGCAAAAATTACCTAAAATTACCAGTTCAAGGGCAGCAACCCAATAACGGGCTGTCAGATTCATCTGAAAATTTGAGGGCAGATAGATCTTGACCTGATAAACAATTTTACCTCGTCAGATTTGCTCTAAATGCTTTGGTTTTTGAGTTATAAGCCAAAAACTGCATTTTACCCCTATGTTCTATTTTTAGCCATGGCGGCCATCTTGGTTGGTTGGCCGGGTCACGCCACACATTTTTTAAACTAGATACCCCAATGATGATTGTGGCCAAGTTTGGTTTAATTTGGCCCAGTAGTTTCAGAGGTGAAGATTTTTGTAAAAGTTAACGACGACGGACGACGACGACGGACGACGGACGCCAAGTGATGGGAAAAGCTCACTTGGCCCTTCGGGCCAGGTGAGCTAAAAATAGTACATAGGGTAAAATGCAGTTTTTGGTTTCAATCTCTGAACCTGAAACACTTAGACCAAATCTGATTTGTGGCAAAAATGTTCATTAGATTTAGATATATCTGCCCTATAATTTTCAGACAATTCCGACAACCAGTTGTTAGGTTGCTGCCCCTGAGTTAGTAATTTTACAGAAATTTTGCTGTTTTTTGCTATTATCTTATATATAATACTATCAATTATGATTTTAACCTTAGTTTACATGATTTCCAAAGCATCAGAAAAAAACAGGTGAGCGACACAGGCTCTTTAGAGCCTCTAGTTATAAATTTGATTAGCTTAAGTGTAAACTTAAACGGACTAAATTTAATTTGATATCTTCCGGAAAAGCATTCCATGATTGAATGGCTGATGAAAGCAAAGATTTCTGATAAAATGCTGTTCTCGTTTATATATTGCATGTCATTAGTTCGGCTAGTGGCAAAGTTATGAAAATAACTATCGAATTCAATTTATTTTGCTTCTAGCCGTAACATTGCTTGCAGATCAGTTGCAACTTGTAAAAAATATAATTTATAGATTCGTTTGGAATGTAAGAAATGACAAAATTGAGATCAATATTTACAAGACATTTTCCTGGAGGGGGCTAACAAGTGATTAATCTGAAGTCTTATATAATGTCAATGCATGTAAAATGGATTTTTAAAGAATAATTCAATCAGAAAATGCTAACTGCTCTGTGTTGCCATAATTATACATGAAAACGTTTTGTACCTTTTTCAATATGAATATTGGAAACAGAATAACTTAATCAAATGGTATGGAACTATACACTACTATTCTATCAAGAACTTACAAAATTTTGGATAAATTTTTAAATGAAATGATAATCAAATATTTACCTTTAGGACCAGACGTTTCAAAGAACATTTTAATCAATAAATTAAACGACAAATGAATTTATGTTGTACTATTTAACCACTGTCCAAGGTTAGGCGAGGCTAGGGATCACGTTAAAATGATTAACCCCGCTACATTCTGTACATATGTGTCTGTACCAAGTCATGAGCATGTAATTCAGTGGTTGCCCTTTTTTTGATTTGTTACATAAGGCCGTTGGTTTTCTCGTTTAAATTCTTTTACATTTGTCATTTCGGGGCCTTTTATAGCTAACTATGCGTATGGACTTTGTTTATTGTTGTAGGCCGTACGGTGACCTATAGTTGTTAATTTCTGGGTCAGTTTGGTCTATTGTGGAGAGTTGTCTCATTGGCAATCATCCCACATCTTCTTTTTTATATTATCAATGATTTTCATATCAACACTGACGTGTTTACTACTGGGCTAGTAATAGCCTCGAGGATGAAGCGTCCACCAGCATCGGTAGCAATCCAGTGGTTTTTAAAACTCAACAAATATACGTGGTTTTAATTATATGCACCAGTCTCGCGTTAAAAGACGTAGCAATGAAGCTCTAAACAAAACCGTTCTATTGCCACATCCAATATAAAGGGTATTTATAACCGAAAAATCGCAAACAAATTGTGCCAAATAGGGCTTAGGCGTAAGTCCTTAGTGTTTCTAACATTTCACCATCCCATTAACAGTAATTTTACAAAACAATTCAAAAACCAATAAGATGAATTTCTTTTTGAATTTTCAATATTTTATGAAAGAAATTGTTATGTTTAAATCGTCCTTACACTTCTTTAACAACCGTTATATATGGATCCACATGGGTTGCATGCATTTGCTGAATTCTGGCAGAATGCAGATTTTGAATCAAAAACTTTTCCCGTATCACAGTGTGATAGCGTGGAATTTCCATTCACACAAGTGTAGTAGATATCACACCTTCCCATCCGTTCACTTTTATAGTTACCATTTGGTCGACCGGAGCATTCGACACCATATCCAACTCCCTAATAGGATGATGGTATTTCATATAAGTCCCTGCATTTGCCATCGTAAGGTGCCATATTGGCTGTACAGGGATTTGGACCACCATAAACATTTCTTCCGTCTCGACATTCAAAATATATCTCTCCAGGTGGCGCAACATATCTATTTCTGTATATCCCGTCTGCGAAACCAATACAGTTAGGTGTAAAATACATGCAGTCTTTACAGGCTCCGAGACAATTATAGCTTACTGTGAGGTAGTCACCTACATTGAAAAAGATATTAGTTAAGCATCTTTTAGTAACAGTCAGGTTATGGCGTTTTACGGTGTTGTACTAAAGTGCATTGAAATATCAGTCACAGAGGAAAATTCTGACTTATTTTAAATCATATAAATGTTTCGTTTTCTACCTTTGATTTTAATAATATTATCATTTTTGAATAAACATGTTCGGTTGTCATTGAGTAGTTGCTTGGACCTTATAGATTAAAAGAATTTGAGTGTTGTTTTTTAATATTATAATGTATAGGTATAAAAGAAAATTATGATTCCCAATTCTAAAAATAACTTTATATATTGTGTGTTTCCGATGCGCTTTTCTTGATTATTTTTCATAATATAAAAAAAATGAAGATGTGGTATGATTGCCATTGCGACAACATTCCACAGGAGACCAAAATAACAACTATAGGTCACCGTACGGCCTTCAACAATTAGCAAAGTCCATACCGCATAGTCAGCTTTAAAAGGCCCCAAAATGACAAGGTGAAACAATTCAAACGAGAATTAATAAATGATTGCTTAAACCAAATATTTGAAAGCCAAGGATACCTTAAATGGTTGTGCAGTAAAATAAAAACAGCATGCAAATATCAAATTTTCCTGGGCGAATTGAAACTTTCTTTCTAATGACAAGGGAATAAAGGGGTCTTGGATTTGTTTTGTTATTTTACCTTTTTACTGAATAATTGAAAAATACAATACGAGAAAACACAAGAAGTTTAATGTCTACATATTTGTAAGACTGTCCTTATGAATAAACGTAACAATGTATTTGTGTTTATGTCTTTATAAAAATGAGTGTAAGATAACATAGTATCAAACTCAAGGAAAATGCAAATCGAAATGTCCCTTGTCAAATGGCAAAATCAAAAGCTCAAAAATATAAAACGAATGGAAAATCAACTGTCATATTCCTATCTAGTTCCTTATGTATCAAGTGATGTATTAAACCTGGTTGTTAAACAAGCTATACCTCTCACTTGTATGACAGCTGCATTTAATTCGATTATATCCACACCAATGTGTGAACAAAACAAACAGACATAATAGGTAAAAATTTCAAAAAAGGGGCACAGCAGTCCTCATCTTCATTACTATAAAACAAACAAACATGTATAACTCTTGTATATATTCAAACTTAGTTCAAATGGCCAAGAGACTCCATTATTCGAGGCCCAGTACAGCTGATAGAGAATACAAGGGCAACTTCAGAAATGGATAGATCATAACACTTTCATTAAATGATTTTTATTCTTCGATTAAACTACATAATATATGAAATGTACATTTATTTGAGAAGGTATTAAATAAAAGCATACTTGAACTTGTCTTTTCTCATTCAGGATTTCTGTTATTTTCATGAGATTTCTGATTTCCCATCATATATGTTATCAATTTTATTGTAATTCATTGTATCTATCAATTACAAATGTAAATATAAAGTAACTGAAATAAAAATTATATGTATACCAAACTCAAACCATTATTTTCGTCTGTATAAAATTTGTCATTTCATTTTAATTTTACGCAATAAGATAAAAAAAAAAAATGTATCAAAATACGGCTTAATTCGACTAGGCGTACAAAATCTTATATACAGAAGTGTGTATCCTGTACTAGTCAATGGTCCAATAATAATTTTTTTTCTGTATTTACAAGTATTTACAAGTTGTATTTTATCAAACGGGGAAACGTCATTAGTATTGCTCATAAGGAATTGTCCGTATAAACAAACTCATCATAGATACTAGGACTAAATTTTGTATAAGGGTTTATAAGTTGGTATCATTCTATAAATTATGACCTTTAAATGTTGTGTGGTCTAGTGATATGTTGTTGATTTTCATGTTCCATGTTAGATTATCATTCATTCATTAAATTCATATTTACTTACATTTATTTTTGGTTTCGTGTCTGGACCCACATTTCACGTCTTTATAATTCTGACAGGACATAGTTGAGAAAAGTTCAGGATAAGGACATTCGTGCAGGTAGGCAGGTCTTAAAACTTGCGGAATGTGAGGGTAAAGTCTGTTTTCTGTTGGAAGAGGGGACACAGCTTGACTGCAGTTATAGTAGAGCTGGCATTTATTTGGATGTGGTATTATTTTGTTGCTGTCGCACTGACATGTTCTGTTAACATCTACAAAAGAAATAAAGCATCATAAAAATATCAAATGAATTAAATCGCCCAAAATTAAATATGTGAAAAATTTAGACATTTATATCAATATTATAATATGCTTTACTAAAGAATAGAATGACATACAATACAACTGCTATCATATTTTTATATATGAATCAAGAAACTACATAAGTGTCCTTACAAACAACGGTATATTGCTGGGTCTTCCAAGTGCTCCACGAAACCTCTTTCTAAATTATTAACATCTATTTTATCAGCAATCAAAGACGGGCTTCAAAGTTATTGTGAAACTGCCTATTCTAGAGGTGGCGTGAATCAGATGTGGATACTTAAAAATTCCAAAGATCTTTTAGAGTACATACAATCTAACTCTCTTTCATCTTGTAACAGTATTAAAACCTTTGACTTTTCTACTCTTTACACCGGTATTCCACATTCCAAACTAAAAGACAAATTGAAAGAGTTGGTATTACTTTGCGTCATAAAAGAGCATGGCCAACGTAGATACAAGTATCTTGTCTTAGGGAGGGATAAATCATACTTTGTAAAGAATCACTCTGATTCAAACAAAAAATTTACTGAAACCGATATTATCAAGATGCTTGATTTCTTGATTGACAACATATTTGTAACGTTCGGAGAACGTGTTTTTCAACAGACTGTCGGCATCCCAATGGGAACAAACTGTGCCCTTCTACTTGCCGACTTGTTTCTTTATTATTATGAGGCTGACTTCATGTAGGAACTTCTTAGGAAGAAAGATAAGAAGTTAGCAATATCCTTTAACTCTACTTTCCGTTATATAGATGACGTTCTTTCACTAAACAATTCAAAATTTGGTGACTATGTGGAACGCATCTATCCCATCGAATTGAAGATAAAGGATACTACAGATACAGTTAAGTCGGCTTCATATCTTGACTTACATCTAGAAATTGACAATGAGGGTCGGTTGAAAACAAAACTTTACGACAAAAGAGATGATTTCAGCTCTCCAATTGTGAACTTTCCATTTCTAAGTAGCAACATTCCAGCAGCACCTGCATACGGGGTATATATCTCCCAATTGATACGATATTCCCGTGCTTGCATTTCCTATCACGATTTTCTTGATAGAGGGTTACTGCTCGCAAGGAAGCTATTAAACCAAGAGTTCCAAATGGTGAAGTTGAAATCATCCCTTCGTAAATTTTACGGACGCCATCACGAGTTGGTTGACCGTTATGGAATAACCGTTTCACAAATGATATCGGATATTTTCCTTACGTTGTGACTACAATCCCCTTCCCTTTCATGAATGTGACCTACCGAATTAGACTATTTACCGGATTTGTTATCACATAAGCAACATGACGGGTGCCACATGTGGAGCAGGATCTACTTACCCTTCCGGAGCACCTGAGATCACCCCTAGTTTTTGGTGGGGTTCGTGTTGTTTATTCTTAAGTTTTCTATGTTGTGTCATGTGTACTACTGTGTTTTTCTGTTTGTCTTTTTCATTTTTAGCCATGTCGTTGTCAGTTTGTTTTAGATTTATGAGTTTGACTGTCCCTTTGGTATCTTTCGTCCCTCTTTTATAGACACTTGTCTTTAAATGATTTTATATGTTGATATCTACTATATTTTAAGATGTATGTGTCACTGAAAAGTTGTTTCAGTGGGACATATGGCAAAACTGCCATATTTGTAACCAGTTTTAAAGTGTTGCTTATGTTTTCCTTTAACATATAATGAAATGCCTTTTGTCACTAGGATTGTATATTGTATCAATTGGCTATAATTTGTTATTTGCAGGGTGGAATTACATACAAGTATACCAATTCAATTAAATGGTGTATGCTTAATGGGTAAGGTGTTATATTTCAATATGAAATGCACTTGTTGATGGGAAGATATACCCATACGAGTTAAATACAAAGTATAACAAACCTATTTCACATTTTGATCCGGCAAAGCCATCGTTACATAGACATGTGCCATCTACGCATGTTCCTCCATTCTGACAAGGCTCCATGGGACATGGCACTATAAACAAATAGATTCTATGTTTATTAAGATGTGACTGTAATCTCTGTTTTTCTCTTATATAAGGCAAATATCAAATAAACAACAAATTTTTATATTTTGTTTTCTAAATCGTAATTTGTACGAGTCCTGTTTATAATTCTATAGAATTAGTTGCGGGTTGGGTTTTTTTCGTCTTCTATTCAAATATACTTTTATTTTTTCTAAATTTTAGAAATGAACATATTAAAGGGGGTAATTTCAATAGTTTTATATTTGTAATACAAATAAAAAGATTTCTTTTCTTTTTTTCTTTATAATTGATGTTGCTTGCCAAACTGACAACTTTCAATATTACAAAATTAATTCCTGACTTTGTTAAGAAAAAAATGAAAAGGGACTTAGCGGTCAATCTGAACAACGTTAATAATGTATGCAACAAACATTCAGTGAATACAGTTGAAAATTGATTTCATTTGAGTTCTTACCTGTGTATATTTTGTGCAGTTTTTGTTTCATCCGAACCGTTGCCTGTTTCACTTCCGATAGTGTTTGAGCGATATCTCTATAACTGTCCAAATCAAGATTGGTATTGCCGAAGTTTGCATTTTGAATCTCAGTTGCAGTACTGGAACATTGATCCGAACTGACTAAACCAATGATGAATAAAACTAAAACGCTACTCAATGACAGCATTTTGTACAATGTTTAAAATTTAGGTGAAACAGTCGAAGTAAATGAACTCTTAGTCTACCAATACTTGTGTATCTGTGTAAGAAAGATATTCTAAAAACTAAAAGTGTGAACGTTTAAGGTAAGAAAATGTCATGATTGGATATAATTATGTCATACCATTAAATACTTTCTTTGGCCTTTTCAACATTTTTTTATTCGAGCGTCACTGATAAGTCTTTTGTAGACGAAACGCGCGTCTTATGCAAATACAAAATTTCAACCCTGGTATCTATGATGAAATTATTAACATATAATCTGCACTTTGTTTTATAGTTCTTAAATTGTATCACAATGTAAACTGCTACATGTATACCCATTTTTTTACTTTTTTTCCTATATTATGTCTGTTTGTTTTGCTGACAATATAAAAGAATTGCATGCCATCACGAGTTGGTTGACCGTTATGAAATAATCGTTTCACAAATGATATCGGATATGTTCCTTACGTTGTAACTACAATCCCCTTCCATTTCATGAATGTGACCTACCGAATTAGACTATTTACCGGATTTGTTATCACATAAGCAACACGACGGGTGCCACATGTGGAGCAGGATCTGTTTACCCTTCCGGAGCACATGAGATCACCCCTATTTTTTTGGTGGGGTTCGTGTTGTTTATTCTTTAGTTTTCTATGTTGTGTCGTGTATGTTGCTGTCTGTTTGTCTTTTTCATTTTTAGCCATGGCGTTGTCAGTTTGTTTTAGATTTATGAGTTTGACTGTCCCTTTGGTATCTTTCGTCCCTCTTTTATACAATTGAAATGTTTAGCTAGCCATAAAACCAGATATAATCCACCATTTTCTATATATAATGAAACGCCTGTACCAAGTCAGGAATATGACAGTTGTTTTCCGCTCGTTTGGTGTGTTTTAGTTTTTGATTTTGCCATTGTAACTAGGACTTTCCGTTTTGAATTTCCCTTGGAGTTCGATATTTTTTATCTATCTTTTCTGTATGTCTATGTACAATCTGTTATTTTAATGTCCCCTCTTTGCACTATGCCACCTTTTTATTCTTGGGAACGTTTACATTGTATAGTGTTTTCATTTTGAGATTTCTGTCCAACGCTGTTTTATGATGATAACTGAAGAAATTTTAAAGTCGTTTACATTCTACGATGAACATGAATTAGAGAAAATATTGAAAATATATAAATGTATGTAATATTCTTGAAGTTCTTCATATGATATGGAGAGAAAAATATTAATGACGATTTAATGTAAAGCGTTTGTAAAATTATTATAAAAAGTAAAAACACAAAAATACTGAACTCCGAGGAAAATTCAAATAGGAAAATCAAAAATCAAAAGGCAAAATCAAAAGTCCAAACACATCAAACGAATGGATAACAACTGTCATATTCCTGACTTGGTACAGGCATTTTCTAATGTAGAAAATGGTGGATTGAACCTGGTTTTATAGCTAGCTAAACCTCTCACTTGTATGACAGTCGCATCAAATTCCATTACATTGTCAACGATGCATGAACAAAACAAACATACTCAAAGAGTAAAAATGTCAAAAATAGGGGAACAACAGTCAATATTGTGTTATCATCTTAATATCACTACATAAACAACAAATGTAACAAAGCAGCACAAAAAGGCATACATCAAATTTAACATTCTCACTCATATTATAAGATTATATGCTAAAGGTCACAGTATGTCAAATGTTTTCTTAAATGTATGTTGCATAAGGGGAATGTTGCTGTTATTGGAAGTTCCGTATCCTTAGATTTTATGTATTCGTCATCTGCATTATATTCTTCTAATAGCTCAATGTTTGAAATATCTTCTATGGAAATGAAAAAAATAAACAATGTCTTCCCTCAGTTTTAGTTTGTAACCTGGATTTGTTTTCTCTCAATTGATTTATGACTTTTGAATATCGGTATACTTCTGTTGCCTTTAATATTATAAAATATGAAGCATCATTCGTAAGTAAAAAAATCCATGTTCCCTTTTTCTTTAATAGAAACTTTGAAGTGTTATGCAATAAATAGACGCGATTTCAACATGAATTTGTATATAAGAAGGCTCAATTGACTTGTTCTATACTCATGTATAGCTGATCAGCATACTTGCATATAATAAACTTTTTAACTCTTACTCATGTTTTGTCAGAAACTATCTAAAAATATTGAGAACCTTTACAAAATAAGACGAAAAGTTCGTAGTTTCTAAAATAAACTTGTAAAAGTGCTTTTATATTTAAGGTCATTTATGATGCAATTTATATATATAGTATCTGATAACGTTTACCTATAAGACTTTTCATTTTACCTTTATAATTACCTTAGTGCATGGTGAACAGACACAGCAATGTAAAACGTGGACAGCGATGTATTCGTTGCCAGACAGGCAATAAAAAGTCCCAAAAAATCACAGATCAAAACGTAAACATGCATACAGTTCTAGATAACTATTTTATTTGAAACTACGGTCTAAATTATTTCTATCAATTCAATATTGATGGTTAATGCACAGAAATCTATGGCAAAGTACAGTAATTTTTTTTTTTTCTAATAGATGTGACTCCTCATATACATGTACAGTTTCTATAATAGAATAAAAATAAAAAGGATAAAGGTCAATAAGTCAGCCTACCAATGTACCGTATGATGGCCATTTGATGTTTTAAGAACGCTTTTGTGTCGATGTATCATTAACACATACAGAACATGACTTTTAAAAAACACTTAATAAATAATCAATTTTCAAACACACATTTTTCTTTAAGTTGGCCTTGTAACAACCCTTCCGTTCATGCCAGTATGACGAATTTGACCGAGCACTTTAGAACCTTGAAGATAAGAAAGATATAAAACGTGGTCTGATAGTTGACAGGCCTACAGATAGAAGAACAGCATGGGATCGTTTTCTGTAATTTTGTTTTTTACTTTTGTTTCCTCTGGTTGTGCATTCATTGCATCTCACAACATATTCAAATGGTCAGACTGTTGTAAGTATATATTTCATATTTGAAGTAATTTTCTCGAAATGGAAACGTTTAGGCAACACTTTTTTTCCTTTTTATAAAAGTGTTTTCTGAACGGGATACAAATATTTTGACGAAAAGAACATTGATGTTCCTAGTTCGGGAAGCAATTCAAGCGTGTAGGTCTGTTTACAAAAAAATAGTTGATGCATGATTTTAAAACATCTGTTCTTATTACACTAATGTTATCATTATTTTCTGTTTCCTAAAACATGGCAAATACTGATTTTTATCTTTGTTCCATTTAAGCTTTCTTGAAATTTTGTTATTACGTTATTTTCATTAGTCTCTAAAGAAGCAATTCTGTCGGCAAGAAACTTGAAAAATTCCGCTTTGTTGTCATCCTCATAGAGAAAACTACTCCAAACCCTTGGCGTTTTACCAGAACCAAAAACTTTCCGTCTAGCCCCAGTTCTTTGTCTTTTGTTTTCGTCCCTGCCTTTAAATAATTACCAACGATAAATGCGTCAGATTTGGATCATTTGATGACAAATCGCAGAATGTTTCAAGTATACACATTTGCTGAGATTTAACACCACATCATCCTGACACAAAGACGGAGGAGCAGTTTGGTTTTCATAGCTAAAGAAGAAATGAAAAGTCTAGAAAAGAGATCGCAATCAGTGTTCAGGTTCTCTAGCTATGTTTTTTGACACAAAAGTTTCAGTTTCATCTTACAGCTTTTATATGGAAACGTTCTTTTTCATCTGGTTAAAAAAAGCAAATTCTCCTTCGTTTCGCATTTGCTTCAAAAGATCGTACTGTTTAGACCCAATATCTTGGAGTTTATAAACTTTATATACATATCTTTTATACCTACTTCTGAATCAACAATTTTCTTAAAAGAGTACATTTTGTACAAATCTGACGACTCTTCTAGAAATGGATTTCCAAACTCGTTCATCACTTTAGAAAGCCTTTAAAGTTTTTCGAAGAAATCCTTTTGTGTTTTCGTAGAGTCTTCATGACGTCGTTGATCTGTTGTAGAATGACTCAATCCACTAAATCTTTCAAATTCATCTACCAGTCTACTAACTTCTGGCTCAGCTACCATCCAACGTCTTCGATTGAACGTATGGTACCCACATCGCTGTTCACGACTCATTATTCTGTGTTTGTGCCTGATCAATTGTAATATAAGAAATCAACTTGCTGGTCTTACGTACAGTAAAAATTACCATTTGCAAATTCCATTGCCACCTGTGGGTTAAGGCAAGCCATATCTTGGAGATAAATCGGTAACCATCAAGCATAATTTACACGATCAAGACTAAGATTGGTATCATGCTTGATATGGACTGTTTGTAAAGTACGATATCTGACTCGTGAAATGAGCGTACTACCGAAAGCACATGAAGTTCTTAATTCATAATTGAACGACAGAATTCAAACTGTGGTCGATATGACTCTTTTCCCTTTCACCCGTTGATCACAACCTTGAACGTTCCAGAGTCATGAACTTTATTTTCTGTCTTTACGCTTTCATAAAGGCTGAAATTATCGATTCAAGCAAACCACATGCAGTTATCTGATGCGCCTGTCTATTCCTAATTACATTTGAACATACATGAAAAGCATCTGCCATTTTAGGTGTTGCAATATCGGCTTGAGTGAGGGCACATGTCCATCCGCTATCACGCAATATATCACTCAGAATTTTAAAACAAGCCATTTTAATGTACAATCCACCAAACATGACGATAAATTTATGTTCTCCGTACAAATATGTCCATTCAAACTGAAATTGCTTAGCCAATACCAAAGGGTTAACTGCAGCTAGAATTGATGTTTGCCCGAAATTTAGAAATTAACCATCTTTTTCACCTTATCCATCCAATGCTTGACCATATACAGAAGAGCCTAGATGCTTAGAGGAATGAATGACGACCAAGATATGTTTAAGAAATTCTTCATCTGTTATAGATGAACTACGATTTCCATCATTTTGCCCTTGAGTGCGTGTAATTCGTTCTAATAAATAGTCTGCGCATGCGCGAAATTGTTAAAAAATGTCATCAAACAAATTCATAACATCATTAAAAAATTCAAAAGCGCCAAGCATGTACTAAATAGTTCAAATGTTTGCGTGAATTTGTAACATTTTTATGCATGCGCAAACCAAGAACATGTCAAATATTCATTTCTAGTATATACGTCACATGTAAGGAAGGTATCCACAAAACCTGATAATATTTTTTACTCAAAAAAGGTCAAAGAAAACGTTTTCCATAAAAATAAGTATTTCAATCTGGAAAAGACAGCCAATTTAGAAAAGGTGGTGGCCATCTTGAAAAAATGAAATTTTCTTATGGCCAGCAGTTTTTTTCTTAAAAAGTATCTAACAATGATACTTCGTGCTAATTTTCATGCTTGCATCATCATTTGCACAATTCCCTTGATTTTGCTTGCTAATATCTTCCACTATATTAGTGTCCGTCGTGTGTAGTTTTCTGTTAACCGTCGTCGGTAGTATAGAATGCTAGTAAATTTTATAATGCAGACAATCTGAGAGACTAAAAAGTCTCGAAATATCATGAACGGCAGACCTCTATTTCTATCAAAATTCATACTACTTCATATTAAAGTTTTTGTCAATTTGAACTATTGTCCATGTGATTTTCTTCAGCATACAAGATCTATAATCATACAAATACACCTGAAATCATCAATTTCTTTTTGTTCCTTCATTGATTATTTTATAACTTTTAGCGTTTTTGTCGTTTATCTTGAAATTGAAATTTGCACACAAAATGTACATGTGTAAACATCGAAAACGACCATGAAGACCACATGTACATATAAGCCAGTAACACAACCTGAACAAGTATTTACAAAATGAAGCAATTGAATTCTTTTAAATTCTGACTGTTTCTTTTGTCAATTCATTTTCTTTTAATGATGAGTCACGGTTATGAAATTGATAGAAAAAGACCATAATAAGTAAATTTATCAAAATGTTACAACAGTATCAATATCATTAAAGCAGCAAATGGCTCATTTCATAAAGTTTTTTTATCAATTTCAGTAATTTTGATATCATCTTGAAAAACAAAAAGTCATACATGGAAATACATGTTACAAGCAAAATCAAGATAACCTTGATCCCTCGCTTGAAATTATGTGTGTAGATCTTGTATCAATAATAATGTTGCTGTTAATGTAAACTATAATGCGTGTTTAAACATATCTTTTATGGTTTTCTTCTACCTCATATGTACAAAAATATCTTCCAATTGAGAAAAAGACTTATTCAGCAGGGATATAGTTATGATACTGTTGTCATGTCACAAAAGATGGCATAGTTTGGCTTGAATATTGATTTACTTATAGGGTCTTTAAATTGGAAATAAACACATTTATTCTAAAACCATGTTGTCGGCGTGATACGGATTAAGTTTTTCTCGTATATTGAATGTTGGTATGATACTAAACCATTGAGATTGTGCTTGGTATTCATATGATGGGGACATAATCTTTCAATCATTTAAATTGAGGTCTGGAGCTGACATGTCAGTTATTGCTAGTAGTCCTTTGTTTATTTATATCATTGTCATTTTGTTTAGTTTCTTTTGTCACTTTTCTGACATCAGACTCGGACTTCTTTTAAATTGATGTTTACTGCGCGTAATTCTGTGTGTTTGTTTTTCTACATTCACTAGAGGTACAGAGGGTTGAGATATCAAAACTTGTTTAACCTCGCCGCATTTATGCGCCTGTCCCAAGCCAGGAGGCTCTGGCCTTTGTTAGTATTGTATTATTTTTAATTCTAGTTCATATATATATTTCGGAGTAAAGTATGACGTCCAGTACACTGAACAAGTATACATTGAAAGCTATTACTCAAGTATATTAAAAATTAACTGATCTTTTATGTCAAACAGACATTTAAGTTCACGGTTGCATTTCTTTTTTAAAAGAAAGCAACGTGTTACCTTGATTAATTAGTCAATTAGTGTTATAACATAATCCAACCCAATCCAAATTACTCTCTTCAAAATGATTCTGTGAACTTCAACTTCAATTTCTTAATATTTTACGTATAAAATTCAAAATGTAGGAACAGCCGGGCATAGGACATTTGAGCAAACATATAAAATGCACATAGGGTCATTTAAGCGCCTGCATCATAGGACATTTTAGTGCCAGAATATTACCTTACCTGCATTGATTTTCAAATAGGATGTTTCAGCGTTCAATTTAACCGAGTTTAAATTAGTGATGTGCATTCGTAAACCTGCATGGAATATTTGTTTCCCACATAGTGTTTGAAAACAATTTGGTTGCATCTACAAACATGAAGCTGTGATAATGCGAATATATATCTATTGGTTTAAATACTGTTCGAAAATTGAAATAGATTGAAATAAGTTCAATGGACAATATATAGTTCTATGCCTGCCCACTTTTGTTTAGTAATAAAAAAAACGGACATACATGTTTTTGGCAAGAATTTAACATACCTTATCTTATATTTCAGCCGATCCAAATACACGTGTGCTCCATATGACCAATTTTGATGTTTCTCCAAAGCCTGTACACGTACCAGGTAATCTAAGTGTAACCATTGTTGGCGATCTTTCACACAGACTTCAGACGAATAGTCACTACAGATTAAACGTTACCATGGATAAGAGTCTTCTTAATAACTGGCACGCTGTTCCATGCGCTAATAAAGTTGGTACATGGTAAATACTTTTTATGCTAAAAATGCTACTTCATTATTTTTTCTTGTAGCTTCATATTTCTATTTACGAAAATAAATAAATGCATCAAATGCACATTTCTTGACAAACTTTTTTTGGAACACATAGATCCAAATCATAGATGACTCAATTGAAAGTTTAACGGATGCATTCAAATCAACGGAGATAAAATGAACAACCGACCTTAAGAATACATTTTTAATTAGGGAGTTCAAAACTTTTTAGGGGTTATTTTTTTTTTTTGGGGGGGGGGGGGGGGGGGCTGATATAACTAAAGCTATAAAAAAGATCTGGACAGTCTTTAGTAGATGATAAAGTAAAAAAAATGAATTTTGTACTGTATATATATATCAGCAACTACTGAACAGAATGAACTCATTTTTTTTTCTTATGGTAGGCACTGACGAGTTGCTTGAGTGTGTTAGGGGTATCGGTCACACACCTACTTTCTGGTGTTTTTTTGTACTTTGCATTTCGAGTGATTAGAACAAAAACTCAACAACTTCGTTTTTAGATTAAGTTTGGAACCATCGCTCATTTGCATTATAAAATTAAAAGTTGTATATAATTCAAAACTTAGGAATAACTTGGTTTTTTTCAGCGTTTACGACGATCCATGTGAGTTTTTACAAACATTCTCTTCAAATCATACCTGTCCACAAGCTTTCCTCGACAATGGTCTAAGCTGTACATGTCCCTTTGACCCTGTCTCACTAAATGTCAAGAATGCAGCCGTAGAAGTAAAAACGATTCCTAAAGCATGGAGTTTCTTGGCTAATGTGAGTATATTCAAGCAATTACATGGCAGTAAATCGTATCTAAAATAGCAGTTAAAGTTCATTGTAACATAAATTGGATTTTTTCCTTTGATGTTTTTATGAAATAATTTGCTTTAAAAGTGTGGTGAGGGAAAACCATGGTATATTATATGCAAATTTATGTTGTACCATAGTTTGCTAATTAAATATGCAAATCGACTAGAATCCAAAGGAAAAAGGCGGAGCTCTTTTCTTTTCTTTTTTTTTAATGTATCCGCCTCTAAAATATTTAGGAAACTGTAAAACGTACTAAAAGGTCAAGATCTTCATTTGTTTTCATTTTATAAGAAAAAGCAATAAATTATGTGTACCACATTTCAAGAAACCCTTTTCAAACTACATAGAATTGTTACGAATTCCCTTAATTTTGGAAACAATTACTAAATGTTTCTTCTTTCAGTTTTGAAAAAAATAAAATGTAAAACTATCATTTCCATTGCGAAAATTAAATTTAAATTCGATTTAAAAAGGGGAGTACCTATACAAAAAGGAATAAATATCGGCTACAAATATCTGTAAAAAAACATGGTTAGGGGACATACACTATCTACGCCCTGGATACGCCACTGTTAAAATATTGTTTTATCATTAAAATTGTGTTTTAATAAATAATCTAATAAAATAACGGAAGAGAAGCATTTTTCAATTAGATGAAAATTCTGTAAAATATGATTAATTTGTATGATACATTGAAAAAAAATGGAAACAATTCTTACCGTCATTAGAATAATGATCAATAATTATTTAATCCTTGTCGCTGGAATCCGACATTTTTGTTTACCTCAGTCTGATGACATTATGAAATTACCTGCGCCTACAATCATACACGGGGCGCAAAACTAAAAACAAATCGGGGAAAATCCGACATTTTCGTTACTTTCTGCAAATTCAGGGGTTCTATTACATGAAGTACACAGACGATCATACACGAAGCCCAAAAGTGACTTGCGCGATCTTCCATTTCATTGGATAAAACTGTAACGTGATCAATTTCCAATATTAGTTGAAGGTCTTGAAGCTGTCAATCATTTTATCTATATTAAAAATTTTATATACCATGTGTCTTACTCATTAACATATTTAAACAAACTCATCCTTCGGATTCGTTTGTTTAAATAAGTTAACTCGTAAAAACCATGGTATATATAGTACTTACCGGAATAAGATTTTTAAAAATCTACATACCTACACACCATCTTCGCACTTCAGATTGAATAGTTAACTTAAACGTATACGTGTGTGTGTTTTTTTGGGGGATAGGGGATCGAACTAAGTAAAACTTACAGAGATCAACTATTCGTGCAATCTCGTTTCCAAAAGGTACACTGTTTGATAACAACTGTTGTATGTACCGAATTTTATTATTATTTTTTTTTATTTTTTTCTTTCTTTGTTTAATTTTTTTTTCACCTTTAATGTTATTTAGCCGTCTGCTGTGCATTTACAAAAACGTTAACATTGCACAGGTTATTCGGTCTTATTTAATAGTTTATTTGGTTCTCCATATCTGTAGATAGATCATGCATGATCAAAATGCATATCTACGCCATTTTCAACTTATTCAATTATTGCTGTATTTTTTTTTTCCCCAAATGCGGATTACAATAATCGTCATGCATGAAGAGGCAGTGATAATTGTCATCTTACAAGTAATGAATAAAATGCTACCTAATGACATTCTCGTATTAAGTTGGTATGGGAGTCTAAATTAAAAATGATAGAATTTGTTCATAATTTGCCAAAACGTAGTATCTATTGATATATGATCAAATATATCATAAAATTGATAGGTCACCGCGCATTTTCTCAAGCTACAGGTCGTGACAAAATGACATATTTTGTATGGATTATACAGGAAAAAGCACCATTATGTGATTAGAAGTTCAACTAAATGATAGAATTGTAAAATAAAATACGAGAAGATAGTTTTTTTCTAAAATGCTTTGAGAATATCAAAAGAAAAGATAGGGTCATCGTGCGGTTTTTTTTCCGGCTAAAATATAAAAAAATAAAAAAAAAACATGTAGATTCCTTCAGAAAAGGCATTATTTCAGAGTTACCTCCCTTAAAATGCCAATGTCAAAATATTAAAATTCAAGCAGAACTAATCAACACTTGTACAGATATTAATATTTATTAGTTATAATCTTATAAATTTGTTCTTTTAAATGCAAATTCACATTAGTTATCTACATTTCTGCATCAAATTTTGTTTAGTATCTTGATTGAAATCTGGACCTTAGACCTTTGATTTTTACAATCCAACATGGCGAAAGACACCCATACCACCTTAAATGTGATGATTGTTAAAATAAAAATACATCTGTTTCTTCTTTCAACATGAGCATCACGATCATGCACGATCACGATGTGTTTTATCTATTGCTTTACTTTACAAACCTGTGATCAATCATTTTGTCTGTCTATTGCAGGGTGATTTTAGAGCAAGAGTTGAAGTACTTGATGGTACCAAAATGATCGGATGTTTAGCAGCAGAGCTGTCCATTACGATACCATGTCATGGATTTTTGTGTGGTCGTTAAGGAAAAGATCCCAAAAATTGAAATAAAGAGAGGTTATATAAATTGACATTTCCTTATTGTTTGGGGTTCATTGCAACTTATTATACATTATCATAGTTGTTTCTTTGTTTGATGAGCGAATCTACCACGACGAATATAGAGCAACGAATAACGTACAATATCTATCGTCGAAAGAGACTTGACCCTGAAAAAATTATCTGACTTTATTCGAATGTATATTTACCAGTATTGGAATTCTATAGGATCAAGAATCATCCTAGTACTAATTGTAATTCCAATACCCAGTGGCGGATCCAGAGGGAGCGTAGAGGGCGTACGCCACCCCCCCCCCCCCTTTTGCTCGGCCTTTTTTTTTTTAAATGATTAATCAGACTTTGCCATTTCCCGTGTACCTTAGTACTCTGGTATTTAATTTTTATGCGACAATTCTTTACTTACTAGAAAGATATATTTTGCTGAAATTTACTGATTATCAAAGTCATGTGATTCGCTACGGTGGAGTTGACCAGTGCGTCGCTCTGTCAAATTACAGTAACACAATGCTTAGGCTGAGTGAGGACGACAATCATTACACCTTCATAGCAACACAACATTGACTTCTATTTCACTATATCACAAAACAGAAAGTAATACTCTATAGACTCTCACTCCACAGCAAATGGGTGTCATCTAAAGTTACTACGAAAAAACCCAAACGCCCCAGCCTATTTTAAAATAACATAGCTGAATAATGATCCCTTGGGCAGTCATTTTAAGCTCTAGATAGATTTAAAGTCGTAAGTAAGAACCAATGGATTTAAGGAGACAGTCTTGGATATTTGAGAGAAAAAAATTGACTCTGATTTTTGCCGTAATGTCTGACCAGAATGTCTGTTTCGCCGAACTGTTATAAGGAATACTTTTTTCAAGACCAGACTGCAACCTGCCTGCTGGGTGTGGCCTTTATAAAAAATTCTGGCCGTATCTGGATTGAAAACAAAAATCTTGTCCACCTTTTTGCTATTAGAAATGAATATTTCCAACAGAATTGTATGGCATTAAATGAACATGATGAATAAAACAGGCATATTTTTTTTGTGGCAGGGATTTTAATGTCTGACCGGAATGTTCTTATTTGATAGACAAAAAATAGGGAGAATACAGCATTGAAAATGTCCAACCCTATAAACACCATTACAGCAACTACAAAATATGCCCCACGCCAGGAACGGTTTTTTTTTTAAAGTGCATATTACTTTATTTTATGCTTTTAGCCCAAAAAAGGGCCCCAAAAAATTTCGCATCGCTCCGTTCGGCGATCTTTAAAAATTTCGCCCCCCCCCCCTTTCCAAAATCCTGGATCCGCCCCTGAATATCTACTAGTACTAATTGTAATTCCGATATCTACTAGTTGAAAAAGGGATATCTATATTTGTACTAGAAGAATCCTGGACAGTACTAAGAGATATATACAAAGAAACAATAAATGAAATATGTTGTTCTTATCTATAATACTAAAATTACGAGGTCCAATTTGTCAGCCGCCATCACGTAAAAACGACGAATCAAAGAATTCAACTTTATATACAACTAATATAGTACAAAGGTGTAGATTAAAAATTACACCACTCCAGGCCCTTTTGTTTTCCGCGTAATTAATATTGCCAATAATTAGGAAGTTCCGGGTCGAGTCCGATACCGATACCAATAGTATAATCACCTGTTACCTATTACCTTATCTGTACGTTCCGCATCTGACAGGCGCACCACCAAACGGTGTATTCAGGATTAATATGTTATATACACGGGTCATAATCACAGGGTTGACACAACTAAATTGTCAAATTGTTACCTATTGTAGTATTTTAATCCGTAAGAATTTCTAAGATAACAATACGAATACTAAAAATCTGGACTAAAAATAAGTTTCAATTTGTTAGCGGGCATGACGTAAAACAGCGAATCAAAGAATTCAACTTTATTTATAACTAATATAGGACAATGCTGTTGATTAAAAAATACTCCATCCAGGACCTTTTGTTTTCCAATTAATTAATATTACCAATAATTGATAAGTTCCAGTTCGACGGGTTCAAACAGAAAGATTTGAAAGCAGAGAAAATTGTGTATCTTATAATCGGCATGACTTTATCAGATGACAGTACTAATAGTATACTAAGATAAGGCTTGCGCATAGTTATATACTTTAATTCAGTCACGGACCCGCGATAGCACGGTTGTGTTCTAGTCTATATAATATTATCAAACTTGCCTGAACCAAAATATTGATAAACTTCTCATGTTTACAAAGTTTTATAAATTAAAAGGACATTACAACCAAAACTAAAAATGTTATCGGAAGTGTTTTGAATTTGTCCATCTTGTTAAGAAGATGAAAATTAATGCAATGATAATTATGATATCTTTCAGAACAAAATTATACCAAAAACATCGTTGCATTTTCAATCATGAATGTTTCAATATTAATATTTAAAAGACAATCTTGTAAACTAACGCAAAATCGGGGTTTGTTCTGTACTCACTCCAAGTTGTAAAGATAATAATGTTTGACTTATCAACAGACCATGCTCAAAACATAAGCAATTAATTATAAATAAAAGAATTTCCCAAAAGTTGATAATCATGTCAGTGCCAATGTACACTCGAGGACTGATAGTCCACCAACAGAGATACCGACCCAGTGCTTTAAAATGAAAAGAACACGTCATAAATTGCATGCGTTCGAAAAGCTTTTCTTGATTTAATACCTTCTTCATGAACGCTCAAAGCCGAATATTTGAAAGATAACAATGAATACATGATAACCTCAAAACTATGTGACCAAAAAGGACCTAAAATAGCCAGATTTGCATCCATTAAATTAAGAATGGAAATTGGGAATGTGTCAAAGAGACAACAACCTGTCAAAAGCAGAAAACAGCTGATGGTCACCAATTGGTTTTCAATAAAGCGAGAAAATCCCGTACCCAGAGTGCTTCAGCTGGTCCCTAAACAAAATTGTGTACTAGTTCAGTTATACTGGACGTGATAATAAACTCCGAAATATTTAGAAGAAACTAAAATTGGGACAGGAGCAAAAACGCGGTGGGGTTAAACATGTTTTTTGAGATCTCAACCCTGCCTCTTTATTAACTCTTACCAATATAGAAAAACAAACACACAGCAATACGCGGAGTAAAACTCAGTTTAAACGAATTCCGAGTCCGATATCAGAGTAGGTAACAAAAGAAACTAAACAAAATGACAATGACAATGATACATAAATTAACTACTAACTGCCAGCCCAGACCGCAAGTAAACTGATTGAAAGAGTATGTCTTCATCATATGAATGTCATAGACAATACCTCCCGTTAGAGGTTCAGTATCATACCACCAAAAAGTATATGAGAACTATATAAAAGCCAAAATGAGTGCCTAGTTTATTCTTCCCTTTCCTTATTTTGATAACACGCAAGTGTTCTACGTCTGTGTATGTTGTAAGAATCTTGAAAGGAAATACAACAGGAGTTGTAGTGTTTCGTGATTGATGATTACATTTATTGTACCTTTGACAAAACAAATATTTAATGAATTACAATTTATGACAAAAGTAAGCAAAGACCCATTGAAACAACATCTGATAAACAAATTTAATAATACTTTTAGATATTTGGATGATATTTTGGCTCTCAATAATGACGACTTCAGTATGTATATTAATGAAATTTATCCTGTTGAACTTACTTTAAATAAAGCTAATACTAACAATGACCACTGCCCTTTTCTCGATCTTGATATTTATATCACTAACGAAAAGCTGAATACTAAAATTTATGATAAAAGAGATGATTTTTCATTTCCTATAGTTAATTATCCATTTTTAGATGGTGACGTTCCCTTGTCACCATCTTACGGTGTTTATATATCTCAACTTGTACGATTCGCTCGTGTATGTAACAATGTTTTAGATTTCAACGAGAGAAATTTATGTATTACTGAAAAATTATTACACCAGGGTTTTCGATATCACAAACTAGTCAAAACATTTACTAAATTTTATCATCGGTTTTAGGACATCATTCGTAAATATAGCTCAACATGCAGACTTCTTATACGTTCGGGTATTTCACATCCAACTTTTTATGGAAATATTCTTTATAAAGCACAAAGGTGTCAGTATTCACCTCAAAAACTAACAAAACCTTTGAATAGACTTATTAAGAAGGGATATAGTTACGATACTGTTGTTAGGTCATTAAAGATTGCATATTTTGGCGTTAATATTGATTCACTTATAGGATCTTTGCATCGGAACTAAACACATTTATTCAAAAACCAGTATTTGGCATGACACGGGTTATGTTCTTCTCAAATATGTTATGATGGTATGATACTAAACCCCTAAAGGGAAGGATTGTGCCTGATGTTCATATGATGAAATCATAATCTTTTAGTCAGTTTAATTGAAGTCTGGAGCTGGCATGTCATTTAACTGCTAGTAGTCTGTTGTTATTTATGTATTATTGTCATTTTGTTTATTTTCTTTGGTTACATTATCTGACATCAGACTCGGACTTCTCTTGAACTGAATTTTAATGTACGTATTGTTATACGTTTACTTTTCTACATTGGCTAGAGGTATAGGGGGAGGATTAAGATCTCACAAACATGTTTAACCCCGCCGCATTTTTGCGCCTGTCCCAAGTCAGGAGCATCTGGCCTTTGTTAGTCTTGTATTATTTTAATTTTAGTTTCTTGTGTACAATTTGGAAATTAGTATGGCGTTCATTATCACTGAACTAGTATATCTTTGTTTAGGGGCCAGCTGAAGGACGCCTCCGGGTGCGGGAATTTCTCGCTACATTGAAGACCTGTTGGTGACCTTCTGCTGTTGTTTTTTTCTATGGTCGGGTTGTTGTCTCTTTGGCACATTCCCCATTTCCATTCTCAATTTTATTTAATAATGTTTATGCTCCCAAATTTGCAATCCTTTCGCTTTCTAAAGAAATTTAAAGTCATGACAAAAAAGACCAGAAGAACAAGAAAGACTCTTGAAAGCGTACGACACAAATACAAGAATTAAATCAATCCAAAATATAAACAGAATACAACAACAGTTAGGTAAACAGAAAAATAAAAACACTGCAAGTATATGGAACACATGATTTATGAAAATGACATACATGAGTGAAACCATCAATAAACACAATACATGAAGAATTGTGTGATAGACATTTTATTTTGTGTAAGGGCAGCCGGCTACACTGTTGGGTGTACACACATTTTTGTGTTTGTAAAAACAAGGCCGTGCATTTTTAAGGACGCCATCATGAGTTGTTGACTGTTATGAAATTATCGTTTCACAGATGATGTCGGATATGTTCCTTATGTCGTAACTACAATACCCTTCCCTTTTCACGAATGTGACCAACCGAATAAGACACTATTTATCGGATTTGTAATAACATAACTTGCAGCAACACGACGGGTGCCACATGTGGAGCTCCCATCTGCTTACCCTTCCGGAGCACCCGAGATCACCCCCAGTTTTTGGTGGGGTTCGTGTTGCTTAGTCTTTAGTTTTCTATGTTTTGTCTTCTCTACTATTATTTGTCTGTTGTCTTTTTTATTTATAGCAATTGTGTTGTCAGTTTATTTTTCAGCATTATTTTAAATTCTAGACGATCTCGTTTTTTTTAATGTGACAGTTTGTGTATGTTGTTTTGATCTTAAAATAAAATATACAAACGGATCTAGTGTTTTTCGATTGATGAATTTGAAAATAACATATTCCAATATTCGTGTTTTAAAAATTGCAATTAATGATTAATTTTGTATACTCTCGGAGTCAAGGGTTGGGAATAAAGAGCAGCACGTTTACATAACTGGTTTTGTAAGATTGTATATACAAATAGAAAATTCGTTCCAAATATTAAAGAATACTTACTGAATTGTTTTAATCCTTATAGAATAAAAGGGATACAATCCGGGGTGACTGTAAAATATATTAAACATAATTCGTGTTATGCAAATCATTTGAATTACAGTTATCTCTCTTTTTACGTTCTTGTGTGGGTTTTTTTTAGGCAAGCTGCTATTTACTAATGCTGAAAGTATTTTTGTTTACGTTAGCAGTAAAAAAAAGCGTTTGCCTTTTAAGAGCAATTTAGTTTGTAAAACAAAGTTCTGCTTTTGTAACCTGAATGCATATTCCCAGTTGTCAGTAGTGTGTTCACACAAGCAACTTGGTCATCGTGTCCAGAAGAATTATTTGACCAAATATAATGTTGTCCTGCTTTGTTTTCAACTTTGGAATTTGCTGTCATTTCCCTCAGAAGTCTTATAAAAATATTTATTCTGTTTTGGTAAGTTAATAGTGAACCGTATTTGCTATAATCAGAAACATACTGTTCCCAGCAATGATGAAGCTTTCTTTCTTTAATTTAAAATCCATAGTTGTTAATAAATGCTTAATGGGACGACATTTTAAAGTAATATCTTAAATTAAGGATAATGAGCTGAATGATAAAACAAACTCATTTGCAAATGGGTGCATTACTTATCTAGATCAAACAACGTTCAATTCTTGACAGATCTGGTCTTTTTTTGTAAATGTCTTAGTGAGCTAAATTGGTATTTACTAGCACAGCTTATAAAACGAGGTTGCTAATATGCTTGGTCTATTTCCAATTTTGTGGTTTTTTTATAGTGATTAAGATTATGACACAATGATGACTGCTGTACCCTTATTTTTGACATTATTTACCAATTATGTCTGTTTGTTTTGTTTACATATCGTTGTCAATATAATGGAATGTGATGCGAGTTATACAAGTGAGAGGTTTAGCTAGCTTTGAAACCAGATTGAGTCCACATAAGAAAATCCCTGTATCAAGCCAGGAATATGACAGTTGTTATCCATTCGTTTGATGTCTTTGATCAATGTACATTTCCATCATTGTTGGATGCATATGACTATGACTATGAAAAAAGCAAACTTTGTTTCAATCTGCCCAGTATTTTCTGATGTAAAATGTTTACCTAGACTACCCTTTGAAGCATGAAGCTGAATTACAAATAGCTTACTCCACAGCCATAGCTTGATTAAAATCCCATTGTCACATTCTACAACAAATTAACGAGATATTCTTCACAGACAGGACAGTATCAAGTATCCATATCAAACCTGAACTAAGATCCTTAACAACTTATTATTTTTAAATGATGGGTGTATTTCATCATTTTTTTGTGGTTTTGCACATAGTATGGATGTTTTTTTGTGGTTTTGCACATAGTATGGATGTGTTGTCACTTTTCAACTGAGTTTTAGAGTACTATAGTTTATAATGTTGTGCTGTGTAAACAATGTCCCAGGTAAAAATCAAAGTTCAGAACTTTTAAACAATTTAACAGTGCAACTTTCGTAAAAATGCCTGTCCTAAGCCACAAAGGAGTGTACAATAATTGTTTTGTTTCTTTTGCTTATTATCATCTTTTGATTTGTTTCATATTTTGCAATCCATTGGCAGTACAAGTTTTTCTCATTTGTAAGGAATTGTATGTCAATCTTAGCTGTTTGCATCCATTGGTATTGGATAGATAATTGTCTCACTGCAAATCATATCATATTTCTGTTTTTTATAGTAAAGAACAAAACATTTATTGGAGGGGCATAAAATATCTACAACTCTTATTGGAAAGATATTTGCATATATAACAAATCATATTTCAAATATTTTTTTTTATTTCAACATTCATTATCACAATATAGAAAAGGTTTTAGTATAATAAATAGAAATGTTCATAGTCAAGTTGGTTTCATATATAACTTCAGGTCAACATTTCACACGAAAATAATATTATCTTTTACATGGAACCTATTTGCTGGTTGATTCTTTTTTCTCTCTTTTTTCAGAGTTGGCTAATTTTTCTATTTTTTCTATTTTCCAAATGTGCCAATAACATCGAAACCAAACATTTAAAATTTTGTAGTTAAATGCAAGAGCATGAACATTTTGTAGCTAATCAAAATAACTCAATGTTTACTGCAATATATATCATGAAATACGTTTTTATTTTTTGTCATAAAACATGAACTTGTTTGAAATTAAATGCTTGGCACATTTGTTTTTTTTTCTTCTTTTTTTTCTTTGAAAAAATAACTTTCTACTCTAGTATTAACAAACAACAACCATGTACAAATTTACATGTAAATATTTAACAATAAATTATTAACCAATTGCCATATGATTCCATGTTTTTGATTGTTCAAAGGCATGTGAAGCCATCATGGCCTGATTTTTACACAAAATGACATCGTTTTAACATGAAGAATTACCAAAGGGATAGATATTATTGAACAGCAATTTGCTGTAGATATAGACAAGATTTGATCTTGCAGCAAAGCCCTAAGCATAAGTATATTTATTTCAGGGCAAATCTGTACTTTTCCATATGGCCATATGAAAAAAAATCTGAAGCTGCAATGCCAAAAAGGTACTTATAGCAAAAAGCCCAATTCTTTCAAATGTAAAGAAGCCACTATACAAGGCCACATTGAAAAAACACACAGAAGCTCCGGATCTAATTTAGTTTTACTTCCTGAATTTGTTCAAGAAGTTTTTAATTATTACATATTTATGTAAGTAAAGGATCTCTAATATACATTTTATTATAATATATTTTCACATCTTTTTAGCACTGTTTTTTAATTTTTGATGCTCTAATTTCAATAACTTAACTAGGGTCTCAGCCCATCTGAAACATTGTTTGAAACCTGATGAAAGCTTTGAATACATGCAGATTTTTAATTCTTTCAACCTATAAACATGATTAAATTGTAATTTAATGTTTAAAAAGCAATAATTACAAGCAAAACCTGATTTGTAATGATAGTTCTCTTTCATTTTTCTTTTACGAAGCAGTTTTGCACCTCTTTTCAACATATTTCCCATTTCAATTTTTTTGTCATCATTCAAATCTTAAATCATGAATATTCAAAGCTTTTATCATTTTTCGCCTGCATCTTTGAGATAGCTTCGACCCCAAATACAGATCTACGATTCCTTAACATAAACATAGGGTACCTAACATTCAATGCCCAACACATTTTGACTTTTATTATTTACATGTTTCGTATGATTGACTATATGATATGATATTAAAATTTGATCGACGGAATGAACCTTCATGTACATGTATTTGACTTTAATGAATGTTATAATGCAATAATCAGTAATTAATTACATTCGATTACATTTGCCATACCCGTACGCTATTCAAAATCGCAAAATTAGACTCTATTAATCTCATTTTTAACAAGCACTCTTCAATTAGAATAATTTTGCATTAATACTGTTCAACAATATAAAAAGTGTTGTTTGGAAATTTGTAATCAGCACTTTTTTTCTTGATTTTTCTTTTCAAAAGAAGGACTACATGCAACTATATAAATTAAAATTTCTCGAGAAAAAAACTTCAAATTTAGAATTAAAATTTTTTTTTTTCTTCTTATAACATTATTAAAATTGATATTTTTCAGAACCAAATTGAACTTTTGGCAAACATGTTTTAGTAGACCAGGAAGACACTATTTTTTGCACCAATATTCAGAATTATGCTTTTAAACTTTAAATAGCTTCCAATAATTTGAATTTTTATCATTAAAAGCACTAAAAAAACTGGTTCAATTATTTGATGAATTTGCATCTTTCAAAAATTTCAGGTTAATAAATAACATGAATAATGAAAACAAAACTTGTAATAAAACAAGCATACATAATAGAAGATAACAGTTACATTGTAAGTAATCTTTGATTTAGTCAACTGAACTATCTAGACATTTATTTTACTTATATATTTGGATTAACAGCATGTTAAAAGTAAATTGTAAAGATCGAAAGTCAATAACTTTTCTCTTATCGAAAAAAAACATCCCTGAGAAAAATCTTGACTATGTATATAGTCTTTTCAAATAAATTAATACTGTTAGACAAAACTTGACAACTTAGTGGCACTATGTACTAACTCGTCGTAAAAAAACATGTCTCTGACAATGTTGACCTCTCAAAGCTCCATATACTGTAAATTCAGAAATTATTGCGAGGTTTTCATAAATGTAAATAATGCGACAATTTGAGTATTGCAACAACATGAACAATAAGAATACTCATTCGGATATCAAATACATACATCTGTACATAGCTTTTCCTAAAATCGCAATGATTAAACTCACAATTTTGTTAATTCTTCAAACATGGCAATAATAAATGCATGCAATAATTTCTGAATTTACAGTACAATGTTTAAATTTGTTCACTACTCAAATACTGTTCAAGTCACAAGCTCATAATTAAAACTAAATCTACCCTAATCATTGCCATAAAACTGACAAAGATTTCACAATCATAACATCACTCTAATGCTTTGTGTTAGAACAGATTTGGCCATAAAAACAAATGGCTAATCTCATTTCGTATAACATGTAAAACATCATTCACGACCCATTTTTAACAAAGACATACATTCTAAATTGCAGCTTAAATGAACTTATAAATCAAGTGTATCTTCATTTTTATACTTGAAAAAATATATATCAACCTTTGAACTTATCAAGATTTCTTAATTCTTTAGAATATTTTTGCTAAGAAAGGTAAAACAAAAAGAACTATTGAAAGACTGAAATTTTATAATGCTGAACATTATACCAATCAAATTCTCTACAGAAAACGTCCCTGGCATTGCTTTTGTAAAATGGACAAAATGATTGAATAAATGAGATAAAAGTGAAATAAGAAAATTAAAATTTGTTAAATTTTGACATCAATTCAGAAAAATAGAGTTTCCCTCTTCATTCGTTCATATAATCTACAATACATTTAAAAACAGTCACAACAAATAAAAACCAGTATCACTTATTAATGAAAGACTATCACAGAAAAATGGCCACTACCCACAATGCACCATTGGCCATAAGACTAGATACATTGTTCGATTGTTTTTTTACGTCATGTGTTGCATCACTGCTCGTAAGGAATACAGTAACTCTCCTTGTAAACGGGCTTCTAACAACATTAAGTTCACATGTACCTGAAAGAATAAAAAATATAATATTATTAACTTATGTTTTTAACTTACTTAATTCATGGAAGTACAGTGTATACAATATTCGCATAGGAATAAGATGGCAGTGAATTTCGTTGGCAAACAAAATAACAGTGTCTGTGGTTTTAAATTTTGTAACATGTATGCTGTATGCATAGTATATAAAATTAGACTTTAACATACTGTTAAGGTTAGTTAAAGCTAATCAACCACATTTTTGGTGTGTAAAGTGTGCAGTTAGTGTTGTCTTAGTGTAACCAACAAATTTTCTTTCTATAATTTTTATAAAGATTCATATTTTTTTCTAATTGGAATATGTTTTTTTAACAACATTATTTTAGTGTTAGATATCATAAAGGTTATGTGCCTATTTTAAAAGAATTAATGTTCAAATATATTTGTTTCTTAAGATTTTTGTTGAAAAAGTCGATTATTTTTAAGCAGGGATTTTTTTCTGTGTAACTCTGATCATCTGATTTTCTCTATCTAAATATACCTACAAGTTTAGAGAACTGTAATTTTATAAAAAAATTTAACGTACCTTTTCAGAATGTCTGAATTCCTGCATACAACTGTCATAATCCTTTTTAGTCAGTCTTTCAGGATAACATGTCACAGTCTTTATGTATGATTTTAAATTCCTATCTAACAATTGGTTAACTTGGGAATAATTAAAGTCATCATGCATAATGCCATACAGGCAATGAATATAGTTCCAAATTGCACATCTGAACGCACTGGTATCAACATTTTTCACTTTCCCCATTCTGTAAAAAATAGAATAACAGTAATTAAAAGCTTGCCACACAATTATAATTTTTGATCTTTTCTATAGAATATATATGTGTTTATTCCAATTATATTCCCTCAGGGGGCAATGACAAAGATATAATTATATTAAAAGCTATTTCAAAAGCTTATGTTCATTTTAAAACAAACCATAAATTAAATGTATATACATGTATAAAAGTGTGACCTTATAGCAGAAAAGCATTCTAAGACAAAAAGGTTAGATTTATCTCCCTTACACCACTAAATTATATCATAACTTGATGTCTCTACAAAGACTACTTACGTGTAGTATGTTAAATTTATGGCAATGTTGAATCGATCTTCTAGATTACTTCCTATGTCTGATAATAAACGATTAGCTAATGAGAATCCATGCTCCTCCCAATTATAATCTTGTGCTCTGAATGTAGGTATAGAGTCAATATTGTCACGTTTAGCAAAATCCTGATAGCAAAACTCGGGATCCTCACAATATTTTAACACTTCTACTCTCGGTGATGGGATCGATGAACTTATTACTGAAAATCAAATTAGTAATAATGTCAATTATATTCGTGGTTATTTCTTCAAGACTATTTAAAATTCATATATAAGTGTATGCGTTTTATAAATTTTAGGTTGCTTCTTTTTAACACCAAATACAATGCTACTATTTCTCTAGTATTACAAAACTTATTGTTTGTCGAAGAGAAAAGCTAGTTTCAGCACATTTGGCAACCAATTTCTGTTGGCGGAAAAGCCTGGTGTCAGACCCAACAAGAATTATTACAATCATTTTTGTTTGAATATTTTGTTCCATAAATCACTGAAGTATCTGGTCTCGTGTGGAGAGTTGTCTCATGGGCATTCATACCACATTTTCTTATTTGTTGTTACAAAAGACCAACTGACATAGAAGTTTACAACTAAATGTCACTGTACAGCCTTCACAATGAGCAACAATAGTATATTTTTGAGACTTACATTCAACACTTTGATTTTCTATTGATTCAAATCTTTTTAATCTTTCTTCCTCTGTTGGATCATCGCTGTCGTCTTCGTTTAATTTTTTCATTCTTTCCATCAAAACTTCTATTTTTACTTCTGGTTCATTTCCCTAGAAATATAAACAAGAAATTTAAAGCACATGAAATAAATATCTATAATTATTTGAATTGAAATAATCAAATATCTTTTACAATTTTCCTGCATGTTAAACAGACTAGGGTAGCCCAAATTGAAGGATAATGGACAGCAATTTTTTTTCCCTAGTCAAAATTGGGGAATAATCAGGTATCTTTCAAATTCTTCCTTTGTTTTAAACAGGCTATTTTACATGTGTAAGCCCAGAATCAAGGTCAGCAGACTGCAATTGTTTCCTTATCAAAGATTAAGAAGAAAAAAAATTTTGAACTTAATATCCTTTTTCTAACAAAGCTAAATTTTATCTACATACACAAAGTTAACCAAGGTCTTTACTTGCGACCAAATATTTAAATCAAGGTCGTCACTTGCGATCAAATATTTACTTTATCGATTATGGTGAATGAAGTTGATTATCTCCACGTTTAGATACAGGTGAGGTAGATTAATTAATACACGATTAGATTTAAATTTTTTGGTATTAAATCTATTTTTAAACACTGGACATTAAGCAAACAACAATTCATCATTCTATATTTAACTTAAGTCACAAGAAATAGTTCTGACGTGATCAGAATATCTTCTAGAGACTGATTAATAATATCATGAATGTAACCTCCTTGTTCAGGTGCACTTTATATTTATATTAAAATTCTATCATGTTTATGTTGTTAACCATCAAGTACCTAATCAAATTATAATTTATTTATGGAATCTTATTACTTACTTGGCACAATTGTGAGAAATAAATATATAATATTTATTTCAAACTGCCCAAGAAATAAAACCTCCCAAGTCATTGCAAGTACCTGTGTGTCACTATCGGAATCGTCGCTCATCGATAACCGGCGGTGTAACGATTCTCCATTATGATCCAGCTCATTCCGTACACCACAACCATACACAAAACTACACATGGCATGGAAGTGTGCCATTAAACATATAGCCTGCATCAATTCTGATAGTGACCAATTGTCTTTTCCTCTTGTTAACTTCTGAAAAAAATAATACATTTTTTTATTATTTAAATTCTTGAAAATATTTTTTTTTTTATGTTTTGGGTATTTTTTTTAACCCTCTCTAGAGTATTATAATTTGTTTAAGTCATGATATTAAGTAAGATGTCCAAATAAATTTTAACAGCATTTTGGACAACAACTCAAAATGTTTCATTTCATTAAAAGTGACAGACGAAATAAAAGTTAGCAGCATACAACCAGTTAATTAGAATGAACAGTAAACCAGACATGACACTTCCTTGACCAGTAGATAGATATGATAAAGACATCATTATAATAATTTAGGATAAAACTCTTCTGGCCAAAGATGACAAGAGTTATAAATACATCGAGGTTATCCAAGTATAAAATCTGTCATTAGGACAGTCCACTCATCATGTACTTGTACAAGTATCTTGTCTAATCAGTAAAATACTTCTACCACTGTCTACTTGTATAGTATGATTCATTTCTTCTTCATAAATGCAAATTCTGCTTCATTTTTGTTGGTATGGTTTTCAAAACAGCAAATAATTATGAACTTGTTCTATTTTATCCTTGTTTTTTTTAAACCAAAAATATTAGACCAAATATTCATATGATTCACATGAGCAACTTTGAAATCTAATACAGCACCACCAGGGGGCTTCCAACTATATGTCCCCTTTCAAATGCATTGATCGCCCAAAAATGGGGTTCCAACCCTGCAAACATCCCCCTGGATCCACCACTGACCACAATCATAGACTCAACTGTCTAGACATTCTGCTTGACCAACATGTGAACAGTCAACCAAAAAGGCATAGAATATAAATTTAGAAATTAAGTATGAATATGTATACTTACTTCAATATGAGATTTATTTATCAACCATGGTCTGTGTGCCATTAATTTGTTAAGTTCAAACAGGTTCCTAATTTTCTTTGGAATATGACTTGGTCCCTTTAACCAATCAGGATCTCCATTTTGTAAGATGAACTCTTCTTCATGAAGGTGTATTAAATATGTACACTGATGTCGTGATGCAGCCTAAAAAAAAATCATATACACCATGATTTATGAACACTATCTAAATTCAATTTTAATACCAAAATAATATAAGTGTTAATGGTACATTCAATTAGATGTTGGCTTGATTTCTGCCTGAATTTTCTCTTCATTTATCAAATAATTCAAAATTATAATTTTCAATGCTCTGGGTTGTTTTTACAAAAATAACACCACCTGGCCAATATTTCTTCTTCAAGTACATGTAGCCTTTCAATTTTAATCCAACAAAGAGACTTTGAGAAAATGAACCCATTTTAATTTAAATTTTCAATATAGCTCTTCAAAATCTAATAAACCCTCTGTAATTGGAGACCGTAATTGGAGACCGTAATTGACATCATTGTATAACCCAATCACGCCACAAGTCACACGAGCAATTTACATTTGTCAGACGTTTAAAAAACTGTGTTTGCGGTAAACCAAACGCTTGTCACTTATATGTAAGTTTGTTAGTTGCTACAGGGCCCTCCCATTTAAATTAGTTTGTGGCTATACATTATTATGTACTGTGTGTGTATTTATACCAAATAAAACAAGACAAACATTGCAAAAATCGTGTTTACTAGTATCTTACTAGAATCAGGTTTTTTCTGCTGACCTTTACAAAATAAATACATAACAAGCAATTAACAGGCGTCTTTGTCAGCTAAAAGTTATTACGACCTAAATATTGTTTTGCATCGAAAACAAATAGTGAAAATAGCGATTGCCATTATTTTTTTTTCATCCTTTACCATTGAAATACTATACATCTATTAATAAAGTCAATAAAAGCATTTTCTGACTACCTCTTTACTAGATTATAACTGTTTGAAGTATTTTTTATCCTTACCATAATGGCGATGTAGTGTCTGTAATGAAATGGTAGAGGTCCATCTCCACGGAGCAAATATTGCTGGGTCCGTAAGAAGTTTTCTAGATAGGTCGGGTGGTACCCCATCAACTGCGTCAAGTGGTCCAGTCTGTTATTCTGTAGGAAAGCGTCTATAAATACCATTTGTGTCTGAAAAGACAGAAAAAAAATAATCATAAGAAATAGTTGATATTTCAAACTAATTCCTCTTATCACACTCACTCACTCACTGGACTTTCAAATTATTGGAAGGAGTTGGTGGGATGGTATTCAAAATTCATAGGCTTCATACAATGACAAGTTTTAAAAAATTTACTTTAATTATGTATACAATTTTTTGTAAGGCAATCTTGGCCAATAAAGTATTCTAAACTTTGTAAAATCTAAAAAAAAAAATAAGAATGGCCAATGATCTAATAAACTTTCTAAAGTCCAATTATAAAAAAATATAACCTTTATTATTACTCAATATTACCCGTTTACAATATGCCAGCATTTGTATGTCAAAGATGAAATGATCAATGTTATTATCTTTTCTATGACAACTACATTTGTGTACATAATCATGCTATAAATTTTAATATTGAACAAACTTAATCAGAGTTATCACATTAAACACATTAAGCAGGTAAATTATCACCTGACAGATGGAAAGTGTGTTTGTCTAATAATTTACAATTATAACACTTTAATTATGGATTTCATAAGTTTATTACACTCTTAATGATATATTACATAATTCGAAAAATATGCCTACAAAATCTATCAATAGAATTCCCTAAACTGCAATATTATCATTAATGTAATCTATCAAAAATAGCTGTAATCAGCAAACCTTGGCTAATTAAGTAATAATTTAATTAAAGTCATGTTTATAAGTTCTGTCAAGTGTGACTGACTGATTGCCTGTCAACTGAGCTTTGACAAATACATAAAGTACAAGGACAGAACATCCATTAAATTCAGTTATATTTGGTAAAAACATTAAGATTCTTTTTACACCCTCTACAGAAATCTATATTTCATATTTTGTGAAATAAAAAATGGTTATGGATTTACAACTTATCTATTTTTCTAAAAAGCTGATTTATTTAAAAATGGAAAAAAAGTCTTCTCCAAAACCATGTGAATAAAATCCAAACTGAAATATTCCTTTCCAAAAGTACTTAGGATATAAACTCTCATCTTAATGTATTTAGACAAAGGTCTTAATAACATGTAAATACATGTACCAATTTTGGCTCTTAAAAAATATAATCCTTTTTCAATTGCTCTTCAATAACTTCTTTTTATCTTATCTTATTTTCCATTAAAAAAAAATGTTTAAAACTCTACCTTTTTATTTTGAAAATCCTGTAGTTGGATCATCATTTTTCTTTCTTTCACAATATATATAATCCACACACAAAATATAACCATTCACTGATATATAACTAAACACAACCTATCTGCTTAACATCCTTAATTAAGAATAACAAGATCCTACAGTTTCATCAGCTATTTATGTATTTCTTGATTGCATCACCCTTCCACAAACCTTAAGCATGTAATTGCATCAGCAAATCTACCCTATACAATTCTTTTTAATACAATCCTTTTAAAGTGGTTTCCTTCCCCTTTTTAAATAGAATTTAAACTGGTGTCAACCGGAACAAAGTTATTGAAGTGTGACCATTGGTTAATATAATTACCTTTTTAACTACTTATTCAAATAACAAACAGGTAAAAATTAAATATTGAATAAAACATGTTACAAATGTATATATTGATTACATGTAACAATTATGTATCTTAACAATGTGGTTTATGCAATGTTTTTCTTCTTCAAGCTGAAGGAAAATATTTGAAAGGAGACATTTTAATTTTTGAAAAAATATAATTTAACTTATATCATAATTGAAGCCTTAGACTTACTTTAAACAAATGAGGATGATTTCTTGAAAATGAAAAATGAAAAACTTGAACAAAAAAAGTTCAAAAGTACACATATTTTTCAAAATGTTGCTTTTGTAACATTCTTGGAGTGAAACAGACTGTATGCATATGTAACAGCCCAGAGAATGGAGCATATGTTTCAGCCCCCAAACTGTTTGCCTACAATGTAGCTTAAAGAATAGAACCAGAGCAAAAATGACAAGATCAAAATCCAGTTAATTATTTTCTAAACACTTTAAATAGCTATGGACCATCTTGACCATTCATAAATAGGACAATAGTGTCCTGTGCTATTTAAAACCTTCTTGAAGAATTTAACTTTATTATTATGTTTATAGGCATTTTTTTCATTTAAACTGCCTTTTGAGCTTATTCTTATTTGGCAATTTGTGGTATACAATCAATGGTATATATGCTTTTAAACATATAACCCTGAATGCATAAAGATTCTGAAACGGGTAAATTTGTTGTATAATATGATAATTACCTGATCTTCAGAAGTGTTGACTGGTATAATCTAAAAAGAAAGAAAATAGATATAATGAAGAATTCGAGCAAATATCATTTTTTTATTAAATAAACAAAAATTAAAATTTTACCATAAACTTTTAAAGATTTTGCTGTACACATCAGAAAAGGTAAAGATTATCACAAAATAACTTTCGGCTGATTTAGTACTTGTATGTAATTTTTTGACAGAATGATAGATATAAAGTTGAGTGAACATGGACATGGGTCAGATAACCAACGATGACCACTGTGCACAGGTTGAAAAAGTTTAATCCCAAAAGGTTTAGTGTCGTCCGATCCTTTGTCCACTAAATTTTAAGCAATCCCAACTTGAATATTTAAGAGATGCCTAATCAGCAAATGTCATTTTAAAGTTTGTTACAAGGAAATGATAACTCAAATTAGACAGTGAATTTCATATTTCATTATCAAATTAATTGAAACTACAAATGTATATTATTAGAGACATGGTTTCACTGATGCAAAATCTTACAATAAGATTATCATTAACAAACCAAATACACAATATTCATATTATTAAATATGCAGCAGGTATTGATTTGGAATTTCCATGTTTTTAATATATTTTAAGGATGTGTCTTACAACACATTCAATATACAATAACTGTTGTTGTATAAATATATTATTACATAACAAAGGGCTTCATTGTCTGACAAGACCAGACACATCCTTTTAAACCGGCCGGTACTTTAAAATAACTTGAATGATTATTTTTACTTTCAAATCTTTTGCTGGAAAAAATACTTTTTTTCAATTATGATAACAACAGAATCCAAAATTCTTTGTTCGACGTCCAGAGTCAAAACAGCTGACCGTAGCACTGACGGACACCTGTCAGGGGGCCTAGCCTACAAATGGGAGATTCAGCAAAATTCCAGTTTACCGGAAATTGGCCGGCAAAACAATACAATTCCTTTAATTTTTAATGCATTTTTAAAGTCATGAAATAAACAAACTAAATATAACATAATTTCAAATAATATTCTAAGTGCCTACCTCTTTCAAAATCATAGTGTCATTTTTTGACAGACGTGACTTTTTCCGTGGATCTTGGAGATTTTTATTTCTATTGCACATACCACAAAAGGGTAATATCACAGTTACTGGCTCCGTATTGCCGTTTATGAGATCAAAGTTTAAATTGCAAGAGCAATTATCAAAGTATCCTGATAGATCATACATTTATGTTTGCACAGAATATTTAACGTGTAGTTCCTTCGTTGGATTTGAATGAATTAAAACAGCTGATAAATTTCAACAATGATGTCAATATATGTAAATTTTATTCATGATGACCTTTACCTCGGGATGTAACCAACCGCCGGTGAGATACCAGTCACATGGTTAGAAATTTTCCACAAGATAAAAAACAAATTACTCACTAAGTTGTTTACTTTTTTCGACGTAATACCAAAATTTGGCTGAGGTTATAAGGGATATATTTCAAAACGTATTAAAATAAGGCGAATAATAGAAACTGTTCATAAGAACAAAAATGTACCGGTCTTACATTGTGCCGAAAGTCAAATTTGATTGGTTTAGAAAGAGGTCGAACGATTACGTGCTATTTATTGGCTAAAACTGGAGGTGTGTATCGAAACGACCTTCAACTTACTAAGAAAAATATAATTATTGCGAAAAAATATCTATCAAATTACGTTTTTAGATATAGATCCAAGGTTGAAAGTACATATTAAGTTAAAAATAAGAATATTTCTCCCGAAAATTTAAATAAAAATGATTCCTCTCATTTTTTTACGATCTATACAAACTACAAACAAACTTATAAACAACAAAGTAACTTTAGTCATATTTTTACTTCATTGTCATAAATAAATTACTTTTTTTTGGTATTTCAAAAACAAAAAAACTTACATTGTAATAACTTTTTGATCAGCTTTTATGAAAAAAGTTAAATATATAATTTTGTATTATCAGAGAAATCAGAGACATATATATATATATATGATATATATGTCTCTGGTTATACTAAAATAAGTTCTAAGGTAAAAGTTATTTGAAAGCATAAAAATATAGTATATATTTATATATGCCAATATAACAGGGGAAAATGTGAAATAAAATTGAGAATGGAAATAGGGAATGTGTCAAAGAGACAACAACCCGACCAAATAAAAAACAACAGCAGAGGCAAAAGCATGTCAATACACCATTATTATATTGCCTAAGAGTAATTTTAAACTAGACCGTTATTTTACTATTTGAAGTGTACATTTTCTATTTTATAAACCCTTACCCTGAGAGAATCATCCATTCAACAACTTAACACCAAATATATCCTGACTAAAACAACGTTTTTATTGTTAATTTTTTCAACATCCTTGTGTGTGGGTAATCGTCTTCTATATATTAAACAACATATTTGTGTGTTCATGGCATTTTACATGTTCATTAATTTTATACTGCACAATCTCATAACATTGTATGATGCAACTGGGAACAGTATATCTATCTAATAATATGTTCCTGGATGCAAGAAGAGGAAGAAGCAAAACTTGAATTTAGGCCAAAATATTAAGAGATAACCAGATCATCATCACACTTTTGTCAATTTGTTTAAATGTTAAAAGCTACTCTTACTTCTAAGATAAAATATAAAATAATATTTTATATCTGTTGTAAGGAAAAAAGTGATTTTTTTATTAACAAAAAATATCAAAATCTGCCTTGAACAAAGGAGTAGGTCCGGTAAGGACCGATTTTGGCCTCAAATTTCAGGAAAGATTTTGACCTCTTTTTAAACACATAAGTGTCTATTTCATTTGATTCAGTTAGTTTTTGTGAAAGATTTTAACTAATTTAGTTATTAAAAACGATCCGATTCAAGCTCAAAATGAAAAATCTACCAAATTTGTTGAAAAATGTCACTTTTCAGATGGTTTTTGTCAAAAATAAAAGTGGCCGCATCCGTGTTCATCCTCAACCTTTATACATGTTATGTATTATCATCAAATACAACTTACATTCCAATATTAAGGATGAACACGAATGCAGCCACTTTCGTTTTAAAAGAAAACCGTCTAAAATTTAACTAAAATGATAGAATTGTGAAGATTTCAGTAATTTAGCATGACTTTATGGTAGAGTACCTGATATATGTGCATTGTATTGTCAAAAACAGTCAATATTTGTGTAGCAGAAGCATTCTACTGTCCAATAAAAAACTAAAAGTTTACATTTTAACAATTTGGTAAAACTGCAATATTTTGGGGCCAAAAAGGGGTCTTACCGGACCTTCTCCTTTCAGCTTTATTCATGTGAATAATCGGACGCCGGTCTATGAACCAACCGTTATTCTCAATCTGGTTATGTCCTAGCTTTAAGTTTCCCCCTTAAAGAGCCTGACATTTAAGGATTTAGCTGTTTACATTTTATCTCAACAGCAGGCCCTACCTATCTGTTATATATAAAAACCTATGTGTGTTACTTGCATAGTTCGGGATTAAAAAATTACAACATAAATATCTTTGTCTCATTTCCCCAGTCCCTTTATTGTATTCTACTCGGTTCACTAGAAATCAAAATGTTTAGAGTGCTTCAATCCTTGCTGGCAATGTTCCTACAGACCACAGATAGCATTATTTTGCAAAGAGATCAACTAAATTTTGTAGAAAATTATGAATTTTTGGTATTTGGTTTTAGCTGAGATTCATTATGATCTGTTATTGCAAAATTTTTAATCTAATTAGAAAATCATTTAACATCATCATTTGAACAAAATTATGTCTAAGGCATTTTTTTTCATAATTCCACTAAAAAAAACCACCAAAAGTAGTCATTAAGTGTCAATGGTGCATCTATAAGATGCTACATAACAAATAATGTTCCTTCATCCAAGCATATCTTGGATGTGCAGGATGAAGGTCATTCTTAGAATATGAGCCTGAGGCTCGAAAGTAATAAATTAGCTTAACTTCTCTATGAGGGGTGAAGCTTACATGTAATATCTCTGTTTAAAGAAACAAACTATAGCTGGCCAGTGACCTTGACCCTAGTATATAAGCACCTGTTCCACAATAACTTGTCATAATTTAAAGCAAGTTTGTGTCGACCAAATATAAAACCCATTGGAAAAAGGGTGGGTCTGACTGATAATCCCTAGGGTGGGAATTAATTACTTTCGAGCCTCAGGCTCATATTCTAAGAATGACCTTCATCCTGCACATCCAAGATATGCTTGGATGAAGGAACATTCTTATTCATATTTCGCCTTCGGTCTCAAGTAATAAATTAGCTTGTTTAAAGTGTAGACACAAACTAAAAACAATTTTTATATAAATGCCAACATTTAATAAAGCATAGAAATCACAAGATCATCCAGTAACTACAACTGAAGAAAAGTGTTTTAGTACTGATATTATTCACTTTCCCTTTTATAGAACTTATAAAAAGTTTTACCATATGTCCAGACTAAGCTGTTGCCATAAAAAGGCATAATGTCTTTAATAGAACATCCTGAAGCTAAATGCACTTATGAAGAGGTTCCTCTAAATGAGTAAACCTTAAAACCTCGGCTAAAATTAGAACTCTCTCTAACTATCTAAACTTTACAAAAAGAATTAGATGAATTCTCTCACATATTTTGTACACAAAACATGATAAAACATTGTCTTAACAACACAAAGTTTTGGTTTATCAAAACCCTTGATCACCTCATTAGGTAGACTAACTAACAGATCTAGTATTTTTCAAAAACTCATGTATATGAAAAAATAAAGTGCCATGTCTCTGAATGAAAAAAATATAGAATGTAAATCTACAGCTGATAAAGATTGTACTTTGGCAGTTGTAGTCAAGGCAAATAAAGACACAAGTATAAAAGACAGTCTTCAATGTAAAATCCTCTAATGAATATAAAGAACTTAAAAAGATAGCACTAAATTCATCTCCATAGTGAAAGAGTATCGAACTCTTCAATTGCAGATTCAGGCTTAAACAACCTTTCACATATGCATGTAGTAAACAAACAAATTTAGTAACATCTAGCTACTTCTTAAAGGATCAAGTCTGTTTCAACATAAAACAAGTAAAATTCACATTAAACATGCTGAATATGAAAAGCTTGTGTTTTACAAAAAATTTTAATAATCAATAACATCCTTTTGAGATGGTGATAAGGAATTGGTTCTCTTTGAACACACCAAATAATGAAATTCCTCAAAAAATATTAATAATGCTTGATCATAGATGCATGATCTCCAAGATGAAGTGTAAATATATTTTACAAATGATTCTGAAATCTCCTGTTTATATTAAAGTGATTTCTGAATAAATACACACATTTTTACCCTACCGCACAATCAACCATTCAGGTGTTGGTCACTTATACTTTTTACAATACACAGTTAAATCAAATCTCTTCCTGACGGAAAGGCATTCTTCAGTATGTAACATTGTTACTAACTTTTATGTTTAGCAGAACTTTTAACTGTCAAATAAACTAAAATTGGTCTTAGCAAAGAAAACAACTCTGAGCAGACCAAAAGGAATAATCAAAAGAGCCTTTTGAACTTTATCACTAATAATTTTCTTTATAATTATCCCCAACAATGAAAAAGATGGGAAAATATAAGGTCTTAAATCTGACCATGAAAAGTACAAACATCTTGTTGGTCAAAAGACAACGAATCAATTATCTACAGATTTGAAAATGAAAACGTGATAACAACAAAACAAATATATCTTCTTTCAATTGCCATCCTGTTGAATCTGTAAATTTTTTAGACATATGATAAGCATCAAAATTTTCTTACCAGGAATATAAAGAGCTGTGATAAAAATGTTCTTTCTTGAACACCAAGCCCAAATAATGAAATATTTGTAGTAAGCATGTTTTAAAAGTGACAAAGAGGTTATACCTCCTATTGCATAATAAATGCTACTGAAATTGTATTTTCTGATTGTATAACTCTCTGTGACTAAAAATTTCTCTCCAAAAGAAAAATATAGCCAACAATTCTAAGAAATCTATATGAAATGAGCGCATGTTCTTAAAGAAGCTCCATCTACCAAATCAAAAAAATTTTCTTCAAATTTGGATCCCAAATCCTTCTAATGAGGCATCTGGTCCAATCCAAAAACTTATTTGGATGGGTCTAAAAATCAATTCTTAATTTCTGATTTAAATCGTTAAAAATTTCACCTATAGATTGATGATAATAAACACTGTAACAACTATAGTGTTTCAACATTATTTCTCGCCATGTTTCTGCAACATTCCCACAGATACTGCATTAAAAGCATGTGCCACAAGACCAATATATGATGCAAATCATCTATAATACAGTTACACAATTCTATTTAAGAAGAATTTCCCAAGGGAGATGATTTTACCATTTCACATCCGTCAGAAAAAACTTAAATAGCTCAGTATCAATAATGAGACAAAGGAAAACAATATGCTTCCAAGGAATGAGTACCAACTTCTCAAAATTTATTCCAAAGCACAGCTTATCAAGCATTTGCACCACTTCTTCTGTATTCACAATACAACCATCTAAATTCTGATCCATAATAAAAGAATCATCAATGTATAAACTATAGCATGTATATACTTCAAGTGACATTATTTCATAAAAATACATAGACAGGTTTTAAAACCTTAGTAAAAACTCTTGATGCAGAAGCCAATCCAAAACAAAGAACATAAATATCATATCAATGTCCTTTCCACATGAATCAGGCAATTGTGATATAATCATAAATGATACTTAAATATGCATCTGTGAGATCTATAGATGTTAGCTCTCTCTCTATATATATATAGATAATCATCCCTAAGAATTACATCTAAACAAAAGATAAATGGTCCTGCTCCAAATGCTGATTAGCCACAAGCTAAGTATGTTTGAATTATTCAAATAGGTAACAGGCCTTGAAGACCCATCTTTCTTAGGAACTAAGAAAATATAGGAAATAAACTGATTTTCCAATGATCGATCAACCTCTTAAATAGCTCCCTTAGCTATCAATTTTTGGACTTCTGAAATTATTTCATCCTTATGAAAGGTGAAATGTATTTTATTCAAATATGTGGTACATCATTAAAAATAATTTTATAACCATTTCTTAATAAATCTAATTTCAATGGACCATTAGTAACATTTTCCAAATCATAATATTTAAGTTATCTACTGTATATAGCAACTGGTTGAGAAATGTGACCTCTTTGAGATTCTCTGTTCCCTTTTGGGAAACCTCTTCCTCTCAATGAAGGGAATTGCCTACTAGTATATGCCCTGTTAACCAACAGAGCCTCCACAGTTAAAAGACTGATATTGCCTTTCCCATAACAGCTGGGAGTAAAATAATTGCTAACCTGGAACCTCTTCCAAGGAATCTAGAATTTGCTTAAGAATCTTTGTATAATCACCAAGTTTGCTTCATGCAATCATAACTAAAAACGTAATAAATCAACTATCACATCAGAATTACAAATAAGTTTTATCATCTAGATATTTCTGAGCATCTCCTATGCGTTAAAATAGAAACCCATGGTCAAACAAACAAATAGAATTTTACAATAAAATCCTCAACAATAGGGGTGATGATCAACCCCTTAATAAAGTATCTCTGGGTTCCCTGCATCTTTGAAACCACATAGTGGGCCTGTCTAGGCAGTGCCATTTCAATCTTGTTATTTATCCTAGACACACTAGGATTCTCACAGTTCTCAGGGTGATAGTATTACTCCTCTATGAACTTGATATTTTCCTGATTTGATATTTACTGACATGGTAGTATTATTAACAGTCACAGAAAGTCCAGAAGAAAACTTACACAGTTTTCTGCCTTTTTAAACAATTTTGGGATTTTCCAAGCAAAATCATGATTAAACTGTTCAACAAACAGGATGAGATAATGGACCATTAATCTCATTTAGAGAAGCCTTAAAGGCTTCTGAAAACCTTAATGCAGGAACAAAAGACGTATCAAAATTCAGTTCCGGCTGGACTATCATCAGCCATGGCACAAACTCCAAAAGGAGGTACATGAACAGTATCATTACAGTAGTTCAGATCAAAATTAGAACTAAATATTCATTAAAGTAAGCCTCTAATGGCAAAATTCGAATAAAGCAGCAGGTTTCTCTACAAACTCTGCTTGAGTTGAAGGCAGAGAAACTGTCTCAAACCTCATGATTCATACATGTTCTTTACTACATTAATAAAAATGAGTCAATGCATCAATATGTATACAAATGTACATGCTTATCTTAAATCTCAACAGCACTATCTTAAGAAAAATTCACAAATCAAGGAGATTTTGAAGCTATACAAGTAGCACTAGATTTAAAAACTTACTTTTGACTCGTTCTGTTGCTTTGTCAATTATTTCCAATTGCAATGCCATTATGATCTTATATAAAACTACTAGGTTTTATAACTGTTTAAGAAGAGGATTTATTCAAAATACCTCTTGTTTTCCTATTAAATTTATCATCTTTAATTTCTAAAACAACTGAGATGATGAAAATCATAGCCATCACCCTTGTAAGTGTAAACATAATTCTATACATCTTGCAAAAGCAATACATTTGCATAATCAAATTCAGCCATTGTAATAAAATAATGTGTACCTGTGCAGGTAAAACACGTGTAAATTCTGAAGAGTACTCACGACCTTCAGGTGAATAGAAATACTTTTAAATATCTACCTGTTTAACAAACAGGTGTATGAATTAAGAAACAAATGTGCTGTACATCGTACTAAGGCAAAAACTTAATGAATATATAAAATTGTCATACATCGTAGACAATAAAATTTTTTAATTAATTTCCATCGACACTTGTCATACATCGTAGACAAGAAATTTAAATTCATTTCCATCAACACTTGTCATACATCGTAGACAATTGAGGAATTATTATTTCTAATTAACAAAATAACATTAGAACTTGTCGTACATCGTACACAAGTTAAATGTAACTTTAGTAACTTTCCCCTAAATCTAAAATAAAAATAAATTAACTAAAACGGATTCAAGTGAAGTGTTCACTTCACCCCTCTAGAAAAATAATGACAAGTTATTGTGGAACAGGTGCTTATATACTAGGGTCAAGGTCACTGGCCAGCTATAGTTTGTTTCTTTAAACAGAGATATTACATGTAAGCTTCACCCCTCATAGAGAAGTTAAGCTAATTTATTACTTGAGACCGAAGGCGAAATATGAATAAGAATGGTGACGATCGAAGGGAAACAAATATTGTACTCTTCCCAAATTAAGTCAACATGCTTTGATTGATGTTATTAATGATGCCAAAAATTTATTTAATATGCTTTGTTAGTCTTGTATTCTTTGTAATTTTAGTTTCTTGTGTACAATTCGGAAATTAGTATGGCGTTCATTATCACTGAACTAGTATATATTTGTTTAGGGGCCAGCTGAAGGACGCCTCCGGGTGCGGGAATGTCTTGCTACATTGAAGACCTGTTGGTGACCTTCTGCTGTTGTTTTTTTCTATGGTCGGGTTGTTGTCTCTTTGACACATTCCCCATTTCCATTCTCAATTTTATTTGAATTGTTTTTTATTCTGTACTATCAACTAAACCAGTTAAAAGAAAAATTTGTTTTTGTTTTCAACCTGGAACTAACTAGTTTTCAAATATTTACTTAACAGTACATCATACAAACAGCATACCTCAAGTTTTAAGGCCATAAGTGACCCAGAAAATGTAAACAAAGTTGATAGCTCTACACTAAAAGTACATAATTTGAGGGCTATCAAATCATAGCATATTTCTATTGACTGGATGTTCAATTGATCATAATTTTTATTTGGTGTTAATTAGTCAGTAAGTAGACTTCTTTCCCTGTCAGGACATTTACATAGTAGGTTTTGAAAAGAGTAAGCTAATTGTGAAGTTGACCATCACTGGAGATTATTTGAGCACTAGTAGTTTCTTTTTTTCATAAAAAGCCATAAAAATATTATAAGACACTGTTCACTCACTGTTATTAACAATGTAATTCCCTTTTTCTTCTTTTTTATGCCTGTTTGTTTTATAATACAGATATTCCAGTTTTGTCTACTAAGCTACATAGTTTTCAATTGCTTTTACAAGCAAAATTTCTACATTGTATAGATACATTTTACATACATTTTGCCTCCCTATTAAGCCACTTTAAGCTTGCCTGGCTGTTGTCACTATCAGTGTTTTCTTGTACAAATTTTCTTGGTCATTATAGTTTTTGATGGATTTTTTTAAATAGTAAGAATCTTTACACAAAACCGTGAACGACTTGGATGGAAGCATCTCATCCTATGTTTTTGGAATTTGGCAGACAAACTTTGGTAATGACAAATGGGCTTTAAAAACTTTTTGTTGTCTTCAATAGTTTTTCTACATAAAGAATCAAATTATTTTTGAATCACAAAAACCACACAAGATGATAAATCTGCAGGAAAGAGATTTAAATCATGTTAGAAAATCATTGTAATAAATGTGACCATGAGAATATATATTGTCAATATATACAAAGATCAGCTGATTTTATAATAAATTTGGTTGTTTGCCTTTAAGCAATACATTAAATACATTAAGTTGGTCATCCAAAAACAAACTAAAGATCTGTATGTAACAGACTATAGATAAATATTGACCGGGAGTCAAATCCACAGGCTATTTTTCAAAATTAAATTACAGTCATCTTACGTTTTTATATATTTGAAAAGAAAATTATTGTTTAAATGTAACCCAGTGTTTTGGCAACTTCTCTTATTTTATTTTTTTAATTTTTTTTTTTTTTAATTTTTTCTTTTGATGTTTTTTGCCAGAAAAATTGAAAACAATAATTAAAACTAAATCAACTACTGCTAAATGAAGTATTTGCTTCTACATCTTCAACGAGAAAATAAACAGAAATTGAAAGGCTAAATATAACATATACATCATTATTTATTTTTTTTTTGGAGGGGGGGGGGGGGGGGGGAATTTTATATATTTGCTATGTTGACATGAATGCAGTTTTGTTGAAACTTTTGCCAAGATAACCCTTTTAAAAGTCTTTAATTCAAATTCAGTTGACTTGCAAAGTACATGTATAATACTTCTTAAGCAGACCAATAATTATCTAATGATAATGGAAAAGTGAAAATTAAAGAAAAATAAATGTTAAATCAATGATTTCAAAGTAAAAATTACAATTAGATTTAACTTAACTCTGAGCCTCTTAATGCTTAATTTTGATTAATTTCGGATAAATAACATCAAAAGCTTGCATCCCATAAAACTAATTTGAAGTCTTGAAAGTCCTTGACCTAGCGTCAAATAATTAAAAGCATCCAGCTGTTAGCAGGTGTTATATAATGTCAATTGTCAGTCTAAAATTATATAATTCATTTATTAGGTTTATATCTCATATCATGGACAAAGGCCAACCCAGTTGTGTACAGATATTAATTAATTAATGTGTTAAATTAATTTCTGGTGTGTTGAAGATCTTTTATTAATATGATTATCAGAATTGTACAGCATAAGGAACATACCATATATTGGGCATCATGAGGTACAAAACCAGGCATCATTTAAATCACAGACCAAGCATTGGAGATCATTAAAGGGATGAACTCGGCAGCGCATTTGGCACAGACCAAGCATTGGACATCAGAAAGCAAATTAAAGCTGGCCTCATTTCAGGCACACATCACACATTGGGCATCACAAGGCACAGTCCAAGCATTAGGCATTACAAGGCACAGACCAAGCATTTGACATCAAAAGGCACATACCAAGCATTTGACATTAAAAGGCACAGACCAAGCATTTGACATCATAAGGCATAGACCAAACATTTAACATCAAAAGGAACAGACCAAGCATTTGACATCATAAGGCACAGACCAAGCATTGGGCATCACAAGGCACAGATCAAGCATTTGACATCATAAGGCACAGACCAAACATTTGACATCATAAGGCACAGACCAAGCATTTGACATCATAAGGCATAGACCAAACATTTGACATCATAAGGCACAGACCAAGCATTTGACATCATAAGGCACAGACCAAACATTTGACATCATAAGGCACAGACCAAGCATTTGACATCATAAGGCACAGACCAAACATTTGACATCAAAAGGCACAGACCAAGCATTTGACATCAAAAAGCACAGACCAAACATTTGACATCAAAAGGTACAGACCAAGATTTGGGCATCACAAGGCACAGACTAAGCATTTGACCTCAGAAGGCCATAAATCGGCATCATACTTAGACACAGACCAGGAAGCAATGAACATAATTAAACACTGTGACCTTAACTAGTTTGTAAATAGAGAGGTTTTTTTTTTTCTCAGGCGACATTTAAGACTTTTATTAAAAACAAGCATTTTTTTTAATGTTAAATGGGAACAAGAAATATTTTGGTATACCCCCCCCCCCCCCCCCCCCCCCCTCTACTTTAGGTAGATTTAAGTCTTTTGTTCAAGAGATATTCATCTGGATCTGCTTGAGCACAACATTTATTTTACCTTAGCATCTACCTGAGCCATGCTTTTTCACACCTTGATGGATTGCATCACATCTAAATATAGAAAATCACCTGACAAACAAAAAGAACATGCAAGGTGACTCTCAATTAGTCAAGATTCTGTACTGTTACATGTTACTTTTAAACAGTTAACAAGTATGAAAGTGCACATGATTTAATCTTTACTCTTTTCATTCATGATATCTGTCATCAATGAATGTGGATGGGTTTTGAATAGATTAGGCTTTTTTTTTAAAACTCTTGATTAAAATTTTAAAATTTGGATGCATTTAAAACAAGAATGTGTCCCCAGTACACAGATGCCCCACTCCCACTTTCATTTTCTATGTTCAGTGGACCGTGAAATGGGATCAGAACTCAAATTTGACATTTAAATTAGAAAGGCATATCATAAGGCAGCAACCATTTGATTTTCTGAGGGGGCTATGGAATTTTTTTCTGGACAAACTTTTTTATCGCCTTTGGCAAAAAACAATTTTTTTGGCGACAAGTTGAAAACAATTTTTTTCTTTCAATTTTACCATTACATAAAGTTGTAACTGAGAAATTAACTGTGGGTAAAACAATTTTTTTTTCTCAGGGTCAAGAACAAAATTATTTTTTTCTACAAAAGCTGGAAACAAACTTTTTTTTCCAAAAAAATCCAAAGCCCCCCCCCCTCCCCCCTCGAAAATCAAACGGCTGCTGCCTAAGGGACATGTGTACTATTTAGTTTCAAGTTGATTGGATTTGAACTTCATCAAAATCTACCGCGACCAAAAACTTTAACCTGAAGCGGGACAGACATATGAACGGATGGACAGAATAACGAACAAACGAACGCACAGAAAACATAATGCTCCTCTAATATAGTAGGTAATGGGCATTAAAAATCTGTTGAAAATGTTAACTCAATGCAAAGATGTTATTAAAAGGGGTTCCTGGTCTGTCTGTCTGTCTGACCCCCGAACATAGTAATACACTTTCAACAATTAAATCTGGTTTTGAGGGCTACATCTTGCTTTCTATTGATTGACTGTTGGTGTTTTAACACCACTTTTGGGCTATAATGTGGCGGACAGTTCTTATGGGAGAAAACCACAGACCTTTGATAGGAAAACTGAAAATCCTAGTCAATTAAGATTGGAGTCAAGTGCACTCACACTTTCCTGGGTTTGAACTGACAACCCAGACTGTTGACTGGCTATTGATTACAGTAGTAGAACTACTTAGACCATTTTGCCACCCAGGCCTCCTATTGCTTATAAGAGAATTTTGAAAAAAAATTGCAAATAGGTCCAATCAAATAATTTGTATCCTAAAGATAGTATAGAGTTTTCAACTTGAATTTTTTTTTGCTTGAGACTCATATATTCTTTCTACCACTATCCAGGATTTTTTTAATTTCAGGTAATTGAATAATTGCTGGTCACTTCAGTGGATCTAGATGAAAACAGTTTTGGATGATTTTATACTAAATATCCATATAGATTGTGAAAAACAAAGCAAATAAATTTAGTAATGCCATTACAACTACCCAATATGACAATGAAGTTAATTTTGAATGCAATTTGACCTAATCAGTTTTAGCTACATAAAATTCATAACCCAATATTCAAACATTTTAATCCACCTTTACAAGTCAGAAGTTTGTTTTTTTTAATCATAGGAAATTAAAGATTTAAAAACTAATTACACACTTAATTTAATAAAAAAGCGCTAGGCAGAAGAGTCTATTTCCTTATGTATATATAACAAGGCCAAAGGAGATTTTCTCGATTATGTTAACACTATGACACCACTAATTCATCCTCATTCAGAAATAATGGAAAATTTACACAATTTTTTATTCTAGTCAGTAGTTTTCCAGTGCTACAAAAAATCAATAAGCCATGATCTATAATTGATGATACTTAAAATATATAAAAAAAAGTTATTGGGAGTCTCAAATCCAGATACTGTAAACCAACTTATTTTCTTGGAAACTTTTTTTCGCGTTTTACCATTTCATGACCACTTCGCGGCTTCTTAATTTCGCGATTTTCTAATTGACTTGATGAAGTTTAAAAAGGATTTTCCAAGCTTTTCATATTCACGACGATTTAAATTCGCGTTATTTTTTTACTCGCGAAAGTCGCGAAAATAAATCGCTCGCGAAAATAAGTTGTTTTGCAGTATACATTGCACTTTTAACATACAAAACACAAGAATTGCATGTTGAAAGCTATGAAATTCATAAGTATAAAATTAAGACGATGTGGTATGATTGCCCATGAAACAACTCTTCCTCAAAGACCAAATAACATTAAAGCCTAATCACTTATACTCAGTTCACCATACAGCCTTTAACCATGAGCAAAACCCATACAGCATATCCAGCTCTAATTTAAGGGCATGACATGAAAAATGTCAAATAATGCACACAACAACTGACAATATTAATCACAGTCTGACCTGACTTGGAACATGGCACATACAGAGTGTGAGTGTGGTTTGAGCTAAAACATTTTATGAGGTCTGATAGAAAGCTAAAATATTGAACCCGGGACGCTGATATCAGGAGCTGCACAGGATTAAAAAAAATTCTGATGATTTTTTTGGTAAATTCATAGCAATCTCATATTGACTAATAAATGATATATAAAATAATTTTGAAAAATGTATATTTATTGCAGAATGATTTAAAAACCAAAATTACCAACTCTTTCAAATTTGTTTTAAACAATATTATATTTTTTTTTTAAATGAAATGCTATACTCATATCATAAAAGTTTGCTATAACTTCATTGAAGGTCTTCATTTAAAACAAGAACGTATCAATAGTACACAGATGCTCCATCCGCACTATCATTTTCTATGTTCAGTGGACCGTGAATATGGGGTAAAATCCCTAATTTCGCATAAAAATTAGAAATATCATATCATAGGGAACATGTGTACTTAGTTTCAGTTTTGATTGGACTTCAACTTCATCAAAAACTACCTTCACCCAAAACCTTAACCCGAAATAGGATAGACGGACGAATGAACAGACTAACAAACAGACACACAGACTAGAAAACATAATGCCCATAAGTGGGCCATGAAAAATTCTGATGTAATTAATTATATAAAAATTTCTTAGAAAAGTAAAGAAATATACGAAATTTATAATGAAAGTCAATGGTTTGACCTAAAAAATTTCATTTTATTTTTGATTATTTCTTTGTGTTGATGGGTTGCTTCTTGCTATCGTAACATTCACATATATATCTGTATCTCTTACATTTTCATATCAACTTTATTTCATAATTTCAATTAATGCTAAAAAATTTAAGCATACGAATGGCCAAAGTATATATTGAAACATTAAGATATATATGAAAGTACTAAACTGAACTAGATTAAGAACCAACCTAGACCTTTCATATCCATGTCCAGTTAACAAAAAATAGTTATTCATATGTCAATCATACGCTGATAAAAAAAAAGACAGCTAGACATATAAAAAACTCGATAAATTAATTGGGGTTTTTTTCATGACTTTTTTTTTGCACTCAAAAGGAAAAGAAATATATATAAATGCTGTAAAAGCCAATTTTTTTTCTAGCACCACATAAATTTTGATAGATAATTGACAAGCAGTTACAACTAGAATAAGCATTAATGGCCCTTTTTTTTATTATTATGAAATCTCTTAATAGTGAGCCGTTTCCTGGGTGTGTGTCAGAATGTCAAAATCATATGAATTAGACAATATCTATCTGACATATGACTTGGAAGAAATACCAGTCAGACTGAGTAATCCTGTAAAAGTGTCAACCATAAAGACATAAGCAGTGGCAGATCCAGGGGTTGCAACCCCCCTTTTTTTTTTACGATCAATGCATTTGAATGGGAGCATGTAGTTGGAACCCCCCTTTACTCTGGGTTGGGAAACCCCCCTTTTTAAAATGGCTGGATCTGCCCCTGATAAGAGTGTAGGTCCATCTTTGTCAATATTGATGCATTATTAATGAAATCAATAAATCTTCCAAACACAAATAAGTTTAACAGGTTCAAACAGCAACCCTACATTACAAATAAACCAAAATGAGATAACTGACAGGTCTTTCTTCTGCGATTGGCTTTCAATAAATTTCCAATAAAAAGTAACAAACAGGCTATTAGACAACAACACTTAAACAACAACAAACCAAAACAACATTGATTATAAAACCAGTCTTTGCTAATTAAATTTTCATTATTGAAATTCATAAAATTCCAAAAAAACAAATTAGGAAAAAGGTTTAAAAACAAATCTTTCAGATTAATTTTCATCAGAATGAAGATCTTTCTCTATGAAGGTATGAAAAGTTGACACTGAAACATATGATCCAAACTTGATTTGGAAAATTAGCTAGGTTACATAAGGCCTCAGATAACAATTAATTCCCTTTGTTCGTGGTCTAGGAATATAGTTCCCAATTATTATATGGGGAATTTCTTCCCAAGTAATCTGTCTACTGTTTTCTTTGAAATGTTTACTATTTGAGTGGTCCTATCAGTTGCATATATATTGAAATAAGTAAAACATGTGGAAAAAAATGATTGTTGAAAGTGAAAGTAGTGATTTGGCCAAAATGAAAGTAGGGTAGAAATCAGCCTTCGTCATTTATTCAAGATTCAAATCCTACCATTGGCATGCTAATAGGGCCCTCAAAAGAAAAAGCACTGATGGATTGTACTGGGACAAGCATATTTTATTAGAATAATAATGGTCTATAAGCAGTTAAACTTATTTCATGTTTGTGGCGGTGCAAATTTTTTAATTCAATTTGACTTTAACTAAAAAATGCATTGTAGCCAAGGGGAAGAATAATTGTGTTCTGAGGCCATAAATATAACAAGGATATCATTTTACACCATTCCTGTTATGCAACATGTATCTGTATGCTTATTTTGAAACACATTTTCAAGATTGGTGTAAACAAACATTAACAAAACAATTCATCTGCCTTCGGTTGTAAAGGAAATGTCGGACTTCGCCGGTACAAGTACATATATCTAGAGAAATTACATAACTGTTGTCACCATGATATAATATTAGTGTGATTACACTTAATACTACCTCTTATATATCTATATTTTTAACATCAGCAATATGTTTTCCATTTCCGAAACGGTAAAAATGTCAAATGTGATTATTCTGAGAGTTTATATGTCTTGTACATGCAATGATATACATTCATTCAGTTAGTGCTAATTCTGAATGCTTGCTGCTGACATTCAAAGGAATTGTTTAGATTGTTCTTAGGCAGAACCGTTTTATGATGCAAATATGATTGGCAACTCAGAGGGAGTAGCAACTGAACCCTTGTAGTGCATTGGAAAATGGGTATATTTATCTACATTAACTCTGGAACCTTGAGTTTATTTTTTAGGTTAATAAAACGAGAAAAGGGATAGTTATCAACAACAGAATTTAAGGATGATAGCTGCTCAGTGTTTCAAAATAACAATTAGCCTTTTAAAACACTGCAAAAAAAAGAAAAGTCCAAGTGCATCTTTTCAAAGATCCTTAAAAATAAATTAATGGGAAATAATTCTCACTAGACTTTTCATACTTTTAACATTGACACCCGTTTTCCTAAAAAAAAAAAATGAAACAAGAATGTGTCCCAAGAACACGGATGCCCCATTCGCACTATCATTTTCTATGTTCAGTGGAGCGTGAAAATGGGATAAAATCTTTAACTTGGCATTATAATTAGAAAGATCATATCATAGGGAACATGTTTACTAAGTTACAAGTTGATCGGACTTCAACTTCATCAAAAACTACCTTGACCAAAAACTTTAACCAAAACTTTAACCTGAAATGGGACAGACGAACAGACGGACGGAGGAACGAACGGACAGATGATCGGACGCACAGACCAGAAAACATATATAATGCCCATAAATGGGTCATAAAAATAAAAAGTATTTTATAACATCTTCAAATTTTTAATCTATATATAATCAAATATGGAAGAAAAGTAGGGGTTAGCAGGGAAAACAAGTGAAACTGCGAGCTACTGCTCACTGATGATACCCACGCCGCAAGTGGATAATTTTAATAGTGTAAAAATATGCAAGTGTTTGGTAAACAGGAAGTTGTTGAGTGATGAATTTGAAAAAGCATCACACAGTATATCAGACTTATATAATCCTTGAAACCAAATTTCAGAAATGCTTGTATTGTAGTTCCTGAGAAAAATGTGACGAACATTTTCAACTTGGCTCTCATGTGTTAAATCAGACAAGTGTTCGGTAAACAGGAAGTTGTTGAGTGATGAATCTAAAAATGCATCACACGGTATATCAGACTTACATTAACCTTGAAACCCAATTTCAGAAATCCTTGTATTGTAGTTCCTGAGAAAAATGTGACGAAAAATATTCATGGGACGGATGGACTGACTGACGGATGGATGGATGGACAGACAGAGGTAAAACAGTATACCCCCCCTTGTTCAAAGCAGGGGTATACAAATTTCTAAAGGCACAAGTACTACATGGATAAAACCAAGGGATTCCAAATATCTGGCAAAAATCCAAAAACAAGAGTAGCGTGCATCCTTCAGGCCACAAATACAAAAAAATTGTCAAGATATATCAAGTATTATTGGAAGTCGAAGTCCTTAACGAGTGACACCTTAATAAAAATAGGTCTATAGTAATATGGCAACTTTATTTAAGGTTATATGACCAGTATGCAATAAACCTATCTGGAACAATGATCTCACAAATGCCAAAACTAGCCAGACTTAGACATTAAGGTAATTTCTCCAGAGAACCTTTATAGCATGCTAGACATGTTGTGAAACAAAACTAAACATCCTTTGATACTGCCTTGTTATGTCTAAAAAGACAAAAAAAAATAAAACTGTGTTATCTGTTACTACATAGACTTAACCTTCCAGTCCCATTTTCAGATTTGCAACAAGAGTCATTAATTATAATGAGGAATAAAATTCAGTATTTGTAAAATAATAAATATATAGGAAATCCTGATATTTAAGAGAATAAACTTAGCATTGATAACTGTCTTTAAAGTATAAAAGTCATGATAGAGGACTTACATGTATAATGGACTAACTTTGGCATTGTAAAATGTTGACAGAGAACTGAATTAACACAGAATTTGATTTGGTAAAGTTGGTATTTGTTTGTATTCCAAACCTTTTAAAAGAAGAGTTTTAACTACATATGTAAGAAGTACTTATAAAACTGAAAGCAAATATTTAGATTTACATGTATCTCTTAGGTGTAGTATGTGTCATTTGGTCTCTTGTGAAGAGTTGTCTCATTGGCAATCATACCACATCTTCTTTTTTATATTATATGAAGCTGGTGCAGACATTTTGTCTTGACATAATGCAGCCACTAATGACCACCCCAAATAAGGGTTATTTAGGCCCTGAATCCCATCTCTAAATAGTATTTCACCAAACATGTCCAATAGATTTTGCAATATTTGAACATTCACTTATACAAATCTAGATAATCAAATGTCATCTTATTAAATGTGAAATTCTGTACCCAAATATAATAGATGGCATTAAACATTATACAATATTTCACTATTATTGTATCAAATTAACAAAAGAAACATAATATCATTAAAAGCTAGTGTTTCCCACCCCCACATCTACCCAACATTGATGCCTGAATCATTACACATGTAACTATGTACATACATAAGTAAACCTGATCATTATAACCTCTTTATGGTCAATTTATATGTATCTTGTTAAATCTTAACAGTTTTTGACAAAGACATTAACCATAGACATGGGGCAAATCAAATTGCAAGCTTGCACATTTTTTTATAGCGGTCATCAGATACAAAAAGATAACCTTAGGCTAAAAATGACATATTTATGAGCAAAAACTGTGTATTACATATAAAAAAGATTGATATCTAACTAGCGAATGGTCATGGACATATGATTATACAATTTTCCATAGATTTTCATAGATTATTAAAACATTGCCTTAAGGTGGTATGAGTGTCTTTCGCCATCTTGGATTGTAAAAAACAGGGAATCTAAGGTTCATATTTTCTATCAAACTAGCAAAATTTGATGCCGGATTGCAGATTTTTAATGTGAATTTTCATTTAAAAGAACCAATTTATAAGAATATAACTTATAAATATTAATATTTGTACAAGTGTAGATTATTTTTGGTCGTTTTTTTAATATTTTCAAATTGGCAATTTAAGGGGAGGTAACTCTTAAACAGTGCATTTTCTGAAGGACTCTACATGAAATTTTCCTATTTTGTCTTTTAGCCGGAAAAAACGTACGGTGACCCTATCTTTTCTTTTGATATCCTCAAAGCATTGTCTGAAAGCAATCTTCTCCTAATTAATTTTACAATTCTATCATTTTGTTTAGTTTCTATTCACAAACTGTTGTTTTTTCCTGTATAATCCATACAAAATTTGTCATTTTATCACAACCTGTAGCTTGAGAAAATGCGCGGTGACCTATCATTTTTATAATATTTTTGAACATGTATCAATAGATACTACATTTTGACAAAGTATGAACAAATTCTATCATTTTTATTTTAGACTCCTATACCACCTTAAATCTATTTTCCTTCTTTTTTTTTCAGGGGGTAGGCGGGATAAAGATTGAAACTATCTAACTAACCAATGGTCATTGACATATATGCTTTTATAATTTTTCATATATTTTCATAGATTATTTTAATAGTGTCTTAAATCTATTTACATTTTTTTTTGGGGGGAAAAGGGGGGGGGGTCAGAATGAAACTGTTAGACATTTGAGTCTGTTCAATCTCAACAAGTAGAATGTCCCAGATATGACAATTCGATATCACACATAGATAATTCTTTCTAAATGTTTTTAAAGTGTTGATGGTTCAAGATAGAATCTAAAAGTCCTTTGCCTTTGGGCAAATATTCTCAAAATAGTATACCATTTACAAATTTGACAAGTATTTAATCTTAACAAAAACTTTTTTCTTTAGTTATTATTTAACTTGAAACTTGGTTAATTTAATCACAAAAGTGCTATTTCATTCTGAAGTTGAGCACTTTGAGAGAAACTGTGGTTAAAACCTAAGCAAAGTTTTATTAAAAATTTTGACTGAACGAAAGTTTAGTAATTTGAACACAAAGTCATGTGTATATTTTTCATTTACATATTTATTTCAGCTATTTTTACGACATTTTGTCAGTATGTGTAATATAAATATAAGGAAAAAGGATATAGATCTCAATTAACTTCTGATAATATTTTATGGTTCTGCTGATTGGTCAAAATTTATACATGTAGTCTGCAGAATATGAAATTATGCAATTTGGTGCAGTTCTTTGAACTCTGTAAATCAGTGCAGTAAGTAGAAATCTATAAATGTTTGGCTTTTCTCAATAAATGTGTTACATAATTTGACTTGAATGTGTTTACTGTAAACCAACTTATCTTAGTGTTAGTAAGTCTTTTCTAGCTTATTTGAAGGCAATATATGGTTACAGTGTTTGTAATTTTCTATTGTGATAACATTATTTGTGCAAATTCATATTTTGGTTCATACTTATAAAGCCCATTGGTGGCTTGGGCTGTTTTTTGCTCTAATTGGTCATGTTGTGGTCTCTTTGACACATTCCCCATTTTCATTCTTAATTCATATTGTACAGAAGCAAAAATGTCTTATACTGAGACTAAAGTCTAATTTTAAACAAACAAATAGTGGTCTTTCAACTCTCGGTGGTCTCTGGGAACACAGGGAAAAGGCCTATTCATTTTAAATTATTAAAGAAAATTGTCTCTCGTACTGCATTGTGTCAGTGAACATAATATGATAGACAACCAGCAAGTAATCATTATTGAATTTGTATAGACTCACAGAACTATTTGGTATGAAGCAACTTGGTCCCAAAGTGGAAGGTTTTGGCAGTGTTATATTTTCTCTTTCCTGCAAAGAAAAAAAATTAAATGTAATTTCATCCTCAAAACCATGCATAGACATAACTTACATCATTTAATAATTCAATTTCCAACAAAATATAAATTTTATTGGACCCTCGACAAATCTGGTAGAGCAGTTAAGAACCTCATTGAAATCTGTTACTTAAGCAGACTGACTTAAGTCTATATTAAGGTGTCATTTTGTATACATTTGCCGTCACTTGTTAATTCACTCCTGGGCCTGCACTTAAAGTTCTAATTATTAAATAACTTAATTTCTTTCGAAATCATATTCAATATTTCATTTGTTACACATGTCGAAAGTATAATAACTTAAATATTATCTGCCAATTTAATTCAAAAGACCTGTCTTCTGAGCTGTCTTCAAATTTAACCTGAATGAAATCTTATCTGTTCTGTTTTGCTACCCTTTAGAGAGCATTAGCTTTCAGTAAGACAGCAAATTCATACAATCAGATAAAACTCTGAAAGACATTTTCATAATTATTCAAAAATGCATTGAGTTGCAGCAAATTTGAGTATAGAAAAATTATAAAGAATATTTTTTCAAACCAGGCTTTGACTTTATTAAAGGATACTAGCATTTAACATAAAGATAAAATGTAATTATCAAAACTTAAAGCATTAAATAACATATATTTGAAATAAAGCAGAAGGCATTGTGTATGAAAATTGAGGTGTTAATTATTTAGTTTATTCTTTGTGGTCTTTCTAAACATGTAAAGCAACCATTGAAGAACTTATCAAAGACAACAGGCTTGTAATTTAGTATACCACACACCTGTTTCATCAAAGAATAATCATTGGCAGAAATCAAAACAGTTGGAAGACAAAATTAATTATCAAGTGTTTTTGAAAAGCAATAATTTCCCAAAAAGGTGTGCAAATGCCTGGGGTAAGAAAAAACTCAAGTGTTTAGAATGATGATACCCTGGGGGGATAAAAACACCCACTAGAATCACAGCACCCCAGGGGTTTGAAAGAGGTTATTCAGACCTACATAATATTTTCAATGAATATAGTATTTATGTAAGTTAAATTAGTAAATATATTTTAAGCATAAATATATGAAGTTTAGGGGGGACTTTTGTGGGAAAATTTAGTTGATAATATTGTAAATCACTAAAACATGATTGGACCTGGATCCACCCCTGCAAATTATATACTGTACAACTAAGATTCTGCACATCAAATACCCTTGATTGGAACAAAAAATATAATTCTTATTCCTAGGGTCAGCTTTACTGTTTACGTAGGTCAGCTTATTATTATTTTTGATACCATGGGTAACAATCTATCTTTCTGCACAGCAGATGTTCTTTCACATAGGACAATTTTATTATGCAATTTATGATATTGCATGTCAATTAACACAGATATATAAACCCTGATCAATCAATTTCAAACACACCAGAGACCTTGTCAATCTCTCTTCACCTTGAAACTTGCACATCATTCAAAATCAAAGGATAAATAAAATTTTATTTGTCCAATTTTTCATCACCAGATAATTTAGTTTTAAAACTTTTCATCACCAGATATTAAATTTCAAAACTTTTCGTCACTAATTTGTATATTTTAATGCTTATTTAACACAAATCATATTTGTGCAAGCATTTTATCACAAACAAATAATGTAACAATTGAAAGACAAGTCTGATGCCCTGTTTGTACAACACAAAGCAGGAGGTCCAAAATTTTAATCTGTCAGCACCCCATGCACTTTGATGTTTAAAATATAATCTCCTGAGTGAGTAACCAAAACCACTAAAAAACACTGTAGAATAACTGCATAGACAAAGCTAGCATATCGATGATATTCTGAAAGCTGCTCACAGCCAGGCGCATGGATGTATTGATATTACATACAAAATATCAGATATCTTTCATAGACACTAAATGTTTTAAAAAGTGAGTTATCTTGGTCTGATTTCCAACATTTGTTCCAGTGCAGACAGGTCAGACTAGCTGCTAATATCTTTAATTCCAATAGCCCCACATAGTGTTAAAACAACACAATATCAGTTACCCATATATAGCAAATTTTGTCATTTTTCTTTGTAATAGAATATAAAATTTTGATTAGAAATTTGAAATCTATTATTTGCTGTGAAAACCAAGAGGCTTATAAGTTCATTTTGGAGTAATCTTTGCTTTTTTTCAACAGTCTGGGAACTAAATTTTATTTTAAATGTGCATCCAACGAATTTTTAAGTCGGATGTCCTTCATAACATGTAAAGTATGCACATGCTTTAGAGAAAGCCTTAGTGACTGTCTAAAAATAGCATTCGATTTGTCACTCCTGAGTCACCCAAAAATATGGTCAAGTTGACAACAAGATTACTAAAGATATAATTTTGGAAAATGACTCAAGTCCCTCAGATTCTGTCAGATTTATTACAGATACTTGACTTTGCAATTTTGGTCTTTTGCAAAATAAAACTATTGACCATGAATGAAATAATATCAAACTGACATGATTAGATAATAAAAAAATTCTTCCTTACTGACTGATAAATTTATAAAATTTAAAAATTACAAAATAAATCAAACAAAACAAAACAAAAAAAAACCACATCACTTCCTCAGCCTGTGAAGCAAATCTTATTTTTGGTAGGTTTTCATTATTGCCAAAATTCCATTGGAAAAGGTATTGCAAAAAAAAATAAAAAATTGGCACTATGTGTATGCAACATTGCTTTGAATTGAAAATATTTATCTCACATTTTTGTCAAATGTTCAAAAATTGTCATAATAATTAAATGCATGAAAAATTCACAGTAATTAATTCAGCCCAAAACTTGCACCAAGTTGACTAGGTACTAATAATATTCAATGACTATATATCTGTTCTTCTGACAAAGTAACTGTATCAAGGTAAGGTGGTTTATGGAGACATTTCCCTTTACTGTCCAATGTAAAAACAGCCCAATAAAGTCACAACGGTCAGTATCAAAGAGAATGCTGTTAGAGTAAATCATTATTTTATGTGTCAGATTTTATTGAAACTTCACAGGAGGCTATACCACACACAATAACAATATTGCAATAAATATTCTTGTAAATTGTACAATATGTGTGACCAATTCATAAAATTTTGACCAAGGTTACTTAAGGTTGTTAAGTTTGTAATAAATATTTTGTTTTATGGTTTGACCTCTCATAACTAAGAAATAATAAAGTCATAATATTTAATATTTCTATTAAGTTAAAAAAAAAAGTAATAAAACTAGTGAACAGTGGCTTTTCAATATTTTTTTTATTATTTTATTCAGACTAAAGATTTTTTGAAAAAGTTGGACATTGGAATTTTACTAAAAGAACATATATAAGGTTTATTATGAAAATTAATATTTTCTCTACAAAATTGGAAATATTTAATCAATATCAAATAAGCAAAAAATAAAGAAACACTTAAAAGACGTAGAAATAATTTGCCTGCATAATTGATGTTGGGTTACAGTTAAAGATAAAGCCGAAAAATATATATCTATTTTTTAAATTATCTAGATCAATAGTCCCGTCGAGAGAGAAAAATAATTCTAGAGTCAAAAGTCGGTAATATGGAAATGAATGGTCTATTGCAAAGCATTGAAAGGCTGCATTTTCATATATATGAAAATTCAATATTGTGCTGGAATGAACGAGAGGCAGATTTAGGGGGGGGGGGGGGGGGCCAGGGGGCCCGGGCCCCCCCCTTTTGGGGAAAAAAATTGGTTGCTTATATAGGGAATCACTGAAGCGTGACTGGAGGGGGCCCCCTCTTAGGTCAGTCAGTGGGCCCTCACTTATGAAAATTTCTGGATCCGCCACTGTGAACGATGTATGATTCTTATATTTCAGCTTTTTCAAAGTTTTAGAAATTTGCTCAATTGCTGTATTTAAGTCTAGGGCTAAAATGGGTTTTACTTTGATGCTAAAATGTCCTATTGATTAGTGTTATTCAACCTCAGCTGACTTAAATTGGGTCACTGTAATGATTTGACTAAATATATTTAGTATTTAACTAAATCAGTATATTTGAAATTGATCTTTTTGTTTAATTAACCTAAAGAAATCAATGTGACAATGCAAATGAGGTCAACAAAAGAATAATAGGGAAGCCTTTAATTTTCATTGTACTATAGGTATGTATTTATGTATCAATTAGGTCAAGAAATTCAATTATAAAACATCTTATTTATTTCTTCTTTATTTTAGATTGTGATTGCCTACAAAAAATTGGGTATGCTTTCATATATTATTTCAACCTTGGGCATAGCTTGACAGTGTATCGTGTGCTTGAGAGAGTTGGAAGCTTGATTTATGATTGGGGATATTAAAGGTTTTTTAAATTGATTGTTGGTTGCTAAACACCTAGTGGAAAACATTTTGTGCATGTTCAGGACAATATGAAAGGGCTAATGCATAGGTAAAAGAACAATCAATATCACATAATTGAATGTCATAGAAACAAGTGAGTTATCTCCCCACTTCTAGTTACAGGAAACCATAAAGGGAGATAACTCATTAATCAAATTCACTGTCGACTGCTCATCAAAATTCAATTATCTTCCATACTTTAATTTTCTTTTTCTTTCTTTCTGCAAGACATTCAATAATTGAATTTTATAAATACTTCTACGTTTTCATTTTACAAAATGCAGTATAGTTCATTGTATGATAAAAATGTTTTTTCAATTTCTGGAAATCCTATATTTAGATTCCTCCATTACCTAATTATCACCATAAACACTATTTTACAGAATGAAGCAGTGAAGCCTGACACTTTTATTGAGCAAAAACCCAGTACATTGTAATATCCAGGAAATTTACAGCCATCAAAGTCAATCATGTATCAAATATAATATGATGACATAAAGAATTGATTATCAAAGAGTAGATTGCTATTTTAGTATAATACTTTTATTAGTTTTAATAAGACTGAGTTTCCTAGTAAACAAGTAATTACATTGAAATATTGGTAATTTTTTATCAGCTTCCTTGTTGATATAGCATGTTATATAATTTGTATCAAATGATCTCATTGGTTGAAAAAATGTTTCTCTATGAATGGTTTCCCGACAAACTTTTTCTAGAAATACAGTGAAATAAGATATAAATACCTGAAGTCAGATTAATATAGTGGCTGTTAGAAAACATGCTTAAAATAAGAGGTAAAACATAGTTGTATAGAATGCACTGTAAATTACCAATAGAGGGGAGATAAGTCATGAAATGTTACTATAATTTGTCTTTTATGAAATTATACAACAAAATTACGTAGTGAGGATCATTGTTTGCTTTATAAGGCTCTGTTAGTCTTTACAATTTTAATGAATGATTATATTCTGGCTTCCAAGGAAACCGATCAAACCACAAGATCTTAACATTGACCAATGAACCAGGAAAATAAGGTCAAGGTCATATGAACCCTATCAGACAGACATGTATGTCTTACAGTCATTCAATACACCAACTATGGTTGACCTTATGCTTATAGTATCTAAGATATGGATTTGACCCCATAAATTTAACCTTGATGATGGATCCATAAAATGAGGTCAAGGTCATGTGAACCTGACAGGCATGTAGATGTTGCAAAGAACCAATATACCAAATATAGTTTTCATATTACTCATAACAAATGAGTATTTCACTGGACAAATAAATGGGGAATGTGTGACTTTGTGTCCACAGATGATGTGCCCTCTTGCATACATAAAGAATGCAGAGCAAATCTGAGAAATGCAGGAGAAAGCTTAGTCTTTTTAGAGTAACATGAAGATTCCATTTATAAAATTTTAAAAACTGACTACATTTGTACTGTTAAAACAATAAAATAGATTTTGTAGGTACAAGAATATGGAAATTTTTTCTGACCATCAATTAATTCTCTCAAAGGATTATTGTATTAATCAACTCTGACAATATATTTTCCACTGAATATTGAACTCTAACATATATGTAAACATAGCTTCAGTGTACATGACGTTGACCACAACAATCGGCATTTAATATAATCTTGTGGTCAATATGTTTAATTGGCAATCCTCCTACATATTTACCCCACTCTTTATACAGTTTAATCAGAGTGTGAAAGCTACATAAATGTAAATACTCATTCATTAGGTTAATAGAACTACTGGACATTTGCCACTATATAATAATTAGTAAGCCTAGGTAATCATTAACCAAGATCTAGATTTAAAATGAATGGAAAATGTACATTATAAATATAGTTATTTTGTGTCTTTTAGGAATGTTTTTCTTCCTCTTCTTAACTCTAAATTATACAAGTAAGAGACATATTTTGCATAGAGTGCATAAATAAAAGGGGATGATTATTCTTGAAAAGTTAGAAAAACACACAAAAATTAGACAAAAGTCTTGGTTTCAGTCATATTGATTAACATTTGTGTAGCTCCTTTATTGATGATCAGTTTTACTGTTTACAGTTTGTTCCTATCTGTTATAGTTTTTGAGATAATTGCCAAAAAAACATTATATAAGGGCAATAACTCCTTCATGTGTTTTCATGGGTTTCGGTCATTTTTACATTTTAGAAGGTGTCAATATGCTCATCCTATGTACATTTTCTGCCTTCTTATTACAGAGTTTAAGAAAACATACAGATACACAAAACTTGTACATTGAGGGCAACAACTCCTTAAAAAATGTCTGATAATTTTGTTGCATTACACCACTCATGGTACCTTTAAGTTCATTTTTTTTTTAATTTGGTCGAAATTGGTATTGGTATTGGTATTCGATTGAGAAAAAAAATCAAAAGTTTAAGATGACAGACATCAACACTGGCTGAGGTAAAACTGGCAATAGCTCACTTTGCATTTTGGCATCAAAAAGTTAAAACCTAATTTGTCATACAATGTTTTTATTTAAGTTTATGCAAATTATAATAAGGTGCTCTATCCTTGAAAGAATTTTCCATTAAGATTAGTTCTATGTTATTTATTATTACTTCTTAAGATATTATTGGCACCCATGGCAAAATTATACAAGATCATAAAATACAACTGTACTTTAAATCTGAACACCTGACAAGAATCCCTGACCCTTGATTTGAATACAATTGTCATTGTATTGTTTAAATTTTTTTCTTAGCTATACAGTGCATAACAATAAAATAAACTTATCAGGGACAAAAATATGATATAAGATAGTGATTAAACTTTTTTCATTTACTTTTTTTTTAAAAGCAGTTTAAAATCTTTTTAAATTTCTATCACTTTTTTATCATGTACATAAGTAAATAAAGCTTTCACAACAACCTGCTTTTTTAAATTCTAATTTTCAACCCACATGTCCTATATAATCGTATGATCTATACTGGGTTAAATTTAATTCAAAAATACTTTGGCAAAGATTTAAAGAAATATACTTTACTAACACCAATACCTATATATATAAGTATAAAAGACAATATAGACTAATAATCTACGATATAGGTTTTAAGATCAGGCGATACATGTACTTTACGTAAACCAGAAATATTCCATAGGATTGGTAATACAATCAATTTATTGTAAACATTTTAATAAGCACTTATAAGTTAAGACCATCGTGTCCGAGTACTGAACACCTTCCCTTATAGCTTATACAATTATCAATATCCAGGGGAAAAAAACAAATCGGTGAAGTTTTAAGAGGAAAGATTTCAGTGCAAATAAGTTAACTGGTTTAAGCGCACGTTTTAAGTTTGTCTTAAAACTAATTATAAGATCACAACATTATCTGTTTATCCTCACCCTCAGTGGCAGACCCAGATCTTTTCATCAGTTGGGACCCACTGACTGGCCTAAGGGGGGCCCCTCTCCAGTCATGCTTCAGTGATTCCCTATATAATCAACCAAATTTTTCAAACAAAAGGGGGGGCAGTCCCCCAAGGCCCCCCCTGGATCCGTCTATGTCACTACTCTATGATAACTGGGATTTTGTTTCAGGTAAATGATAACTTAAGGTTCTCATTAACTCCTAAATAAAAAAATACAATTCTAAAATAAATATTTAATTAGCCAAAAAAATATTATAAAGGAATAAAATTGTTACTGCCTTCCCATTGCTTTTTGTTCTATGAAGCCATATATATATAATAAGTTGGCAAGGCTAAAAGTTGCTTACACAGAAAAGAAAGCTAAAAGATGCTTTCTAAAAGGCATTGAACCAATTAGAAAAGCAAAAAAAGATTAAATCCTAATATAAGATCCTTAGATAGTAGGTCACAGTTAATTACCATTATTATTTGGATTCCATGATTCCATCAATTTGACCATTTTGAGACAATTCTAGGGATATAAAGTTCTAAATCAGTGAAATTAAACTTGATTAGGCAGTAGCTTTTAGCAAACTAACATAATCATCTGGAAAGCTTTTTGCTATTTTGAGACATTTCAAGAGTTATATGTCTGATATATAGACTGCAGTACAGAAATAGTTGAAATAAGAGCATCTTGTTGGTAGTTCATTATGTATAAGGCATTCATGCTCCAAGTATATAATTTCTCATTCAAGAGCAAGATTATGTTATTTAACATTAAATATAGTCTTTTACAGAGATAAAGAAAAAGCCAAAACAGCAGTATTTCAATTCTCAAAAAAGTTTCACTAAGTATGAGATTTCAAAAATCTACATGTAAAATTAAACATATAGGGCTTTGTTGAAAACTTAGGTACTGATGCAAAACTGTAATCAACAAATTTGCTAAATGAAATGTGGTTTTAATCATTGCTGTAAATGTACTTTGAGCTTCAATTTAAAACGGTGGAGTGATCAAAATAAATAATCTTAAACTGGCAAAAAAGTACCTCAGCATTTAAATTACATGGCTGGAATAAAGCATTTGAAAAGGTGTTCTTGGCCTTCTTTGTTAATATTAATGTGGCTTCATTTATTTTCATGGCTACCAATTCTAAATGGTGAAGGGGATCCCAATCTGATTTTTCTCACGGTTCTCAGTACATGTGTGCTCCAAAGCTGTACATACTTTTACAGAAAGATTTGGCAAGAGCATTGCAATGTCAGACTAAATCCATGAAAATATTTATTTCTGTTTTCTGGTATTATTTTGTTGTTGTGATGTTGTCTTATTAACATATAACAGACCTATTTTTGTCTTCATATTGTGTATTTTTAGAGTCTGTTTATCTTTCTTGTAAACAATGTTGAATTTTAAAGTTGAAAATGTACTATTTTTTTTTTGTAGGTCTTTACTTTCATTATAATTATATGCTTTATAAAGTAAAAGACCTACAAAAAAGAAGAAGAAAAAAAACATAAAATGTACCCAGAGAGTCTTTTAGGGACTGCTGCAGAAAAAAACAGTTCAACTATGGCACACACTATTTTATAAATTCTTAACAAAAATTAAAGAGTTGTTGAAAGGGTAATATTGAGAGCAGAGATCATTTATTGCACAAAATTCATTTTTTTCAAAATTTACTTTAACTGTTTAAGCAATACAAAACAGCAAACTGCTCAACTTAACTCCTGATTGAATATGGTCATTTTGGCCTCACCTAGTTAAATCCAGTTTACTGGGCTAGTGGATTTTTTTTAACCTTGACCCTTGACCAGCACTGATACAATAGTACCTGTCTGTTTACCACAAAAACCCTCTCAATTAAGTAAATAATCAGGGATAATAAGCTTTCCACAATTTAAGTCAACAAAATAACGGATGACAAACATTACGCAATAACAACTAGTACTGTGAGTGAAGTAGACATTTAATTTATCCAAAAAAAACCGGTCAATTGTAAAACTGGACAATACAAATTATCAATTCAATAGAAGGTTTTACATAAATAAGGAAAACAAAGTTAATCCCTAAAGACAGGTTAAATCTAGTATTTTCACCAATCCATTATGATGACTTAGCAATTTTTACATGCTGGACAAAACTGGTCAAATGTGGACTGGACACAACTGGTCAAATGTGAACTGGACACGACTGGTCAAATGTGGATGTGTTTTTAACTGTCCTTTTCAATATAGAGGTGATAAACCTGAACAAAGTACCAAAGGTTAATTTTTTGGCAAATAACTTGTCATCATATTTTTTTTTAAATCAACCAATTAAATTATATTTTTGAGATAGTTAATTAAATTATAAAAAAAAAAATATTATCAATAAAATTATTATTTTGACATTTGGTAGGAAAATTAATAAGGTAAAAACGAACATTCAATGGAATTTCAAAAATATGTGCAGTTGGGCATGGTCATGTATAAAGGTGGACGAAACAAGCATTCACATGTTGTTATACTAAGCATACACTTATTTGTATTTCAAAGAAATGGAAAACAGGAACAAGGTATCTTACAGATTTGAAAAGTGCTCACAAGTTACAACCTACCACTGTCAAGCTGCATACTCTATATGAAGTTATTCTGTTCATAAGTTTCTGAGAAAAGTTGGACAAAACTTTTTGTTGGGCAGACTGACAGACAAGTTGACACTAAAACTTCTAAACTTGGTGTACAGTAATGTTACCTGGCACTAACACAGCTGCACATTTCTATTTATGAAAACTGTTGGTTTTTTTCCAGAGTTTAAATGATTAATAATATAGAATGAAATTCAAAACAGTGTGGATGTGGCCTTTGATTGACACATTAAATTCATCCATTGACTGGGACAATTTACGTGAACGTTTGTCTGTAACGATCACTGTTCACGACGTACCTACGATAGACATTTAAACTGTAGGATCACCAAATGTTTCTTAACGCCTTTAATTATAAAATAATTCGAAAAATTAATCAGGAACCTTTATGTTTTGATTTATATAATTGATATAAATCAAAACATCGTGTTATTTCTGATTAATTTTTCGAATTACTTTATTAAGGTGTTGAGAACCTTTGGTGACCCCATAGTTTAAGTGTCTTTAAAAAGTACATAGTGAGCAGTGGTCGTTACATACAAACATTCACGTAAATTGTCCCAGTCAATGGGTGAATTTAATGTGTCAATCAATGGCCACAGCCACACTGTTTTGAATTTTATTCTATTTTTTGGTGTATGTCTATTACCTTTGTTTTCAGTGGTATCAGTATATAAATTTTTGACTAGATAAATTTAAGGTGTAGTCCATGAATCATTTTATCAGGTGTTATGGAAATAGTATCATACTAATATTTTGGACAAAATATTATCATGATCCCAGGTGAAGACTAAAAAAAGCTTACTAAATATTTAGGATAAAACATTAGTCAACAAATGTGGGCTTGATGTTTTCTGTCAAATATGTACATATGATAGATAACAATTAGTGTGCCAAAATTATATTTCAAAATGTAAAATTTAAATGTCTGAAGTGTTTTTGTCAAAGAGTCCTAACATAGCAAAAAGATCTTATATCAGAACTATGTCGAATATAAGGAGATCAAATTTCAAAGACAATGGAAGTCCTTACACACAATTCCTAAAGTTGACATGATTTAAATAGATCCTTCACATTAACAAACAATCTAGAGGATTTTTTTTTAAATTGAACTGATAAAAATAAGATTTGATCACCTCTATTGTAAAAATCCTTGACATATATTATACAAAAATATAATTTTAACCATATAAGATAAGGCTCACAACAGGCGATAAATCATTTTTAGACTTGTGAAAATAAATTACCCTAGATTTTGTGTCATGGTGACTTAAACATAAAATAACACTTTTAATTTGTTTGAATAGGAGCTATAAATTATAAAGTGCAGGTTTCATTATTTAACAAGACATGCAAGAAACACTTAGTTCAATTTTTGTGAAATTCTATTGTTCATTAAAAATAAACTGTTGAAACAGATGACGTAATATTGATAGTGTACTTTAAATGGCAGCACTTTTAACATGCTATCTAACCAATGGAACATTACTTATAATGGCAGCAGGGTTAGGACAAGTTAAATTGTGAGCTACTGCGCTCACTGATGATACCCCCTGCCTAAATGAAGTTGTTGAGTGATTCATGAATCCGAAAACACATCACACAGTATAACTGACTTATATAAATCCTGAAACAGTATTTATTATACCCCCTTTTTTAAAGCTCGGGTATAAAAAATCTACATTTAAATAAGATGTGCCAATGCTTATACAATTGCATAACAAATACCTCTACCGACCTTGATAGACCTAGGTCAAGGGAGATTACTTGTTATAAAGAAACTTAAACTCTTGTTTTTTTATATACATTTGAATGTTTGTTTTCCCGTTTGAATTGTTTTACACTAGTCATTTTTTGGAGCCCTTTATAGCTTGCTGGTCAGTGTAAGCCAAGGCTTCATGTTTAAGACTGTACTTTGACCTATAATGGTGTACTTTTACAAATTATGACTTGGATGGAGAGATGTCTGATTGGCGTACTATCATATCTATTATATATATTTAGTGTGTTAGAATTTATGGCCCTTACAAGTAGGATAGTTTGATTACGGGCAGGGACTGATTAATTAGGACTTACATGTGATACAGAATTTGAAAAATCTGTGTTACAAGTAAACTTGAAACATATTCATGATATTTATAAGTTGACACAAGCATACCAGTGATTTTTTTGTAATTATTTCCCTTAAAAAAGGTCTTTAGTTTCTTGATAGCCCAATATTTATAAAGATGGCTAAGGTTAACATATATCTTAATTTTCAGAACAGTGAAAATCAGTCCCTCACGAAAATCACTACTTTAAAAGTCTCTTATGATTAAGATATGATATATTCTCAGCCATCCATTTCAATTCGGGTTTCAAGTAGTCGAGTCTTTTTATGTTCTATTGTGTTGCACAGTTGCTGTCTTATTACTTCCTTTAAATTTTCTACACAATATAGATCAAAATTTCTTTTAATGATATTTTTTGTTACTTTTTGTTGTCCCCTTTATCTTAAAACCGTTTTCAATTCCCCTGGTCCCTCCTGTTTTACCAACTCTTTCATCTCTTACAGAAACTGGGTTGTGTCTAGAGAAGTATATAAGTGCACTCAGTACAGTGTCACTCAAATTGTCAATCAAGATTTTTATCAAGCGTGTCACCTTTCAAAAAGCTGTTATACAATTATATGTCCTGACATAAACATAGAAGACATGACCACCAATGTGAAAAGGATGGTATCACTAGCTAATTATAAATAATATGTCAGTCACATCAAACTATTTCAAGCTTTTAAATTTATAGGATATCTTAGAGTACAAAAATGTAAGTTAAAGGTTAAAACGCAAAATACATTGTAAAAGCCTAAGTAATAGTTCCTCATTCTATACATACCCTAAGCTATATATAGCTTCGTCTTTTTTCCATATAAATTGATACTTTCAGAGGGGGTGAAAAATTTGGTTGACTATATAGGGCAGATTTTACAATAAGAAGGAATTATTGTTTTTTGTATCCATCAAAAAAGCAATTGCTGAAACTGTGAAACAGACTGTGTAATGGAGTAATGCATTATGTTATTGAATAAAATGTGTCTTTCTGAGTAAATAAAAATAAAAATTACCCTGTGTTTGTGTTTTATGTTAGAATTAGAGGGTTTTCAATTTCAAAATATTGGACATGGAATAGACATCATGACCTACTTTACTGACATCCAGCTTATTTGGAGTGGAATTTTGAAGTATTATTTATAAGTGGAGCCTAATAACATGGACTTATATTTTAATACAAAGTCTTCTTTTGTGTTTTAATCATAACTTTAAGGCAGATTTTTATTGGTAAAGGCTAAAAAAGGTAATTTAATAATATTGTTGCTAACGTCACGTCTTTTCCGTCCATTATGGTATGTCACGATCGCAATTTTCTTGTTAGTTCTCAGACAGCCCATTGTAGTTATTTTTATCCCGGGTTTTATAAATAATTGAAAATAGCAATCATATTAAATTTGGATGACGTAAGGGGGTCAAAGGACTTGAGGAATCAATATCATTGGCTGTTTTATTTTTTGCGAACGTTACTGTTCGAGGTTTCCGTCCAAATCAGTGTCACGTGAGCAACATATATTTATATCTGTAACTCTCCTGTATAGGAGTTACGATATTGCCCTTTGCAGAAATAGATTCGGAGTCAGTTCCTTCACATGATGGGGAAGCAAAGAAGGTAAGTTGTATGTAATATCGTTACAAGAGGACCTTAAATGTATTCCGTCCATCAAAAAGACGTTCGCAACAAAACATAATGTCATGATAGTAGATGTTGCTAATGTTACTATTACGAATTGGTTTCTTGTGTATTCATTTGATATAAAGTACACCTGCAAATGACATTCTGTATATTTAGAAATTCTAAACCAGACTGTACAATTTTATTACTCCAGGCATATTTTAAACATCACTGTGTGCATACATTTTAACTTTTAAAGATGTTGTTGCTCATGTGACATGTCCAAATGTCGCTAACGTTACTAATTTTTTGGTTTCTTGTGTATTCATTTGATATAAAGTACACCTGCAAATGACATTCTGTATATTTAGAAATTCTAAACCAGACTGTACAATTTTATTACTCCAGGCATATATTAAACATCACTGTGTGCATACATTTTAACTTTTAAAGATGTTGTTGCTCATGTGACATGTCCAAATGTCGCTAATGTTACTCATTTTTGTCTCCGTCACATTAGCAACATGAAAGTAGGAGACAGAACACAATACTGTAAAATCTGCCATAGGGAATCATTGAAGCATGACTGGAGCGGGCCCCCTCTTATGAAAATTTCTGGATCTGCCACTGAAAGTAGAATCGACTCGTTATCAATTTAGTCTTCGTGGCTATGGCCTCTAAAAAAGACAATTTTGATAATAAATTAGCTAAACCTATCTATACTAATTTTGATGCATTCTTTTTTTTAAGTTTGTCTTATTTTATTGGAGGCTAGTAAACAACTAAATTGTTAGAATAAAATGTAGATCATACATAGTGTTCATGACAATGCACTAAACTTGTTTTTAAGTTAATCATTTGAGGTCTCATGCGGAGTTTTGATACTGTTTAATTTTTTCAAGTTTTATTTGCTTATCCAAGCCTTTGATCTGCTACTCTTAACAAATACAACAAAATTTATAGTTTACTTTTAATCATAAATCTGTATCTTGAACTGTTAAGGTGACAAAATCTAATTCATACAGAAACTTGTAAATCAGTTTAGCAAGTTAAAGATTTAGTTGTTGGGTTGAAAATCTGCTAAATTACGAAATTTGATGGAGGGATTTTGCTAGCTTTGATTACTAGATAAAATCAGGAAAAAATATACTCTCTCATTAGACTTTTATCAAATAGGGATAGCTTTTAAAAGTGCAGAAAATCAACTTTGCAAAAAAAAACAATTCTAGATGAGTTTGTCACAACAAACAGGACAAAGGCCATGACAAAATAGTTATACCATGGTCAAAACCTAGTCTATCTTAAAGCAAGTAGGAGTCTTATAGTATGTGTTTAAAGATGAATGGTTGAAATACCCCATTACAGCTTATCTAATCTTTATAAATTCAATGATAAAACCTGAAAAAGGTCCTAACAAGATCATACTTGCATCATCAATGCTCACATACAAGACTCTTGAAATAATTAATTTTTAAGATTTCCCTTAATTAAAAGCCATCTTTAAGTATCACAAAAGATACAGAATTGTTCTAACAAGGGAAGGATTAATAAATATCAGTGTAGTTGTTCAGAAGCTGTGTTTATATCTTGTGGTATATCAATTTTCCTGGATTTCATATAGGGATTGATGTCAAGCACAAACTTAAATGTTCAACGAAAAAAGAAATTTTCAATCGATAGGCTTTTATATAGACTTTGACAAATCCATTAAATCAATTATCTACAAAAATATTTTTGAATTGTTTAACACTATTTAATTCTAGGCCCTTTATAGATTGCTGTTAGATGTGAGCTTAGGCTCTATGTTGAAGCTGTACTTTGACCCAAAATGGTTTACTTTTTTACACATTGTGATTTGGATTGTGTGAGTAGTCCATAGGCGGATCCAGGGGGGCCCTGGGGGGCCCGGGCCCCTTCTTTCGTTGGAAAAATTTGGTTGATTATATAGGGAATCATTGAAACATGACTGGAGGGGGCCCCCTCTTAGGTCAGTCAGCGGGCCCCCCCTTAGGAAAAGTTCTGGATCCGCCACTTTAGTCTAATTGGCACAAATACCACCTCTTCTTATTTCTATTTGTCCTCAATCCACGCAATTTGTTCCCTTGAAAATATATGAATACACCATACAGAAAGTGACAAATCACTTTAACTTCCCATTCCGCTCCTCAGAGATACATATTTGCTTTTCATGTCTGATAGATTTTTTTCAAACCCTTTGTGTGTTATGTACTTGTAGCTAGGATTACAAATTGTAAAAAGGTAGGTAGTTAAAAGAAAAGTACACGCTACACTGAGTCCAGACCTTGACAAATAATGACAGCTCAGCAAAATATGCTGGCTGTCACATACATCTTTATTAGAGACAATGTACCTTCTAAGGCCAAATAAATTGTATGTGTGATTCTAGTTACATAAAAAAAAAACGTAAGTGTAGGTTAGGTAGGAATTTTTTTTATTTTATGAGTTTTTTTTACATTAAGTCTATGGAAGCAACATTCTGACTTCAATAGTGCTTAATGAAAAATGACCAAAAAAATATTTGGAGTAGGTAGGCACATATATATACTGTCAGATATACTGTTCCCAGGGGTGAGGCTATTATTTCCACTAAAATGTAGGTAGGATAACTGGAACCATAAATACATTTTTAATTGGCCTTAAAGTCAAGTATTTTACATCAAAGTTAATTACTACTGGGATCAGTACCCGGTCACAGGGTATCTAAATGAAACATACACTCTCAAAGGCATATAATTTGAAACTTACAGTACTCAATATTCATGTTCAAAATTAATCGTTTATAGCTCAGATTACATCAATACATTTTGTAAACCAGGGATTACTGAACTTGCGACCCAAAAATGACGATTGGCCTGGACAGGTGACAAGTTACATTTGTTTACAAACCTCACTGTACTGCATAAAGTATACATGTGAGGTGAAAAAGATCAAGTGCTTATAATGAGTGATTAAGTACAAACGTGATTATAATTACATATCCACTGCGTACAAAAAAAATTAGGGATTAAGGTCCCAACAATGCGAATAGACGATTCTTTTTTTAATTTTAAAGTCGCAATTATAATCTGATTAAAAAGCAATGGTGTTATTTAAATTTATATATTTTTATATAATTCATTTCGTTCAGGTTAAAGACATTTTTAATTATTTAATACATGTACAAACCAGGTGCTCCGCAGGGCACAGCTTTATACGACTGCAGAATGGCGCAGATATCAAACCCTGAAAAATTAGGTCAAGTATGGACACAACATTCAAGCTTGATACAGCTCTGAATTTGGATTGTGATAAAGTTTTGACATTATATGAGTTTCTGACACAAAAAAATGTCAATATCTTACAAATCTATTGCGCAATATTGTGCAATTAACGATTTCTGCTTCAAACTTTTCAAAAATTTGGAATTTAAGAAATTTGGAAAAAAAAAATGAAAAATACATTTGTACTACATGTACCACCACCCTTTTTTGCAATTAGTCCAAAACCTGACATTCCTTCATACATAATTACAAGAACTGTAACGGAGGAATACATTGTATCTGCATGAATATACCCAATTTATGTTAAATGTATTTGAATAACTCTAAAGGTAATACTGCTTTTATATTGTCTTAATTGTCCATTGACCAGAAAAACCTAGTTTTCCCCTTTTTTGCTCCTAATTCCTAAATATTTTGAGCCATAAACCCCCCCCCCCCCCCCCCCAAATCAATTCTGACCATCCCTTTGTGGTATGGAAACTTGTGGAATAATTTCAGAGAGATTCATACACTTAAACACTAGTTATTGTTTGAAAACTGCAAAAATACTCATTTTGGACCCCCTTTTTGGCCCCTAATTACTTAACTATTGGGACAATCACCCCAAAAATCAATCTTTACCTTCCTTTAGTGGTATTGAACCTTCTGGTAAATATTTATAGAGATTCATTCACTAAAACTAAAGTTATTGTCCGGAAACTAAAAGCGTCTTCGGAGAACGACATAGACATGATAGCATAATATACGATGCAAAAAAAAAATTGCAGTAGTATAAAAATTAGAACAGTTCATGTGTCTTTGAGAATATGCGGATCTGAAGGAGGGGGGAGGAAAATTTGCATTTTCTTGGATATTTTATTTCGTGGTTTTGCAAAAGTCTGCATACATTCTTATAGAAAATTTGAAATTCGCTGTTCATTAGAATTTATGGTTCTCAGGTAACCATGGTAACCATGAAATTCACAAAAATTGGTTTCCAGTGAATATTAATGAATCCACAGTAAACAAACTTTGAAAGGATAGAATCCTTTCATTAGTCACTGCTTGGCCAATAATAGCTAGTTATTTTTTCAACTAAATAGCTAAATCAAGTTACTATCATCAAAAGCAGAAGCTACTATGACGTGCTGTCATAGGTCATAGCTTTATCCTTGCTTACACACAATATGATAAATCATGTCAGGAAGGAATTACATGTAAATCCTGTATTATGTAAATAATATTAACAGCTCATTAATAAAGACAACATGTTTATCAATCTAGCATCTTCCTTCTCTATTGTTTACATGTTTGTTAGCATCACAAGTGTAAGTGTACCTAGTACGTGCAAATTGCTTTTCGATTTCGTTCACATTCATTGACTGTTCACTATGTGCAAAGATGATAAACTTTTTATTATTTTGGTAATTCAATGTCATCAACAATTTCTTTCTGAAATTGTTCAAAAACATTAAACAGAACTAAAAAGACAAGGTGTTTGACTAAAGCTCTGACAGTAAGATTTTAGCTATAGACTATTAACCACAGAAACTGGTATTTTAGACTGAAAATGACATAAATTAGTATTCTTTAGTCAATGTCAGGTTTGATTGATTTATAAATATTTGGTTGATCAACGTCCAGTGGCAAGTATTTCATGCATGTTCAGGACGAGAAAAAATGTTTCATTTGAAGGAACTTTCACTTTTCAAAATTAGTAGTAGTACAATAATGATACTATAGTGGAAAATTTGCCTTCAACTATTTAAGTTTAATTACTCAGTCCTAGTAAATAGATAATTAGCTTCAATGAAAGAACATAAATCATATTCATATGAAATTGTTTCAGTTCTTGAAGTATATGTAACTATACAATGCATTATTTGACTGTTATAAAAAACATCATTCATATGATACAAAAGCATGCATTTCTTTCAAGTGATAATTTTTATCTGATAAATCGAAAGGTGATGAAACTATAATTGCTCTGGCAGAAGAGCAGCCAATCTCAAGTGAAGGCAATGACTTGCAGGTGTTGCAATACTGCCAATATTATTTTTGAGATCAAACAAACTTACAAAATTACCTCTAAGGACTTGATGATAAAAATTGGCATGAAAAATAATTTTAGCAACCAGTGGCAAATATTTCCTCACAGTGGCAGATCCAGGGGGTTCTGGGGGTTTGAACCCCCCTCTTTTTTGGACGATCAATGCATTTAAATGGGGACATGTAGTTGGGACCACCCCCCCTTTTTTTAAATGGCTGGATCCGCCCCTGCCTCAGTCCTGCACATCAGGACATGTACATAACATCATGAACATGTTGATATGAATATGAACCCTCAGGTTTGTAATTGAAAGACTTTTAAGGTGCTACAATTTACAAATGTATTTGTAGTTCATAAGGTTCAGTGGGGATTCAGAACTTTTCATAAGGGGGGTCCGCTCACTGACCTAAGGAGGGGCCTGCTCCAGTCATACTTCAGTGATTCCCTATATAATCAACCCAATTTTTCCCACAAAAAGGGGCGGCTCAGGCACCCCAGGGCCCCCTGGATCGCATGTCACCCTGTAACCAGGAAACATTACATGTATTCTGTCTTTGAGCTTACTTTGCTGTTCTTAAAAATTTTGTGTGCTTTGCCTAGAAGCAGTAAATACAAATGTTAAGGTTTTGGATTTGATATAGCTGCGGAACCAAACCCCCAATATCCAATACTAGGCTATCATAGAAATCACTGATTGAGTCAGTTAAATGAAAGGAATTGGATCGAAACCCCAATACATGTCTTACCTTTGTTCCTATGTTCCAGATTCAACTGAACAAATTTCTGCAGTTATGATTGTATGGATCTTTTACTTTGTTTTACTGAATTTGTTTTCATCATGCCAATGAAACCACGGGGGGAAAATTCAATCATATTAAAGAGGAAAGCAATAAGCCAGTAGTATAAATTTGTCTTATTCAGTCCCAAAATAAGGCAGACAGGCATCAGAGCATTTTTTTCATTTTATTCTTAACTCATGATCAGAGGGTAAACTTTCAACAGTATTCTTAAACTCTGTGTAAAAAATTAATGATTTTTATTTTAATTCAATTTCACTATTTCCTTATCTAGATACATGGCTGTTGAAAGTAAATTTCCTAAAACTTAACTATAGGTCATTGTCAGACTGTTGAATTTATTCAAAAAAATGTTTGGAAGAGTCATTGCTCTAGTATTTAACCTTCAATACATGTAAATGTTATGCTGCCATAACTCTAGTAAAAAGATTATCTGTCGAGTGGAACCTGATTTATCAAGGACAAAGTGAAATGCAACTTTTCTATATAAGATACATGTAGTAGATCAGATAAACCATAGAACTAGTACAGTAGCCTAGGTTCTGTGTAAATACATGTACTTTTGAATATTTTTACCACTTCATTTTTTAAGTGGAAGTACATGTTGATCAAGATTGGCAAGGTTAGAAAACAAGATGTCAGTGAACTCTCCGAACTACAGTTTGATCTTGACAGACTATTTTGAGAGCCATATACATAAAAATTTATGGGAGGAAACAAAATTACAAAACGTATCTGACACTTGACTCTACCACAGGTGATGTGTTTGAAGACCCCTTTATGTTTTAAGACAGCTTTCTCTTCATTACTGAATTTATATTTTCTTCAGTACAAGGCTAGGCCCTAAAATGTATGAAAAATATACATTCCTTATTCTGAATGAGTATCAGAATTGAAAAAGAGGTGAAATAAAAATGCTGTGTCAAACTTGCTAAGAAGCAGTGACTATGGAAGTCAATGACTAACCAAACTTAATCATGTTAATCATTCACAAACAAAATGAAATGCTATACATTTTTGTCTGTATGCCTTAATGCAGAAACTTACCATCACCATGAATAAAACTTGTAGTCAATACACACTAATGGCGTACAAAACATTTAATATCCAAATGTCTGCTGTGGCAAGGACTTTTTTAAACAATTGTCCCTTCATTAAGTTTTAGATTCCCCTAAAATTAATTAGGTACAATAAACTTGTTAAACTAATGCTCTAAGAAAGTTACCTTCTATAAGATTCAGCCTTACAAAATGACAAAGACTGGTTCGTCACATTAGAAATTTGACAGGGTTTCCACTTACACTTTTTGGAAGGGTCCAGGGACTCACCCTTTTATTCACAGAGTATTTAAGGAAAAAATATCAGTGCCTGATGATTCAACTCTGCAATACACATATATACTGTTAATGTACTAACCTGAATATCTGCTATCAATTCACAGAAAAACTCCCGTACATCTTCAAAAGGACACTCATATGCCAATCTAACAAAGTCTGGTAAATGTTCCTTCAGAAGAGGATGAGAACCATTTTTCTTTCCATTGCTCATAGATGTACCGTTTTTCTGTCCATTGCTCATATATATGCTATTTACAGGGCTTCCATAACCTTCAATCCAGGAGTCTGTTAGTTTGGATATCATGTTCAGACCCTGTTTTCTAATAGACTCATTTCGCGTAGATAAACAATGAACGAGACGAAGAGAATCCTCATCTCTAACTCCACTTGCCATGGATGTATCTATAAATAGAAACAAAACATACCAATAAATGCTCAATACATAACTATCAACTAGGCACATATACAATGTTTATGAATTTGGTATGATATATATGTTTGTATGTTTGTGTATAACCAATGTGTATTGTCTTGGTATCAATCCTGTAATTTTGGATTTCAAACCAATAAAAATTACTTACTTACTAGGCCTTGGTTCTATACTATATAGTCTAATATACTATAGTCATACACTTGTTCATAATAAGACATCAGCAGCGATTTTTCAAAACATCAAAGAAGAGAAAAAAAATCTTGGTTTTAATTTTGTAATTTGAAAATTGACAAAAACTACATTCTGTGAAAAATGAAATAACAGTTTCATACAAAATTTGTTGGCCTGTTTATAACAATAAATTTGAATGATAAAAAATATGTTTATATGATGAGGCAATGTACACACAAGATAATTCAGTTAACTGGCATTTAGTGACTCACTGTGAAACATGGTAATAAGAGGATACACTCAGATCTTTGTTAATGTCATATCAACTTGGATATTGATAAACAGCGAGATATTAATTTCAGAGTGAATTACGAAAAATAACCATCATTCATTGTGGACATCCAGCACCAAAAAAGGTTTTATAAACAAAATTACCTTGTGTGCACAAATACTGTGTAGTATGTTATGAAATACCATCGAATTGCATTTTTATTGAAAATTCTGACCTCATGTTTATGTAAATAATTTGAAACAGAGCTAAAATCACAATGAACAATTCACAACATTGTAAACTTTACGTCACGATTCTATCCGAATATAGAACCATTGTTATGATGCTGTATTTGGTAAGTTTTAATTGTGACGTAAAAATTGTTATGTGTAATATATTGTATGTTATATAATACATATATTTGTGTGTACACGGTGTAAATGGTTTTTTTTATCAATATTGCATACCTGCCTACGCATTAGTTCTAGAACGGAGAATACCTCTTTTTTTTTTATAAATTTTTAAAATACCCCTTTGGATATATGTCTCCTGCAAGTCAAAATATCCCTTTTTGACAAAAAAATCACTCTGATTTCACCCCCTTCTGCTTGTTTATCTGCATTACAAATTTTCATTAAAAAGACATCCTCACAGATCTCCCAGCTTAGTGGAGCTGATGATTTGTTACTTACAAATAACCAATTGATGAGTCAATATATAACAAAATTGAACATGCTAAAATGTCTTGTCTGCTTACAAGACAAATGTCCTATCTATCTTAATACTGATCAGGTTTAATTTTCTGTTGAAAGTCTTTAAAATAATTGTTTACTACAGGTACCAAATTAACTTGCTATTTAATGTTAGCCAACTTTAAGGCTCTGTGATGAAAACCATTCTTTGACCTTAAAATAATGTTTTTTTCTTTAACAAATTGTGATTTGGATGGAGAGTTGTCTCATTGGTACTCATACCACATCTTAATAAGCTTCTTATTATCTATTAACATCATCAATGATCTATGAAAATGAGGTCAAATTCTAATTTATGTATGCACCCTTCACAACGCTGCCTTTCATTTGCAGCTCATTTTTTGCTCAAAGTAATTGAGAATCTGACCTTACCACAACAACTAACTGACCATTAACTACAAACTCTACAGAATCATTTTTTATGGTTACTCATAATGACATAAAATTCAAATGATATTATAAAAACTAGTACCTTTTACATTTTTTCCAAGCAGTCATGTGCTCTGAATAACAAAAATGATGACAAGGACAACAGCTGAATGCATGTGAAACATTGTAACATAAGTCATCTCCATATATAGGCAAATTTAGAGGATTTTTCAAGGGGCCTGAGCCCCTCCCCTTTTGTGGGAAAAATTTGGTTCATTACAAAATGTATATAAGGAATCTCTGAAGCATAACTGAAGCAGGCCCCCCACCCCCTCTTAGGCAGTCAGTGGGCCCCTTCTTATGAAAATTTCTGGATCCTCCACTGTACAAGGTATGAAGTATTAAAGTATTCTATCTTTGAAATATAAAGCTGTTTTAACAAATAGAAAACTGAATCTTCATGGAAATTATAGTAATAAATATCCTGCCTAGTAATAAGTATGTGCCTAGTATGTGGTATACAAAGATATAATATCATCATGCACCATCTTAAAAGACCTTATTGCTCTTTTACAATCAGCAAAATTTGATTGAGATTTTGGGACATTTAAATAATTGACATCATACAACATTCACTTTTGTTGAGTCAGAAAATTTCTTGAATGACATCAAAATTTTATGGAATATTTAACAGTAATGGCAGGAAAATAACTATAGTGTATTAATTTTGTGTACTTCACTGTCACACCTATGATTTGTATACACACTGAATCATCTTTACAGAAGAGATGCTTGTACAATGTACTGGTATACATGTATGGATGTCCGACCGGTAGTACCTCTGTTAATCGGAGCACTCTTTGAGATCTGCCAGGGTGCAGTGGTATCCCTGTACATCCTAATCAGCATTATTTATGGAGATGTGTCACTTACTTTCATACAACCAACAAAGCGAACGGACCTAGGGCAAACGGTCCCGATACCCCTCGCCCCCTCATATGAGGAGAGGTTGATGATAGGGCCAGGGGGTAACTTGAATTTAATGAAGAAGAGAAGTATTGTACGCACCTGTGAAAATAATAATACTTTGGATACATTAGTTACAGTTATACTTTATACTATCTTTCCTTAAGGTAATTTCCGCAAAAAAGTGCAATACGTATACTTTTTTCACAATCTTTATAAATCAGCTGATCCGAAGTCCTTGTGCCGGATGTCATGACATCTTCTGCAAGGGGGTTTTCCGTTTATTTCACCCGTTGGAGACGATATCTGAGGGTTATATGTGTTAAATTGTGTTTTGTGACACTTACCTTTGTCATTTGTTGAAAAAAATGTCTAATTTTAATGATTTACACGGAAATTTTGTCTATAAATGATAAGTTGCTACCAAAACGTCCATGATGAAATTCATGATGATGCGACGGAAAAATCTAGAAAGAATCCGAGATCTACGTCCTTGACTTTAAAGTGGGCGGGGTTCACCTATAAAGCAACCAATGAAAGTGTTATGCTTATTCAGCAAGACGGAATCAGAATGGTTATCGGCAAAAAAAATATTTAGGGGGGGGGGGAATAATACAAATACACAATCCGACAGACGATTTAACTTAATAATTGGAGGACCCAGTACTATAAAATCAGAATAATAGTCCCAGCCAATGAGGAACAAATATGTTTTGTTAATTTTTAAGCGTTTGTTATATTTTCACATGCAATTTATCTGAATAATCATGATAATTTTCAAAATGACTTTTTGACTAAAAAAATCAAACCTGAATAGAACAATTTTCGTTATGCATGCAAATACAAATAATACCGAAATGTGACATTCATTTTGAATAAACATTCTAAAGTCATAACTAATTTCTATACAAATCCTTGATATAATTCAATTACATAAGAAACATACATTTGTAGGGTGGAGACAGTGGCGGAATCCAGAAATGCTCAGGGGCACACTGCGGACTAGAGGGGCGCTTCATTCATGATTTAGAGATTCCTTATAAAATATACTAAATTTGTTCCACAGAAGGGGGCGACGTGGTCCCCTCTAAGTCCGCCTTTGGGCCTGAGATGATGGGGAAACTTTGCTGAACTGGCGAAAGACAATATCTCAAAAACCTACATGCATTCGCCAAAACTATAGAACAAATATTTGAAATTTATCACAAATATCATGGTCAGCTCCTACTGATAAACTATAAAAAAAAATTAAAAAAAAACAAAAAAAACGTAATTTAACTAAGCTAATCTGTTATATGCAATTCAACACGTGTGTTTATTATCAAGTGGTAATGTTTACATAACTTTGATAAATTTATATTGATAAATTCTTATGTGAGAAGGTATAGCAGTTATCATATCAATATTGTTAATTATATACTAGAAAACACCACGCCCGGTATATCTCTAATGATTACTTTAGATCAATAAAAACAAAAACAAGAAAATAATTTTAGAGTTTGACGATGACTGAATATCAACTTGCGGCAGTTTATATAAGATGATTGTCTGGACTCAAACTTTTGGAATCTTTAAATATAATATGTCCACGGACAAAATTGTCACAAATGACGGAAACAGTTTGTATGAATAAAACTGGGAATGGAATTAGGGTATGTGTGAAAGAGACAATAACCCGACCAATGAGCTGAACATAGCCGAAGTCCACAAATGGGTCTTCAAAGCAGTCAGAAAATCCCGCACCTGGAGGCGGGCTTCAGCTTGCCTCTTGCTTAATTAATAAAAATGTGTACTAGTTCAGTGAAAAAAGACGTCTTCATAAACCGGCCTAAACAATGAACTAAAATTTAAAAAAAAACATACAAGATTAATAAAGGCAAGATGCCACTGACTTGGGATAGGCCCCAAAATACGGCGGAGTTTGTGACGTTGTTTGAGATCTCTACCCTCCCGCTTTACATCTAGACAAAGTAGAATAAAGAAAAAGTCGACCTATGTCTGAGACCAGGGGCGGATTAAATGGACAGAGAGGGTTCCAATTCAGTTCTTTATATTATGCACCGAACCATTTTTACCGGTAATTGATTTTTCTGTTTTTTACTGCCTGGCCGGACTTTTTGGAAATTCTTGATAGTAGTCTAGCCTAAGTTTACACTATACCCATTTTTTAGATTTCTATGGAAGTAATACATTTATACCAGGCAAACAGTGGCGTGACGTAGGGTGGATTCAAAGTAAAACGGGGGGAGTCTTTCAGAAAACAAAAAGCGAAGTAAAACAAAGCAGTCTAATAGTGCTAGTTATTGACAGTCCGTTTTTGTTTAAGATTCCACCTTACATGTTTACATAACAAAATATATGATGATGCTGTTTGTAAAGCTTGTAATTTAAGATGCGATCCATGTAGTCGCTTCTGTATCGGTCCTTTGAAGAAAAAAACGTTTACTTTAAACAGGGTATACATTTAACATTCGCCTTTAACATTGTTATTAGATCTTGATCAGTAGGGTACTTCCATTGGAAATTTTTTCTGCATTATTTTTTAAAAAAACACAACATTATATTTTTGCTGTTTTCCCTTATACGAAATTATGATCCCAAACATCCGTTTGAAACCTATTATTTATTGTGTATTTTGGAATTGCGCCATTGACAGAAGTCATGCATTTATCCGACTGTTGATACGTCTTTACACTAAATCTGTTAAGGATGCAAAAATTGACATTTTAGTCTAGAAAAAACATTGTTTGTCTTTAACTTTAGTTGAAATTGAGCTTTGGACTAGCTTTCAATAACTGATTTATCTTTGATCGATACTTATTGTCTTTTTTTTTTCAATTTCTTATTATTGAAAAGAACAACTTTATTTATATGAAGTTATGAGTTTAATTATTCCTTTCGCCTGACTCTCGCACACGTAGTAAGTTGGTATTGAAAAGCACACCAAAGTTGCGAGAAGTACGCACGTCAAGTTGTAATTAAAGTTTTATGATACCATGATCAATATTTCAAATTCAAATATATAAACATTTATAAAGTTTAGGAAAAGAATGACGGCATTGTAGACTATCAATTGGAATGGCATGTTCAAGCTTCATCTTTGTTTTGTTTGCTCTTACTGGTGTTTCCTTAGGAGTTGGAGCTTCTTGTAATACACAAAGAGGTCACGTGAATATTGCTTTCGATAAATTTTTGTCTCATCCATTGTTAAATGTTAAATCTTAATGACACAATTTGTTTCTTACTTTGTTTAATTGAAAATTAGAGAAAAAGTGAATAATACGCAATTGAAAATTCGATAAGAACGAAAGACGACCAAAAGACAAACAAGTCGACAAAACACTCCATAGAATATAAGGACTAAGCAACAGGAACCCCTCAAAAAGATTAGAGTGTTCTCAGATGCTTGAGCAAAGGTAGTAGATCCTGCTTTACTAATGGCGTCCGTTGTGTTTATCATGGTAAGCACAATGTCGTAGATAAATCTCATCGTCAATACGTAGGAAAGATTTTTGTCGTGGTAATCTGTAACACACTCGCAAAGACATCTGCAAAACTTTCGAAGGGATGACTTCAACTTAACCACATGTAACCCTAGGTTTAATCACTTCCTTTTAAAAGCAGCCTTCATGATCAAGGAAATCAGGATAAATCACGAAAAGAACTCTTTTTTTTTTAGGAAAAACAACATGCGTTACGGAAGATCTTCTGGAAATGCTAATCAGAATTAATAGTCGGAATAGTGGGAGTGGTAAGTTAATTGTTTACAGTCATATGATATTGTCAGTGACTATATTATTTCTATTAAAACATTTGACACATATAAACAGGATCATCATATAAACTGATATTTTGGAAAGGTTGAAATTTAGACATAGATGAATTTCTTGAAGATCAGATCAATTCAAAACGCATGTTAGCTTATAAATAAAGGCAACACTATTTCAAATGTCATAAATTGATTAATAGAAAACAAATCCGGGTTACAAACTAAAACCTACCATACTTCTTAAGCATGGCGGAAATTGTCGCCTATACGCGGTATTGCGTCCATCTCAGTCGAGGTAATTGCGAATGCGAAAATGCAAAGCCAAAAACCATTCGCGTTTCACCTTATGACTTTGCAGAAGCCATGCACAATATAATGATAACTCGTTGTTGCTGAAGTTTCGGGTATCCTAACAAGAAGGCATTTCCATTTGTATTTCAAATTACACGGCTACTCTTAAAATGTGAAAAAAAAATACCATTGAGGTTTCAAAATAACCTTAATTGATCTGGTTTTCGATATGAAATTTTCGTGACTAACCCGTTTTCCCGCTTGATGTAAGGCAGCAACCATTTGATTTTCTGGGGGGGGGGGGGGGGGGGGTGCTATGGTTTTTTTTTCTGGACAATTTTTTTTTTTCAATTTTAGCATTACATAAAGTGGCAGCTGAGGGTGAAACAAACAATTTTTTTTTCTCAGAATCAAAAACAAATTATTTTTTTCTCCAAAAACTGGAAACAAACTTTTTTTTCCAAAAAAAACCATAGCCCCCCCCCCCCCCCCCCCCCCCCCCCAGAAAATCAAATGGTTGCTGCCTAAAACGTCTGACTGTCCATTCTTCTGATTATGTTTGCTCTCTTGCATTGAAAGGACAGATATATTGATAACTCTGATAAGAATTGACAAGCGGAATAAAATAAACAATTAATATTAATTTTAGCAAAGTTTCGATTTACTTTCTTACCAATGCTTTAACTTATTTTACATTACATACGCTAACTTTAAGCATGAAAAATTAATTAATTCTATTGCAGATGAAAAGATAAAACCTGCTTTCTTCGCTTCATTAAAAGGCAGTGTCTCTTTGTCCGATTCAAACAAGGTGCTAAAATTTGAAGATGTACGGGTGAATAGAGGTAGAGGATATGATCTATCAACTGGTATCTTCACTGCTACGAGGGACGGATTGTATCATTTTAGTTGTGTGATTTATGGGGACAGGGGAGATGATGTTGGTTACCAGCTCAACAAGAACGAATCTTTATGCGTGAAGGGGTACTCAAATAACGGAGCATACGAAGCCAGTACTCTCAGTGTATTGATGGAATTAAAGAAAGGAGATCGGGTTTATATCCAACATAGACACAGCGGCAACACCGATAAAGTAATTGGTAGTGATCATTCATCATTTGGCGGGTATTTTTTGCAAGAATAAAATCCTAAAATAAAGTAATCAAATATAGTTAGAAGTATTGTGTTTCTTTTGAACGCAACCTCCTTATATTTGGTTCAATCGCTTTGGATGATGATGGCCCGATCCTAAATATTTCCAGTTCCAGTCGTAATCAGTTTCATGTATTTTGTAGCCTATTATAAGTAATATTGAAAAATGTCATGATTTGAAAATAAAGTTGTATGATACTCTAGTACATGAAAGTAGATTTTCACTTTTATAATTTTGTATCAAAAAAGGAAATCTTTGATTGATTAATGCTGCAACAAAACAAAGTATTCTTGTATAAATGTAAAGCAATGTATGATTTAATTAAGTTTTTTTTAGACATTTACGTCAAAGTCTGATAAACCTGTATTTGTATTTGCGTTATGGTTTCATGTGTTTATAAAATTGAAAAATAGCTAAAGGATAGTAGACCACTGTATATATAATTATCCATTGGATAAGCTAACCAATAGCTAAATTTAGCCATAGTTTTGAGCAAGCCAGTCCTGTTCCAGAAATCGTAAAGAGGAGACAGCCTGCACCACAACTTCCACTAATAAGTTGATTTAATCACATCATTTGTACAAACAATTGTCCGATTGAAGATTTAACCGCATGATTTTTTTTTCAAGCATTGTTCCTATAGTAGATTAAAAACCACATTGTATAAAACATTGGTCCAACATTCGATTTAACAGCATCATTTCGTCCGATAGTAGACTTATATATATATAACAGTATGATTTGTACAAGGATTGGTTCGATAGTAGACTAAACAGCTTGCATCACTAGTTATGTTTTTTTTCTTACATAAATGGACGGACGCTAAATGGTGGGAAATGGATAAATTGTCAAATTGATTATTTTCATTTACCTGTGTACATTATTCTATTTGGCGGCATTTTGTTCAAGGTTATGATTGTCTTTCTGAAATTGTTTTACATCACACCCCTTATTTGATTGATTTTGTATTTTCATTGTGTCATAAATTAAATTTATTCGTTCAGTGTATGTTCACTTGTGTTAATATATTTTTTGTTTGAGTTAATTCATTTCAATTGCTATTTTATGGTGTCTCTCTATGTTGTGATGTTACACTATTGTTTCAGGCTAGGGTGAAGGTTGGTACCTATTAAAACGTTTAAACCCGCCGCATTAGTTTGCACCTGTTCTAAGTCAGGAACCTTATGTTCAGTAGTTGTCGTTTGTTGATGTGGTTCATAATTGTTTCTCGTTTCTCGTTTTTTATTTAGATTAGACCATTGGTTTTCCCGTTTAAATGGTTTTACACTAGTCATTATTGGGGACCTATATAGCTTGCTGTTCGGTGTAAGCCAAGGCTCCGTGTTGAAGACTGTACTTTGACCTATGGTAGTTACTTTTGTAAATTGTGACTTGCATGGAGAGTTGTCTCATTGGCACTCATACCAAATCTTCCTATATCTACGTATTTAATTTTAATGTCTCATAATACATCTGTTATAAGGTCAAGTGCAGTTTCGAATCGAACTAGATACGTAACCCTCCTTATATAAAACACTTATTTGAAAACTTTGACACCTCGGAAATCGACTTACGTCTTTATATGAAGAACAAAGTTATCTTATGGTTTAAGTGCACATTTTATTTTCTGTAAAGTGTAGATCGCAAGAACATCCAAAATGATTTTCTTTCAATTCGTATGCTTAATTTTATCAATATTTGTGACTTTAGCCAGCTCGATTGGTTCAGAGTCCGGTTCCTTATTATCGGCCTGTTCAAAGTTTGATTTTGAAGAAAAGGTGCTAGAAAAACTTGTGCGCTTGGAACATAAAATGGAAGTATACACTGAAAAGATGAACCTATGGGAAGAATCATTTTCTTCTAGCATTGAAAATAAAATGAAAGTGTATGCGGAAAAGATGAAGCTATGGGAAGAATCTATTTCTTCCAGTCTGGATAAAGTGGTCGAGCAGAAGAAAAAAACAGAAACATTTGTTGAATCACATCTTCAGGACCAAACGCGGTTTAAAGAGTCTTTCCTTGAAACAATAGACAATTTTAAACTGCAGTCTGAAAATAAAACTGAGATGTACGAAAAAAAAATTAACACGCTGTTGGATTCGTTTTCTTCTAAAATACAAGAATTAAGTGAAGCTGAACGTAAAATAGAGAATACAATGCAGGCATCTCTTCACCAAGAACAGAACAGATTTAATGCGTCGTTTGATAAAATTGTGGAACTTTCAAATCGTTTCAATACCTCTTTGCAAGAAATTGCTTTAAAAGAGAAGAAAGGTAGGGTTCTTTGTTACAGTAAATTTCATAAATTTTACACTTACTTACATGCTAATTTGCTATTTTTTTTTACACTTACAGCTTAGTTTTCTTAAGCCGTAAGCCCAAACACTAAGCATCTCTATTTATAATTTGAATTGTTTCACATTTGTCATTTCCAGGCTATAGCTGACCGTATGTGGTATGAGTTTTGCTCATTGTTGAAGGCCGTACTGTTACCTACAGTTGTTAACTTTTATGTCACTCTAGTTTCTGGTGAATAGTTGGCAATCATACTACATCTATTTATTTGTATATCTATGAAAAGTTGTAGGCTTCATAAATTGTTTTAATTGTCACGTAGATTTTTTTTCTGAGACAAGTTCCTGTGTGGATGATGAATAAATTGCATGGAATTCAACCTCACCGTTATAGTGATTCAAGTGTGGACACAGATCAGTGTGGATAGTATGTTTGGATGTTTTACAGTGTTTCTGACAAAAGGATTTCCCAAAGGGCCAAGTAAGCTTTTCTCATCACTCGGCGTCAGTCGTCCGTCGTTGTCTGTCGTCGTCGTCGCCCATTAACTTTTAGAAAAATCTTCTCCTCCGAAACTACCGGGTCAAATGAAACCAAACTTGGCCTAAATCATCCTTTATAGGGTATCTAGTTTTAAAAAATGTATCCGATGACCCCGCCCATCAACCAGACAAGATGGCCGCCAATGCTTAAAGTAGAACATGGGGGTAAATTACAGTTTTGGGCTTATAGCTCTTAAACTGAAGCATTTGGCGCAAATCTGCCATGAGGGTAAAATGTTCATCAGAACAAGATCTAACTGCCTTAAAATTGTCAGACGCAGACAACCTGTTGTTGGGTTGCTGCCCCTAAATTGCTAATCTTAAGGAAATTTTGCAGTTTTTGGTTATTGTCTTAAATATTATGATAGATAGAGATAAACTGTACACAGCAAGATTGATCAGCAAAGTAAGATCTACAAATAAGTCAAACATGACCAAAATGGCCAATTGACCCCACCAAGAGTTACTGCTCTTTAAAATCAACTTTTCACACCTTTTCTTAATTTTTTGTAAGTTTTTACAAAAATCTTCTCTAAAACTACTGGGCCAAATGAAACCAAACTTGGTCCAAATCAACTAAGGGTATCTAGTTAAAAAAATCTATCCGATTAAAGCCCATCAACAAAGATGGCTGCCACGACTAAAAATAGAATATAGGGATAAAATGCAGCAGTTTTTGGCTTTTATCTCTGAAACTAAAGCATTTCAAGCAAATAGACGCACCAGTCAACCTTGTTGATGGGTTGTTGTCTCAGAATTCGTAATTTTATAGAAATTTTAATTTTTGATTATTATCTTGAATATCGTAATAGATAGAGATAAACTGTAAACAGCAAAATTGTTTAACTAAGTAAGATCTACAAAAAAATCCCTTTAGGAATTATTGTCCTTCATAGTAAATTTTTTGACAATTTTTGTAATCTTTTACAAAAATGTTCTCCTGAAACTACTGAGACAAATTTAACCAAACTTGGCCAAGTCAATGAAACTAAACAGACTTAAAGATCAGTAAAACAAGATCAACAAAATAGAGATTTTTGTCAAGGTCTATTCTCTTCTAGTGTTGGAGAGTGTCCTTTGTTTGATTTGCCCATATACCAAGGTGAGCGACACAGGCTCTCGAGATCCTCTAGTTCCCATAGGGTTGTACGGTGACATATAGTTGTTAATGTCTGTGTAATTTTGGTCTTTTGTGGATAGTTGTCTCATTGGCAATCATACCACATCTTCTTTTTTTTTTATATACTATTAACTGTGTTGCACAATGACAGCCAACCAAATGATTATGATAGAATATGTTTCACATCTTTGATTTTGGAAATATTTTGTATGTAGGAGAGACCCACATATTAGGTTCCATTGTTCATGATTGATTTTATTTATACGAGAGATGGTATCTGAGAACATGTATTTGCGTACTATTTGTATGGTTCTTAGTATATATGACAATGTTACTTTGTGGTGGATCTTCTCAGTATCATAAGTAAAAAAAGTTCGTTTTAATGTCGAAATTGTTTCTCAGATTAGTAGACATTTAATGATTTTAAGTAATGACAATGCCTGACATGATGCTTTGGAGTAGATGAGCTAGAAAGTAAACTTCTGTGTTATTTTTTTTATTGATTTTTCTAAAATAACTTCTCCAAAGCCTGGTGAAAGCACAACAAAGTTTTGACCAGTATGAAAATGATATCAACAAAAGAACCTTTGTGAGCATGCTTCAAAGACTCATAACTGCTACAGAAGTCATCTGATAAAAATTTCTAGTGGATTATTAGTTACATAGTGTGTTCGTGACCTAATATGATATATACAGGGTCAGTAAATTCCATATGATAGCAAATAAGACATCTTTAGTCTAAATTTACTTACCCAGTATACTGTGAATTCATAAATTATTGCGAGGTTTTTATTATTGCGAAAAATGCGACAGAGTTGTAAACGCAATAATTTGAACTCGCATTTTGAAACATTTTATATGAATTAAACAGGATTTTTCTCAAAATCGTAAAAATAAAATCGCATTTCAGTCTCAAATGACAAAATCGCAAAAACAAATGCACGTAATAATTTCTGAATTTACAGTATATCATATTAGGTCACTAGCGCACTATGTAACGAATTTATCTTACCGACTATCTTTAGTTGTGGAATTTAGACTAAATTTGTCTTATTTGCTATCATAACACATCTTCTTATTTCTGTATAAAAAGTGTTCAAGTGTTCAATTTTAATAACCTTCTTCAATTGGTCTGCACTAAAAAACTAATGTAAACGACAAATATCTATTATCAACAACCTTGATATAACAATATTAAACAGATCTTTCAATACTTTTTAATAATCAAACAATGCCTAAGTTGTAAATCCACTACTAACCGTGTATTGAAATAAGCCCCGCCTCCCTATTAACCTAATATTGAATATACACGGTCTCCACGAGGTCGCTATTAACCAATCATATTCCTATAAATGTATAGGAGGTAAGATAAATGAACATCTACTTAATATGTCTAAACATCTAAACAGTTATAGCATTCAAAATGAAAAAGGTATTTCAAAAATATTCCCGTTTTCATTTTTGTTGTTATATACGTCTGTTATCCGAAATATCTAATATTTGTTCATTTTATAGTTATATAATGGTGATGTTGTACCCTTTTTGACTTGTTATATATTATATTTTGTAGTGTACAGAATCATATTACATGATCCATCGCCCTGTAAGATTAATCGTTGACTATTTATTCAGTCATTTTATATATATATGGATATAAATATAAGTGATATTACTACAGTAAGGCAGTATTGTTGTGGTATGAAAGTGCAGAAAAACGTTTACTGTTAATTCACACAAATTAAGCAATAAACGAATGAATGATAAATGTTGAACAATGAAATATAATTTTAGAAATCAATTAGGCCAGATAGGCCTTATGAAAAAAGTAAAAACACAAAAATACTGAACTCCGAGGAAAATTCAAAAAGGAAAATCAAAAATCAAAAGGCAAAATCAAAAGTCCAAACACATTAAACGAATGGATAACAACTGTCATATTCCTGACTTGGTACAGGCATTTTCTAATGTAGAAAATGGTGGATTGAACCTGGTTTTATAGCTAGCTAAACCTCTCACTTGTATGACAGTCGCATCAAATTCCATTACATTGTCAACGATGCATGAACAAAACAAACATACTCAAAGAGTAAAAATGTCAAAAATAGGGGTACAACAGTCAATATTGTGTTATCATCTTAATATCACTACATAAACAACAAATGTAACAAAGTAGCACAAAAAGGCATACATCAAATTTAACATTCTCATTTTGCTTTTCTTATACGGCTGAATTTATCTATGTAAAGTCTACCCATAAATGAAAGAAGGTTTTCATTAATGGTGTAAAATTGCGCGTTTGAAATTCGCACAGGTAGACATAAAAATAATTTTGTCGTATGACGGCATACATAAATGCAGACTCACGTAAAGTAGATATAACAAAAAAACAGACTTACAGTAAAAATAATAAATAAAATAATGGTGTGGTTCAAAGTATGACGGGACACATAAGTACAGTTTCACGTCAAATACGGCTGAATTTATCTATGTAAAGTCTACCCATAAATGATAGAAGGTTTTCATTACTGGTGTAAAATTTCGCGTTTGAAATTCGCACAGGTAGACATAAAAATAATTTTATCGTATGACGGCATACATAAATGCAGACTCGCGTAAAGTAGATATAACAAAAACCAGATTTAACAGTAAAAGTAATAATAATAAGTACAGTTTCACGTCAAATGTATATCATAAAAAACAGACTAAACAGAAAAAGTAGTCTTATTGAATAAAATAGTTTAGTCATTCATAGTATGTCAAGATCCTTAAGTAAAAGTAATATCAATAAATGAAATAATTTTGCCGTTCAAAGTATGTGGTTTTACGTAACCACAGAGTCACTTCAAATGAATATCTAAAAAATACATATAAAAGAATACTATAATACGTAATTAAGATGATAACAAACGTCAGTACGCAAAATCTATACTTCAAGACCATCTTGTATTATTTGTGAAGTTGATACGGAATATTTATCAACAAGTTCTGGGTATCTTCTGATGAACTTTTTTAGAAAAAGGACGAGACGTTCTTTGACATACCCCTGGTTCATCAATTTTCTGCTCAGACATTGGTGACGTTTTACAAAGTCTGAATAGGAGCTGCAAGCTCTTGAATACCTAATAAGTTGGGAAATGTATATTCCATATGCAGGTGAAGTTGGTATATTACTACTAAGGTGGGGGAAATTGATAATTTCAAAATTAAAATCGTCTCGTTTGTCATAGATTCTGGTACTGAGATGACTGTGTATGTCAAATTCGAGGTATAAGTCTAAAAATGAGGCAGAGGAAGCCGTGTATGTGGTCTCTTTAATTTCTAGTTCTGGTGGGTATATTAATGAATTTAGTTCTTTTTTCTTGTTGACATACTGAATGGCCATTTAATCCCAGGACTGAGTCGTCAGTAAGCAGTACAGATGTATAAAAAAAAGTGTAACAAAACCACCTAGCATCATATTACTAGTAGCACGAGTAGCATTGTTTGTTAAATTTGTGCTTTTTTTTCATTTGTACATAATTTAGGGCGTTAGTTGCCTCGTTTGAATCGTTTTACATTTGTCACTTCGGGGTCTTTTATAGCTGACTATTAATAATATATAGATATGCGATATATAGGCTTTGCTCATTGTTGAAGGCTGTACTGTGACCTATAGTTGTTAATTTCTGTGTCATTTGGTCTACCGTATTGTGGAGAGTTGTCTCATTGGCAATCATACTACATCTGTTTTTAATATACTAGTATACTCAATGGTGTTAATAAATCTGTCTCTATGCTCTTGTTCTAACTCATCTTGACAACTAAATCTTATTGTTAAAACATGACATTTTCATTGCAGATAAACAGATTAGACCTGCATTCTTCTCAACATTGTCGAAAAGTGTTGTTTTATCCAACTCTAACAAAGTGTTGATATTTGATGGAGTAAAGGTCAATAGAGGTGGAGGCTACGACCCATCATCCGGGATATTCACTGCTAAAAGAGATGGATTGTATCATTTCAGTTGTGTGATTTACGGGGACAGTGGTAAAGACGTTGGGTATCAACTCAACAAGAACGACTCATTGTATGTAAGCGGATATTCGAACAACGGACCATACGAAGCAAGTAGTATTAGTGTATTGCTTGATTTAAAGAAAGGAGATCGTGTTTATATTAAGCGTAGACACAGCGGCCAGACAGAGGCAGTTATTGGAAATGATCATTCATCATTTGCCGGCTATTTTTTGCAAGATTGAGATAATCAAAATAAAAATAGAATTTTAGTTGTGTCATTCTAGTGAACACCAGCCTGTGTTTATTTGAACCCTTTGAATGTCGAATGTTCAATTTAGAGTTTAAATTCAGTTTCCCGAAAGACATATCATGACATTCAAAAATATCCTTGATCAGGAGTCGGTTTCACCAGGAACATATATATTAACGATATACTGTTCCCAGGTTACAGGACTGAGTCTGCAAAGTTTAAAACATTAATTTTATGGGTTTATTTTTTAAAGCAAAATTATTAACGTGATGAATTTTCTTTCAAATCATAACAATTGTTATCATGAACATAGTTATATTACTGAACCTAGTATATTTAAGTCGGGAGATTAGTAATCATATTTCGTTGTGTTTCAAATAGGACTTGGGGCCTTTTATAGCTGACTATGCGGTATGGGCTTTGCTCATTGTTGAAGGCCGTACGGTGACCTATAGTTGTTAATGTCTGTGTCATTTTGGTCTCTTGTGGACAGTTGTCTCATTGGCAATCATACCACATCTTCTTTTTTATATTGAAAATGTTTTTTTTTTATTATAAATATTCTGTTTTTAAACTAAAACTGCTACTGTATATAGCGCGGCCAAATATTTATTGACTTCCGGTACAATAAATCCTACAGGTTATACACGTTTTTGATTTATACCAATACAAATTACACACTAACTAAATAAAAAAAAATTCTACTTGAAAAAGCCGAGCTCAGTTTATTGACCATTGAGGAACACATCACTTGTATACAATAACATTCTTAATTTTAGGAGTTGTTGATTTATAGACTGACTAGCAGTGTTCTTTTGAACATAAATTTGTTAATATATAGCCATTGACTGCATATTGTATTTTTTAAACGACACTATCACACTAAAGAGAGCCGTTCAACACATCTATACTGTAATAAACGTTAACTGTTTACAGTTGCTGTTAAACAGTGTGGTAAATTGGTCTTTGTATAGATAATTCAGTGTAGCTGTTGCTTATATATGTACACCTGAGTATTTGGGAAAAGAATCAAACCATTTCCTTTTCAACGTGAATTTATCCCATGCCACTAGTGTCGTCGGTATTGGTCTTTTGTTGTTTTGCGGATTTGTTTCTGAATTTAGAAGGCTTACCATTGGTATAGCATGTTACCTCTATGCGCCACTTTTTAATCAGGATATAAACAGTTGTCTTTTGCTGAAGACTATGGGTGTCTTTGGCGTATTGTCTCTTGTCAAGATTCATCATTAACAACATGTTGTAATTGTAAAACACCCATGTATTCGTTGTTGCATGCCATGCAACCATACAACCATGCATCACATAATGCCTGATAGGAAAAGACACTATTATAATGTTTCGATAGTTAAAAAGCTTGAATGTTCATCTTAAAAAGGAGCTACCCCTCCCCAATATTAATGTATAAACGATCAAAATAATACCGTATCTCTGTAAGTAAAAACTTTTTTTCTTTCAATACATGATTTGCCATAAGCAGGATTGTCAGTTTGAAAGCGTATCTTTGAAAATCAAGTCACGCCAAACCCAAATAAAAAGCCATTACATAAACTAGTTATGATTCAACAAGCTAATCTTTTAGTACACTTATGCATGCACACAGTTTTGGTGTCAGGAACCACACTACATACACTTTACATGCCGTGCAGTTGAGGAACAAAAACCAATAAAAGTAGACACGCGAAGGTGTAATTAAAGTATCAGGTCCTCATCATAATGATTGTTATTAAAATATATAAACAACTGTTGAAAACAATTTATCACGCCAAACGAAAAACATCGTACTGAAATGGCATGGTTACGCTTCATTTGTGTTTTGTTTGCTCTTATTGGTGTTTCCGTAAGAGTTACAGCTACCTGTGATGCACGAAGAGGTAACGAAAATCATTCTTGAAATACCGTTAAAGCTAATTTCCTAATGCTAGTGGAGTAAAACTTTGATTGGCTTGCTTGTTTTGTTTATGTAAATGTTTACTCAAGCTTTGTTATTAAGATTGACATATTTAAACATTACATTCAGAGGCGGATTTAGGGGGGGGGGGGCTTTTTGGGAAAAAATTTGTTTGCTTATATAGGGAATCATTGAAGCGTGACTGGAGCGGGCCCCCTCTTAGGTCAGTCAGTGGGCCCCCACTTGTGAAAATTTCTGGATCCGTCACTGACATTTAGGCATAGTTAAACCTGAATATATTTGAATTTGATTGGACGTAATCCCAAGTACAGAATTGCACAATATACAAACATAGCAAGCAAGTTAACCAAAGTCTTGCTCTACATGCATTTAAAAATTAGCAGTCTTATTTAAAACAGTACAATATCAAGATATTACGTTAAATGCAATGATTGGAACCCTCACAGTTATTGTTGAATCGCTTACATATGTGCCAGTCCAAAACCACTATTGAGATGACGTTACTAGTTCCCAATACTCAGCTTTATACATGAATATTTTCCTGTAAATTCATCCAAAAAAAATTTTAAAAATCGAAAAAAAACCCACTATTACTATATAAAGAGGCAAATTTATCGAGCCCTTATCTATTATTGGTACTAAATTGTCGTATGTTTTAGGAAAAACAACATGCGTTACGGAGGATCTTCTGGAAATGCTCATGAGAATTAATAGCAATAGAGGTAGAGATTGGGGTGAGTTAAACTTATATTTAATATCACGTGATACTGTCTGGTACTATTCCTCTATGACAACACAATATTGAAACACTGCAGCATATTATAAGCTTCAGAATTTTTTTAATCCCGCTACATCTTATATCTACATATGTCCCACGTCAGGAGCTTGTAGGATGTCGTTTGTTGATTTGTTACCGTGATATTTGTTTTTCGTTCATTATTTTGTACATAAATTAGGGTGTTAGTTTTCTCACTTTACATTTGTCCTTTCGAGACATGTTATAGCTGACTATATGCGGTATAGGCTTTTGCTCATTGTTGAAGGCCGAACAGTGACATATAGATGTTAATTTCTGCGTCATTTTGGTCTCTAGTGACTGTGGGGAGTTGTCTCATTAGGCATTGACACCACATTTTCTTTTGATATATACTCAATAGTCTTAAATAACACTGTATATGCTATGCTCTTGTTCCAACTCATTTTGACAACAAAATCTTATTGTTAAAATTACATTTTCATTGCAGATAAACAGATCAGACCTGCATTCTTCTCAACATTGTCGAAAAGATTTGTTTTATCTAACTCTAACAAAGTGTTGATATTTGAAGGAGTAAAGGTCAATAGAGGTGGAGGCTACGACCCATCAACAGGGATTTTCACTGCTAAAAGAGATGGATTGTATAATTTCAGTTGTGTGATTTATGGGGACAATGGAAAAGTCGTCGGTTATCAACTCAACAAGAACGACTCATTGTATGTAAAGGGATATTCAAACAACGGACCATACGAAGAAAGTAGTATTAGTGTATTGGTTGAATTAAAGAAAGGAGATCGTGTTTATATTAAGCATAGACACAGCGGCCATACAGAGGCAGTTATTGGAAATGATCATTCATCATTTGCCGGCTATTTTTTGCAAGATTGAGATAATCAAAATAAAAATAGAATTTTATTGTGAATTTACCAGCCTGTGTTTATTTGAACCCTTTGAAAGTCGATTGTTCAATTTAGTTTCCCGAAAGACATATCATCATGACATTCAAAACTATCCTTGTCCAGGAGTCGGTTTCACCAGGAACATATATATTAACGATATACTGTTCCCAGGTTACAGGACTGAGTGCTGAGTTTAAAACATTAATTTTATGGGTTTATTTGTTAAAGCAAAATTATTAACGTGATGAATTTTCTTTCAAATCATAACAATTTTTATCATGAACATAGTTATATTATTGAACCTAGTATATTCAAGTTCAGTTCGGAGATTAGTAATCATATTTCGTTGTGTTTCAAACAGGACTTTTTATAGCTGACTATGCGGTACAGACGTTGCTCATTGTTGAAGGCCGTACAGTGACCTATGGTTGTTAATGTCTGTGTCATTTTGGTCTCTTGTGGACAGTTGTCTCATTGGCAATCATACCACATCTTCTTTTTTATATTTGAAATGTTTTTTTTATTATAAATATTCTGTTTTATAATTCTCTTAAAATACTTTGGACATACCTCAAAAATCCTGTTATCAATTCAAGGATTTATATACTATACAAATCCTTGATCAATCTATTCAGAAGTACAGCTGTAGGTATTATAGGGTAGGTATTATGTATGGCTTTTATATCTGCATGTTTGGGCTTGCTGTCAGCTTTTAAGCAACTGAGAGCAATGTGGGTTTCAACGAGAAATAAGATGTGATGGATATGAGTGCCAATGAGATAACACTCCATCCAAATCACAATGTGTAAAAGGTAAACCATAACAGGTCAAAGTACAACCTTCAGCACACAGCCTTGGTTTACACCAAACAGCAAGCTATATAGGGCTCCAGAGGACTATTTCAATGTTGTTTTACCAAAACCAGCGATTTCCTGTCTACTGTACCTTCTTAAGTGACTGTTTTTTTTCAATATAAAATTTGAAACATGATGTTTTGATTGCACAAATGTCTTGCTTATGCCTGCTGCATGTTTGTGTGCCTACCAAAGTTAAGAAAATTTGCCATTGTCTTAATAGTTGATATTCAAGTTTATGATCTTTAATTATTTGGTAGTCTTTTATCAAGATAGTGTCTTGCTACATATAAAACAAGAATGTGTCCCATGTACACGGATGCCCCATCCGCACTATCATTTTCTATGTTCAGTGAACCGTGAAAATGGGGTAAAAACTCTAATTTAGCATTAAAATTAGAAAGATCATGTGATAGGGAACATGTGTACTAAGTTTCAAGTAGATTGGACTTCAACTTCATCAACAAGAGTGCACACACTGAAATGTCTCACTTTCTTTACTAATCATTGATATTATGTTGATAGTCCTAAGTATATAGCTTTATTACAACTGTCACATAAACTTAACATTAACCAAGATAGCTAAACAAAGAACAATGAACAATGAAAATGAGGTCAAGGTCAGATGAACCATGCCAGGCAGACATGTACAGCTAACAAAGCTTCCATACAACAAATATAGTTGACCTATTACTTCTAGTTTAAGAAAAATAGACCAAAACACATAAACTTAACCCTGAATGAACCATGCAATTGAGGTCATGGTCAAATAAAACCTGCGGGACTGACATAAAGATTATAATATATTTTCATACACCAAATATAGTTGACCTTTGGCATATAATATTAGATAAAAAGACCAAAACTTAAAAACTTAACTTTGACCACTGAACCATGAAAATGAGGTCAAAGTCAGATGACATCTGCCCGCTAGACATGTACACCTTACTATCATTCCATACAACAAATATAGTAGACCTATTGCATAAAGTATGAGAAAAACAGACCAAAACACAAAAAACTTAACTATAACCACTGAACCATGAAAATGAGGTCAAGGTCAGATGACACCTGCCAGTTGGACATGTACACCTTCCAGTCCTTCCATAAACCAAATATACTAGCCCTATTGCTTATAGTATCTGAGATATGGACTTGACCACCAAAACTTAACCTTGTTCACTGATCCATGAAATGAGGTTGAGGTCAAGTGAAAACTGTCTGACGGGCATGAGGACCTTGCAAGGTACGCACATACCAAATATAGCTATCCTAACTTATAATAAGAGAGAATTCAACATTACAAAAATTCTGAACTTTTTTTTCAAGTGGTCACTGAACCATGAAAATGAGGTCAAGGACATTGGACATGTGACTGACGGAAACTTCGTAACATGAGGCATCTATATTCAAAGTATGAAGCATCCAGGTCTTCACCTTCTAAAATATAAACCTTTTAAGAAGTTAGCTAACGCTGCCACCGCCAGATCACTATGCCTATGTCGAGCTTTCTGCAACAAAAGTTGCAGGCTCGACAAAAAGTACCTTGACCAAAAAATTTAACCTGACCTCAAACCAAAAACTTTAACCTGAAGCGGGACAAATGGACGAATGGACACACAGAACAGAAAACATAATGCCAATAAATGGGGCATAAAAACACTTTTCTATCATTGAATACAGTCATATGCTGATTCCTGAATGCCTTTTGTTTCTTTTGCTTGTTGGGGAAAATATCTGTTCATTTCCATGGAGTATGTCTTTTGCTCATTATTGAAGGCCATATGGTGACCTACAGTTGGTGAAGTGTTGTCTCATTGACAATCATATCTCATCTTCTTATTTTAAACGCCTTTTTTTTTCCTTCATATTATGGTATACTGTTGTCTAAGTTCAAAACAAGTACCAATAGGTGATAGCACATTTTTATTCACTAACAATATATATGGTGTATAAAATACTGATTCTAAACAAAATATAATAAAAAAATTCTCCATAATTAAATAAAATTGTTAAAATTATCACAGTTTAGTGCATTATACATGTATAAAAATTCTTATTAAAACTACTGCTTAGGTAAATATCAGAAAAATAAAATACAAGTATTTTGTGTAGATCTACCTAAATATAATCTATCTATCGGTAAACTAAATCTGAAAATGCAAACTGAAGGGAATAAATAAAAGTTCATTGAAAGTAAATACTTCAACTTCAGAAAGCTGAATAGTAAATTACATTAATTTATCAAAGTTTAACCTGCTGGGGGCATCCAAATCTTTCATTTTTACAGATGTCTTTGTCAAAGAATATTTATCTAATTCAGTTAAATAAATAAATGTATTTGCACTGTTTAAATTGTTAAGTATATGCTTCCGAAAATATAACACAGTAGCCAAATTCTAAGTGGAGAGAAAATCTATATGTACTGAATTGAACCTTCTTTTTGACATATCAAGGACCAAGGAAAGATTTACATTTAATTTACCTCGCAAAACATTCAAATCTATTTTAAAGTGTTGACCTAATACAGATTTAGGCAACAGGGATTTGCAAGCTTGCTGCAACAAAAAAAAAGACAAAATGGAAATACCTATTCATTAAACCACTTTCATATGAAGCTTTAACAGCATGCTACAGACACCAATCCTAACTGAAATATTGTACTTAAATACCCAAAATATAAAAGATAAAAAAAAAATCCCAAATTAAAAAAGAACAGATAAGCTAAGATACTCCCCTGAACAGTAAAAATGCCTGCATAAAAGTTACGAAAATCCATTTAAAAAGTACCAAGATGAATTATGTCAAAGAAATTGGTTTGGACTAACAACCAATAGAAAAACCTTGGTTTTAATTGTAAATAAGGCAGTCTTTAGTAGCATGATTGAATAAAAAAGATAGGATTTGACTAGGAAAAAGTAGATCCCATATTAGAGAACTACTACCAAGCAAGATACTCTAGTTTAATTTATTATTTGCAACAGTTCTTGACATTTACCTTCTGACAGAAATATTGATTCAAAGTGAGAAAGAAATTAAACAATACAAGATAGCGCAAAGAAACATATCCAAACTTTCTATTATTTAAACTAATTTTACACATAGGAATTTTACAAACCAGTACCAAAATAACATTCAAATAAATAATTTAACAAGTAATGATTTATAACACCGGAATCAATGGGTACGGCTTGCTGGAACTAACAAACAACAATCAGACAATTTGGTAAAAGACACAGACTTAATCCAAACTTGGAATGTAATTATACCTAACCTAAGTCAAAGACTTAGCAGACATTTTCTTACATACTTACATACACTAAATTGTACAGTATTGAAAAAAAAACCAATAACAATAACTTTAACTGGGTTTACAACATTTCAAACGGAAGGTCAAGAAAGCAAAATATAAAACACGTGGAAACAAACAAAAAATAAATAATTGAATTAAAATTACAGTGGATACTAACATTACACAGTTATAATACTGGGTAATCTAACTAGATACAAAATACCAACATAAAAAAGTCACTCCAATTCACTCCTGCCAATAAAAATGTCTGCCTTCCAACGTTTCCATATAAAATTCTGAATTTTCAATTACATGCAAGATCTAGCTTAATCAGATTTGACAAGGGATCAGAATCTAGCAAATCAATAAACCATATAGAACCAACTAAAACCCATGTAGGCCACAATCTCCAGCCACTGATTGCCAAGTACGATTTAATTATGGTAACATTTACTTCCAAATACAGTAAATAAACAATAAGAGAATTGATTATCCATGGCCGATTGTAATGTGAGCTGAAACATTTAATGATTGAAAGAAAAGCAGGAAGTATCAATAAATATCTAGATTTTGTAGAAAATGTGGACATTATTTTTCTGGTAATGCCTTTCCTTAATTGATAAGGAGATAAAATTTAATTAGTTTACTTATTTTATGGCACAAGTTCACAAAAAAGTTAAAAGAACCAGTTATGGTAAAAACATACCTTGAATTTTTTTTAATTTTTTTCTTCTTCAAAATTTATTTTCTGTTTTAGCTGCCAAAATTGATAAAAAAGAAAGGATAGAGAAAAATATCAATTATATGATTCAATTGATTTTTTTTTTAAGGATAGATATAATAGCCATTTATATCTTTGCATGAAGTCAGTGGCAAATATTTCATGCATATTTGGGATGATGGTAAGATGAAGGGTCCTAGCTAATCCATGACGAATGATTGGAAAGAGTGACATACAGTGGTGGATCCAGTGGAGTTTCTGGGGGTTGGAACACCTTCTTTTTGGACGATCAATGCATTTGAATGAGAGCATATAGTTGAAACCCCCCTCTTTGTGGACGATCAATGCATTTGAATGAGAGCATATAGTTGGAACCCCCCTTTACTCTGGGTTGGGACCCCCCCTTTTTTATAAAATGGCTGGATGCGCCCCTGGACATATATTAATTCATTTAAGTGTAATCTTAAACAAATTTTGTTATGTCTTTCTCCTTTTACTAGAAGTACACATCCTTAAATATAGCAAAAGTTCTAAAAATAACAAAAAATCCTTCATACCTGCTCTATTTTCAGGAAATCCTTCACACATAATTTGTTTTGATACAGGGCCTTAGTACAAATGAATATCAGTTTTGAACCTAAAAATGATTCATTCTTTTTATCTAAAAATTTGTATAATAACAAAAGAAAGAGTTAAGATAAAAGATACAAAATCAAACAAGAAAATAAATATCCAACAAAATATGATACAATACACATTGATTGCTAAGATCATTCAAGCATGTCCAAATTATGCTAACATGTAAACAGAACATTACAAATGATTATGCTAGCATTATAAACAAGAAACAACAATTATTGTATTATGACAGAAAACAGGATGAAAGCACTGACAAGGGAAAAAAGAAAAACTTAACAAATAATTTACTGATTTAAACTATAAAATTATATAAAAAGCCCTCAACAAGATTTTCTTAAAATGATTATCACAGAAATCACTGTTTATATATCTCAACAAATAAATCTTAACAAAAAATATACAATCTTAAAATAATTACACAACTTATTTTCATTATGCTTTCTTTCAGCACACCAACTTATCACAAGTTCAATTAATTTTCTCTACAAAAATACATGTCAATGGCAAAACAAGCCCTGTTCACACTATCATATTTCAATGTTTAATGAACTGTAAAATTTAGGTTAAAACCCTGCTTTAATCATATATTTTAAGTTCACATCTTTATGAACATGTGGAGTAAGTTTCAGTTTGACATAACCAAAACTTTATGGTCTAAAACCAAAATTTTAACCTCATAAAGTTAGATAAAAAATAAACAAACCCACAGACCAAAACAAATAATATCCCCTATTATTATACTTCAAGAGTTTTTTTCCTATATAAAATAAATGAAATAGTTGTGCTATTTCATTCTAAAGACAATTTGCCAGTTAATAGTTTCAAAGACTATTGCCCCGGTTAATAGTTTCATAATCATCTTTCCCGTACTTTTCCATGCTTATTTTTCATTGGACGATAATGATGTCATTGACTACTCTGCTTGGTTACGTATGCTTTGCAACGTCAAACTCACTCTTATATTGTAAACGGTGGAATCTGTTTGTTTTGATTGTAATTTCACTTACAAGAAGCAATTATAAAAGAGAAAGAAAATCTTCATGGAAATTTTTTAAAAGATCTAAAATATAGTACCTTATTCATAATATGGGTTCGCTCTCCGTATATTAAAAGTGAATTTGCGTTTGGTGTACTTTAACTAGGATTTATAATAAGCACGGAAAGTTTAACACAAATATTTGTAGTCTTGATTGAAATTAATGAAATATTTATAAATACAAGACGAATTATAAAAAAAGTAAAGTTCATCATGTGCATGTAAAGTTATGTCACATTTTTTCTTTCTTTCAGATAAGGTATATACACTTTTAGAAAATTAGTTATTTGGTATATAAAAACACTTAATGGCTGTGTTGTTCAGTATAATAAAACACCTAATGACTGGTTGTGCAGGTAATAGCAAGTTTGTTGTCCCTTCGCATACCAACTATTGCTCTCGGCTTTGCCTCGAGCAATAGTTGGTACCTCAGGGACAACAAACTTGCTATTACCCTCACACCCAGTCAATAGGTGTATACTATTGAAGGAGAGGCATAAACATTTTAAGAACATTTTTCTATTAACCTAGTTTAAAACTTGAAAAACATATTTTGACTCCTAGCATAATAGATAGTCATACTCATTATCATCAAAATGTTTTTTAAAAGTTTATCACTTGAATCTTTGATTTACAAATTTACATTTCAAACTAAAAGGTTTTTAATGAAATCAAGATAAGGTCTTTTCTTTTCTTTTATAATTTGCCGCCATATCTTAAGAAATGACTTGACACAAATCAACAATACATGTACGACTTCAAATTGTAAAATTTACATTATTCAAATTCTGACATTAACGAGGCTTGTATGAAGGGAAAAGGAGGCTCAAAAACACATCCAATGCTATTTAAACTCATTAATTTAAGGGGAGTTAAATTCAAAACCTTACTACATACTTAATGACGTCAATGGCTTTGATTCTACTCTTTAAAAGCCCTGTCTGGAAAAATTGAAGAGAATGTTTGTATGCTGCAGTTGTTATAACACCAAGTTACATGAGTCATTGAAATTTAAATTACATCTTTCAATTAATCTTTTAAAAACCAATTATAACAATATGTACTAATGGTACCATTCATTACAACTTTGAAATTTAAATTCTGTTCAAAGGTTTGACATATTATATCTATCTTCTTTCATTCAAACCCTTGGCATACTTAACAAAAAATAATAAAAACTGGAAAGCATATCCAGTGACTACTTCAAAAGCTTTATCAAAGACCTTGAATATAATCATAACCTTGACCTCTATTGACGTAACAAATGATTTTCCGCATTTATTTATCAAAAAAAAAGCTTTCATAAATATCATATCAAAATCTAATTATATAAAAATTGTATAGAAATATAGCCAAACTCTCTCTTTCTATTTATCAATTAATACTAGCTATACATATCTACCGTATGTGAAAAATTTGATTATAAAATCTATATGCCTTTCTATCAAAAACAATTCCTTTCTGTTATTCAATAATGGTTACTCTAGAAACTGTGCGTTGGTGGACACTTTATCTATTGAAACTTCTCTATCATCAACTTCTGAAATTAGCTTAGTAGCCAATAACAAATTTGATGGCAATAATTATTGTAGCACAAAATTTTTTAATTTTTAGCAAAAATAGCTTTGAATTAATACATAACCTCATAAATCATTAGTTTGTTTCAACTGCATTTAATTATAACTAATTCAAACTCGGTTTTTAAATAAATCTGTCTGCATTATTTTTTGGAAGCTTTCGTAACTTAAAATGTCCTTTTCTTAATATAATATTTAATTTGTGGTCAAATTTACATTAACAAAGCTAATTTACATTGTTTTTTTCTTGTTCATCTTGAAATACCCCTTCAAAATTTAAGGCAGTGTCTGAGGACAGTGCACTCATCCAACTCTTTGAATCAAAGTTACACCATTGGATTTACCATACAATGAAATCAATTACCATATCTTATACAAACAAATACCAATATCAATTAAAAATTCCAAATTTAATTAAGTTCCAATAGCACACTGTCTAAATGATTTTTCTCTATTGATATATTCTGTACTTAGTTACTGCGGTCCTATTAAATAGCTGTTCTCTCACAAACTTTCTAAATTATATATTCTGTGGTTAGTTACTGCGGTCCTATTAAATAGCTGTTCTGATTGTTTGTTGTACCAACTGTATCCAATTATATCTCTCCTCATCTGACTCTGCTGAACAGTACCATTCTCTCTTGGCAGTTTCCAGTAGAAACCCATTCTGTATGTCTGAAAATAACACAAAACGGATTATTAAACATTGTCTATTAACTGAACGGCATTTCAAATTATGTGTCATTTCAGTAACAGTGAGTCTTGCTGCAAGTAATATTTACATAAGTGTTTTCCCAAAAGACAACATCAAGAGAACTCTCCTTTTTGAAAAAAAAATATACCCTGATGCCCTAGTCTAGGATAAAAGAACCAAGTCTCGATTGAATTATCTCAGAGATGAAAAATAAATCTCATTTAAACATTTATATCTATTTTTTCAGAATTTACTGGTTACATCTGTAGAACAGCAAATCTGATATCAAGGAACCTCAAACAAAACATTAAAATAGATATATTATAGTAAAAAAAACCAATAAAGACTGCTTAAAAAATGGCTGAAATAACAGAACAATATATTGTGCTTTGCATTTGCATAAAGTTACATTAAAACAAGATGAACAACCAGAAATTGAGTTTCATTTATTTACAACTATAAATACTAAGAGAATTTATTAAGAGTACACTTCACTTTTCCACAATCTGTTGTTTGTCACAGGGTAGACTTCAATAAACATTCATTTTCATTCAACTTTTCTGATAAGCTCACACCAAAATTAAAGGTTCTGGTCAAACTGACCAAGAAAACTAATTCATTCAAAAACATGGGTCAAGCTGACCAGTGAATATCTAGTACACAGAGTCGTAACAAACACCGTCAAACTGTCATAATTTCCCCCTAAGTATATAACTGAAGTATATTTGCAGAGCATTAAAAGTGTTTGTATGTATATCTAAAGGGGATTTGTACCTGGGAAGTGTCATCTGTACTTGCTTAGAAAACTGAAGTAATTTACTTATTGATTGGAGGATTTTGGGGGACGTGTGCTCGCAGTGACTGTGACAGAACTCTTAAGATTGGAATATCAACTAAAACTACCTCATTTTGATCAACATTTTATTCATCCCATCAATGTTAGAGAAACAGGATTTGATTTTAAACAAATATAGTCCCAGGTTCAAATATATAAGCTGAGTAAGCACTAAAATAAGTTGAAAATCAATACTACTCCTCACTGATGATAGAAACTGACAAATCTGACAGAATATCAATTAATTCTGTCCAATTATTTTGGACTAGTCTCCAATTAGGAAAATCAAGCTAAAAAAGTACTCAGGGAAAACAATCAATGCCTTATTTATTTGTAGCAGTTTAATGTTTGTATATTAGTATGATCATTATTGTACCAATTAAACAGTGTCCTTACCAAATCATGTTTTTATAAACAATAACCTCCCTAAATAGCATATAGATACATCTATACAATTCTTTGATATATTTTCTCTTCAAGTTAGATTCACCTGCTTAATTTGGTCAGTCGTTCAGTTAAGACAGGTTTGCCAGTTCTTGAAATGCAATTTAATCCGTTATTTGGACAAAACAAACTCAATGCTTTGTCTGGTTCAGTATGTGGAACCGCTAGATACCCCATGCCATACTTGCAGATATTAAATGTCATGTCTTGTGTATCAAACAGATTTGGCTTATTTGTAAGTAAACATACATATAAACAGATCTTGCAATCTGAATTAGTATACTTATCACACCTATTTATTGACACAACCCATACTGACCACTGGTCAGATGATAACAAATATTATCTTGTCTATTTGGTCAAGGACAATTTTAATTCGTCTAAATGGCCCGTCTCAAAGTAGTGAAAATAGAGGCCCATGGGAATAGAGCTTGCAACAATGACACATTTATAAATAATTGGTTCTAAATGACATGTGTTCATATATGCCTTACATAGGTATCTGGGGTCCAAATTGCATCATTAGTTTGCTATATGTGAAACAATAAAGAAGATTGATTGGTTCAAATGTCAAGTTGATATTTTTGTAAAAAAACAACATTGTTTCAGCCCTAAGATTTCTTGATGGTCTTATAAAGTGTGTGATTCAATGATTGTGATCTACCTAGTAACACTACTGACCTAAGCTTTTGAGTTCTTTCAATTATCAAAAAAAAAAATAATCTTGAACTAATTTCTTATATTTTATGTCTTGGCTTTTTTGTTTATGGATTTCTGTGTGTGTTACATTTTAATGTTGTGTCGTTGTTCTCCTCTTATATTTAATGCGTTTCCCTCAGTTTTAGTTTGTTACCCCGATTTTGTTTTTTGTCCCTAGATTTACGAGTTTTGAACAGTGGTATACTACTGTTGCCTTTATTTTAGTGAAACCATGTTTAAAACATTTTTTTTTTATGTATGTATACTTGTATTTTACAGCAGCAATTATTTATATTCATGTACCAGTATTCATATATTCTAAAGTGAACCAGGGATTTGAAGATGTATCAAAAACACCTGTCCCTTAACTTCCAAAGGTTACCTGAACTATTTGGTATTTTATTTAAATTTGGCTCTCAAAAACATTAAACCAAATATAAACTTTATAAACTTTTTGAGACAATCCACATACCAAGAGACATCTGTATAGCACCAGATGGACTATTGATAAGGTACACAATTTGTATTGAACATTTCAAAGACTTTTGTTAACAGATGGTGCTGCCACCTGTCACAGTATATGTATTAAGAAGCTTAGATTTCAGAGTGTTTACTAATATAATATAAGCATAATCTTAAATAACAGATATAAGAAGATCTGGTATGAGTGCCAATGAGACAACTCTCCATCCAAATAACATTTTATAAAAGTAAACCATTACAAGTCAATGTACGGCCTTCAACACAGAGCCTTGAAATGATTGTTGATGAGACAACTATCAACTAGAGAGTGTCAGAACAACAACAGGTCCCAGTATTTCAACAATGAACAACACTTGCTATAACAGGACTTCAAAATACTAAACAATTTTTAAAAAAGAAAAAAAAAACTTTTGTACAATTTTTATTTAAAAAATAAATGAACAGCAAATAAATTTAAGTCTCTAACCGTGAAATACTTGGATAAATGACTTATATTATTTTTTTAAAATTGTTAAAAAAATATTCATGACACCTTTAAAAGAATAATTTTAAGATGATTTGCAATACTTATATTTTCTTTTCTTATTTGATTCATGCACTGATAAAATATAATTCATCTGAAATCAACCATTGCTTTGTATTCACTTTTCAATCATAAATGAATAATAAATGTCATTTATATAACAAATAATTCTCTATTGATCATCAGGTCTTTGTTATATTAAACAGATTTCTAAATATTAGTACAGTTCACACCATTTCTGTACAAGTGCAATAAGTTAAAATCCAATTATTGCCTAGAAGGCCTAAACTTATTCATGTTCAGAATATTTTATCCTAAACTAGAAAATGATCAGCTGGAAAATATCTACTTTGATCTAAAAATTCATTGCTTCTATGACCTAAATATATAGGCAATTTCTAGGACAAATCAATAGGTTGTATATATAGGGAATCTGTAATAATGCCAGCATTAATAATGAGGACCTAGAGGAAAATCTATACATTCTCTGATGACCACTGGTCAGGACTGGATGTTAGTGTAGAAAGATAATTCACCTGCAGCATTCATTGACTTGGGCTGTGTTCTTTTACATTAATTTACCTTTCAATAGTAACTAATAAGGAAGTAGGGTTTGAGATAAACTCTATCATATAAGATTATTTGAAGGAAGAATGCATAATTTGCATATAAACTTTTTATTCTTGTTGTCATGCTGCTACTGTTATGTCCCATCCCCATCGTATAAAGTTTTACCCTTTTTGTAGAAAACTTTTGAGAAAAGCCAGACGCTATTAACAGAAACCAGGTGAAAAGTCCAGCATTTCAAAAGCATACATGGACAACTTTTCATATCTGGCATGAAGATGACTCAGTATACTGACCACTCATTCACAGGCTGCTAAATGAAAACATATCAACGAGACACATAAAGCTGAGATTCTTGTTCTTTCTTTTTGGTTTATATTATCACTAGTGTAAACAAGCTTAATGACTGAAACATGACTAGGGAGAATAAAAATGCAAAAGATGACATGACAATTAATCATCACAGCTTTTTCATTAATTCTTCTCTCTATGAGCAAGCCATAATTCAATTTCTATATACAAGATTCTTTGAAAGTCTACCAATCATTCACAAAATATATCATTTATTAGAGTTGACATTTTATATCATCATAGTTCTTCATGAGGACACCCCTATAATATTTGTAACACTCTTCTAAAAGTTTATTTACATAAGCAACCTGTTTTCCAATGTTTTCATTCTTAGAAAGCGTGTTTATAAAAACTGATGGAGATGCAACAAGCATGCATTGAGCATGATCAGGATATGCACTTTCTGTGCCATCCTATTAACCAAATTTTCTATAGAAGCAAAATATTCAGGGCTAAAAGGAAACTCTGCACAAACTCAAAATTGGCACATCTGACTACACAATGTCAACTTCCTTTGTCACAGACTTATCAATCCCTTGCCAAACTGTTATAAAAACAAACACCCTCTTTGTCACCATCAATTATATCAATAAAGCCAATATATCAAAACTACTGTAAATTCAAAATTATTGCGAAATATGCAACACGTTTATAAAAGCAAAAATTAAAACTTACATTTTGAAATTTGTTAAATAAACTAAAATATTGCAAAAAATTAAAATTGCATTTTAGTCTAAAATGACTAAATTGCAATAATAAATGCATGCAATAATTTCTAAAATAACAGTAATAACTCTTTCTTTTCCACCCTCGATTATATCATTATAACCTCTTTGCCACCCTCTAATATATCATTATAACCATTTACTTTCAATAAAGGGGATATTCACCTCCATCCAAGCAATTAATAACAAGAGAAGAATCTATTATGAGCATACATTATTGAATATGTCATGGTGACCTCTCTCATTTCTCATGCAAATAGCATGCAAACAAAACATGACAGTATCATAAGACTGTGGGTCACTGGGACAAATATGATAGGTACTTACGACTAGACTTGTAAAATGTCAACAAATATTTAATATCATTAATAATTTTTGTGTTAATATTGTACTCTTAAGTATTTATTATTGAAAAACATTTATTTTAATTTTAAAGGTGACAGAGACCAAGAGAAACACTAGAGAACTTCGATTAATTTTATTATTGGGTTGTCTATTCTTTGATGTGAACATCTTACATTTGAAATAAAAGGAGACATGCAGTATGAATCAATAAGACAGCAATCTAACAGCAAAAACAAAACTTTATGGCTCAATTCTTTCTGTAAAAGACATTATAAATAAAGTATAAATTTGAAAAATAATATTTAGAATGCAATCATCTTGAGCAATATTACCTTAAAGCTTGTAGTACTTTTCCTCCTTTCATTTACTTATTAAAAGACAAATAATTTCTGTCTTCAATTCAAATTGAACAAAAGACTTAAAATAAAAGCAAAAAATAGGGATTTTATTATAAATTACAAGTATCAAAGTGCCATAACTCTTCACTCACAGAACGACAAAAAGAAAATGATCAATATTGAATGTTGACTTAAAAAAAAAAAGCTATGTTCAAACAATTCCAAAATTATTGCATGGATAAACTTTAGATGCTTTTTCCCAATCAATCAAGGACCATAACTCCTGCACAACAGATGTAAAATTTTGTCATCCGTAAACAACATATCAATAAATTGAAAAGGAAATTTGATTGAAAGGTTCGCAAGTTTTTGCACAGAAAGAAGTAGAGCTGACAACTTGACCATCACAAATACATAGCAGGATTTCTTTTTGAAAACTGGGTTAGAAATCTGATATATTTTAATGTATTCTTATGAACAATACATATATAAAAATCAAAAATACAAAATTTGCCACTTTTCAATTTCACACACAGTGTGACATTTTATTATAAACGCTACCCATCATAATCATAAAATATCAGAATAAATTTAGTACTTCTTCTATCTATGTCTCCAATGTCTAAATAAAATGAATAGATAGTGATGTTTTTTTCTTCTTTGTCTCCAAAACTAAGTTAATATAAAATATGACAAGTGTCACATTAACTTTGACAATCAGTAATGATGTTAAGTTTCAGTTACAAACAAACCAGCTGTTTTTTTTTCCTTTGTTTGGTCAGCCCTGTTAATGAATGATGTATAACAAGTTATTGTCTATTGACCTTGTTTTCTGTGCAAAAAATTAAGGCTACCTTATTATATCTGGTTCTGTTTATATATGGTATTTTATTCAGTTATTTTAAGGTGGTACCTAACACTTTCACTAAAATTAATTTGGCTTGTTTAATTTTGATAAAATTTTGACAAAGTATTTACTTTGACCCTTTAACAAAAATATAAAAATTTCAAAAATTTTTAACCAACCATTTTATCAGAACAAGAGTGCACATACAGAAATGTCTAGCCTTCTTTACTAATCATTGATATTATGTTGATACTCCTAAATCTAAAGCTTTATTACGACTGTCACATAGACTTAACATGAACCATGAAAATGAGGTCAAGGTCAGTTGAACCATATGCCAGGCAGACATGTACAGCTAACAATGCTTCCATACAACAAATATAGTTGACCTATTGCTTATAGTTTAAGAAAATAGACAAACACACAAAAACTTAACACTGAGCAATGAACCTTGAAAACCAGGACAAGGTCAAATAAAACATGAGCGACTGACATATAGATCATAAAATATTTCCATACACAAAATATAGTTGACCTATGACATATAGTATTAGATAAAAAGGCCAAAACTCAAAAACTGAACTTTGACCACTGAACCATGAAAATGAGGTCAAGGTCAGATGACATCTGCCCGCTAGACATGTACACCTTACAATCATTCCATACAACAAATATAGTAAACCTATTGCATAAAGTATGAGAAAAACAGACCAAAACACAAAAACTTAACTATAACCACTGAACCATGAAAATGAGGTCAAGGTCAGATGACACCAGCCCGCTAGAAATGTACACCTTACAATCATTCCATACAACAAATATAGTAGACCTATTGCATAAAGTATGAGAAAAACAGACCAAAACACAAAAACTTAACTATAACTACTGAACCATGAAAATGAGGTCAAGGTCAGATGACACCTGCCAGTTGGACATGTACACCTTACAGTCCTTCCATACACCGAATATACTAGACCTATTGCTTATAGTATCCGAGATATGGACTTGACCACCAAAACTTAACCTTGTTCACTGATCAATGAAATGAGGTTGAGGACAATTGAAAACTGTCTGACGGGCATGAGGACCTTGCAAAGTACGCACATACTAAATATAGTTATCCTATTACTTACAGTAAGAGAGAATTTAACATTGCAAAAAATCTGAACTTTTTTTTCAAGTGGTCACTGAACCATGAAAATGAGGTCAGGGACAATGGACATGTGACTGACAGAAACTTCGTAACATGAGGCATCTATATACAAAATATGAAGCATCCAGGTCTTCCACCTTCTAAAATATATAGCTTTTAAGAAGTGAGCTAACACCGCCACCAGATCACTATTCCTATGTCGAGCTTTCTGCAACAAAAGTTGCAGGCTCGACAAAAATTACACTGGTTATATAGCAGTTTGACAAACACTTATTTTGATCATTGAGAAGCTTTATATTGCCTTCACAACGCAACGTATTTAAAATGTTTAGCTGATATTACAGAGTTATCTCCCTTTAGTGTTAGGTACCACCTTAAAACATAAAAATAAGAAGATGTAACTGGTTTGATTACCAATGAGACAACTTTCTAGCACATACCAAATGACACAGAAAAATGGGTCACTGTACATTCTTCAACAATGAATAAAACCCATCATTGCCCATAGTTCGCTATAAAAAAAACCCAAATGACAAATGATACAAATTTTCCTTTTCGTTTGTTGAGGTGTATTTTACTGTTGTTGAATTAACCGATCAATACAACAGTTTCATATTCATATTCATCAAACTCACTTGATTATTTCAACTATTGTTAAAATTAGGAAACAAGTTTTGTTTTTCAGGATTAGCAATTTGAAGGAAGTAAGCTGAGTGTAATGCTGACATAAAGACCTTTCATCACAATTTCTTTGCTGTATTAGAGATACAAGATTTTCAACTCGACTCCCACAGTTTATGACAAAACCATTTTTTGGCATGATAAACTGTCACTTTCAAAAAAAGTGAAACAACACTATATTTTTTCCCCTTTAAAATAAATTGCAAATGTGTTGAACATGAATAGTAGGGGTAATTTAGGCCCGATTTAGACACAGTCATTTCTCTAGGGATACAAATGACAAACTATCACCATCAAAAGCTGCAGGCCCTGTTACCGATTTATTACTTTGAATATGATGTCCTATTTATTGTACATCACCTTAATATGGTCATGTGGTTTATATAATAAAGTCACTTTCTCATTTGTAAGCTTCAAAATATAATGTGATGATATGTCATAAAAAGATGCATAATTAATATTTTTTCTGCTTTTTTGTATGATGACTTGCTCCTTTTTTTATTACATATATATATACTTCAAAAGATAAATAAAGAGCTGCTGAACCAACGCCTCTTATGTTTTGTGCTGGTAGAGTTCCCTTAAGTGGATACCAGATGGTATGCAGGGTTGTCATATAAAAAAATCAAATACCGCTACATTGACAACAACACTTAAGTAAACTGCATCTTTTATTGTCGACATGTTTCGCCGATTAGATCGGCTTCATCAGGACAAAGTATACAAAATTAGAACCCCTGAAGTACAAAATAATGGTATCATGTATGTGATGTCATAATTGTCCATTGTTGACGTTGCAATGGGATACTCTATATCATTATGTAATGTTGAACAGAAAATGAATCAAACATAGTACAATGCAAATGAAGTTACTAAATTTAGAGTTAATCTATAATTTTTCGAATTGTCTTTAACTTTAAAATAGTTGTAAACTATTATAATGGTAAGTGTATAAATAAAATGTGTTTTTAAATAGAAATTAAATTTGTGTAACATGAATGTAAGTACAATGTCAGTGTACAGTTTTATAAAGTTTCTTCCTAATTTGGACAACACTTATAGGGCACACCCCTACCACTTCGACTGGGTTCCCTTTGGCCAGAGGTACTACTTCCAATCGCGTCGGGAATGCTGTAAAGTGGTTTACTGTCGCAAAATTTCTTGGCAATGTTGGTTGAACTGGAAATGGTGGTGGGAAGGATTTATGTTCTTTGTATCTTACTTCTTTTAACTTTAATTTCCTGCAGGTTTTAAATAGTACTGGAAATCTATCTTGGCTGTTTTGTGTCATCTCCATTTACTTTTGAAAGATCCTTTTTAAGGTTTCACACTAAAATAATTTTACATTTAATTTTCTGATGGCACAGAATGATGGTACATATAAATCTTGATATATTGGCCGTCCTGTTGTAGGAATGTAGTCCTCTGTTTGTTCTTCATATAAGTTTCCTTTTGTTTGGTGGTTTCTTGGCAGTAATTGTTGGTATCAGTTGTTTGTTGGCTTCTTGGAATTCTTCGTTCTTGCTCGGTATAGAGATGGCCGTGGGGTCGGCGCTGTGTGGTATAGGCGGATCCGAGGATGCAGGGGTTCAGATGGAATATCAAAAGATAAATAAAGAGCTGCTGAACCAACGCCTCTTATGTTTTGTGCTGGTAGAATTCCCTTAAGTGGATACCAGATGGTATGCAGGGTTGTCATATAAAAAAATCAAATACCGCTACATTGACAACAACACTTAAGTAAACTGCATCTTTTATTGTCGACATGTTTCGCCGATTTACTTCAAAAGAGTAATTTTTATGATATACATAAAATAATACTGATAAAAGGAATGTTTTTTTAAAAATTGGTTGAAAGTTAAAATAAACAAGAATGTGTCCTCAGTACACGAATGCCCCACTCGCACTATCATTTTATATGTTCAGTGGACCGTGAAATGCAGGTAAAATCTCTAATTTGGCATTAAAATTAGAAAGATCATATCATAGGGAACATGTGTACCAAGTTTGAAGTCAATTGGACTTCAACTTCATCAAAAACTACCTTGACCAAAAACTTTAACCTGAAGCGGGACAGACGGACGAACGAACGAACGGACGCACAGACCAGAAAACATAATGCCCCTCTACAATCGTAGGTGGAATGCCCCTCTACTATCGTAGGTGGGGCATAAAAATATAATATCAGTTTTATTTCTACATTAATTAAATAAGAATATCATGTGGTGTCTACACAATAAAGAGTAGAATTTTGTTTTATATTTAAGGTAAATCATGAAACCAGCTTATTTTTGTTTCAACCTGTAATTATTAAATTTTTTTAGCTCTTCATCATCATCAGTAGAGGACAGGGCATTACAATTTACCCTTGTCCGACGTATGACTGTAAAATGGTTTTCATTTTTTCTGATTTTAATTTGCCTGAACCAAATTCTATAAAACTTATACACAGTGCTTTATATATAACAACAAAATACATATCAAGTTTGATTTGCGATGTGTCAATTTTACCACTGTAGAGTTATGCCCCTTTATTACTTCATTATGCAAGCAGGGGCATTTATCTGTGTTCCATGGACACATTCTCCATTTTATTCTTAAGAGGATTCAAATCAATCACAAAATGTGTTGTTTGTATTTACTTTTGAGGAGAAATTGGGTCAAAACATAAGTCTCTATGCATTATAATGTTGGATAAAACTTGAGAATTCCTAAATATCTAAAATTACTTAATCTTGACGTAAATTTTTATATGTCCTGAAAATCCAAATTTTTTACTATTCACTATCCACAAAGTAGATATGACCTGTTAATATGTTCTCTGTACATAGATGTCCAACCTCAATTCTTGTGGTGTCCCAAAAGTGAATGATTAGTTTGATGACATAAACTATTAGATATTATTCATTGACGTGATGATACACATCCTATTGTCAGATAAACACCTATCATTAAATTTATAGTAAAATCAGGAGATGACTCTTATTAAACATCCTTAGAGGAGGGGGTGGGTGATTTGAGGTAATCTGAACCTTGATGTATTTGTGACAGCCTTATTCTGATAGTGGGCAAACTTGAGTCCATTTTCATCTATTATCATTAATGTCTTTTTTTTAAAAGGCATTTAAAAGTCTTGAGTTTGACAAAACTTACATGGACAAAGTGTGATTCCTATAAACCTCTCCCCCTATTAAAATTTCCAAGGGAGGTTATCAAAGACTTCAGCCCCTTTTCAAAAAAGGTGAAACTATATGTTCAAGTCATAAGCCTAAGATCATTTTGAAGTTTGACATTACTTGGGTCATGATTAATGAAAATCCAACATTGAGTTTCAAATATATCTTGACAGATTTTTTCTTCTTCATAATTATTATCTCCAATTTATTAACAAGACTTGATAGACAACTTATGACTGCTGGCCTTAAAGGCTGACAGTCTTAACATTGACTTCAGGACTTTCCAACATTGTTTCCTGAAGAAACAAAGATAAAGTCTAAATAGAAAGGCCAGTTTTGTGTAAAATAATTGGAAGCATGTAATATCACACATCAATTTCCAATCTCCATTGCTTTCATAAACAATCGGAGATAAATCATTTGTTAGAAACAACAATCCACCTTACAACTGCTGTTATTTCTGGAAATCCCATGCCATCTAAAATATCATGCAATCTATTTAATGAAAGTTTCTTGGCAAAGATGGAAATAGATTACACTAATTATCAATTTCTTTGATCAGTGAAGAATTTCACATTTGATGGAAGGATTGACATGAACATTGGCAAAAAATAAAATATTGCTGGCACTGATGAAAATGGTGTCAGTTATATAACTAATGGAATAATTTATATAAAGGTGGGTTAAATTCAGGAGAATGAACCACATATAAGTTACTTTTGTGCTGAATTTCCAAATGCTTTTTGAATAATAAAGCTTATGTCAATTTTCATAAAAATTTGGCATTGACTCAAAGAAATCTTTTGTGCATGCTTTTCATCTATCTATAATCATGAAAATGCAGAAAGCTTTATTCCTCTCTTAAAGGAAATACAATGAATTTATTATAACTTAGAGGGGCCCTGGTAGCCAAGTGGTCTAAGCTAAGTCTAACTACTGTATAACTAGCCACTGTCAACACAGAGTTTGTTAGCTCAAATCCAGCATTCTGCAGGCGAGCTCGACTCATATCTTAGTTAACTAGGATTGTCAGTATTTTCTACCAAAGATTGAACCTCTGGGCTGTCCAGCTTCCTCTACCAATAAAACTTGTCACCACAAAATTGAATCATAGTGCTAAAAGTGGCATTAAACACCAAATCAATCAATAGTATGACTTTGTGAAGAATCATTTTTGGTAGATGAAACTTATTGTGTTGTTGTTTCATGAATATTACGATACATATCTTTGTTTATTCATACTTAATAGTAACTAACTGCAGATGAATGGCTAGGAAATGGTCAACAACAAGTAATTTTAAAGGACCTTCCAGCAGTTCAGAATTAAGCCAAATACAGAAGATCTACCTCCAGCTGAGAGATTTAAAGTTTTTATCTTGTGATTCAATAGGTGCAACAATGTGCATAGGTATAATTATAAGACAAAGGTTACTATTAGTTTAGTATAACATCGATATAAATATGATACCTTTCAACTGGAAAGCAAGAATGACTTATAAACTTTTCAATAAATGCAAATGTATTTACTGTCAGCTGGACTAATATAGCCAAAAGGTGAACTTAACCAATTTTTGTCAGAATACGCTATACGTTTATCTACATGATTTTTTACTGTTATTTTGGATATAACGTAATTTCAAGGGACCCTTGCAAGGGATCTTATCACTAAATTTCTCTTTTTTTATATATATTAATATTTCATTACATTATCTCATATTTCAAGATAAAAATACAAAAAAATCACATATCAGTTATTTTAATATCCACTGAGTGCATTTAAATGTAACTTTTACATTGTTAATAAATACGGGCAACCCCAATGAACTTAGTTAACAAATAAACAAAAAGGTCAAGGCCAGTAGGTGTAGCTATACATCAATATCTAAAATACATTTGCGTGGTACTTATTAATATCAGTTACCTTGTGTTCATATATTTGTGTTCAAAAATGATTTTGTATACCTTTATCAAGTAAAAATTCTTCAGATAACATAATCTTCTGGAAATGATATGGGTATATATAATATTTGGATATATAAAGAAGTTTGGACCAAAAGGTATATAGAATGACGTCAAAGATAAAAACTCACCAAGAACTTTGAACAGTACAAATGGCTTAAAGTATTTCATAAATTATAAAATGTTGGACATTTATAAATTGTCCAGACCATGTTAAGATCTCTAATCGGATATTTGATAAGAACCAATTGTGCTAAGTCACTGGTCAGAAATTCCTATAAGTAACTTGAATACTGGACAAAAGCCATGTCCAGAAAATAATGAGACCTAATTTAGCTACAAAGAAGTCCATTTGAAATTTATGTGACAAGTTTGATAAAGCACCCACGATACTTAATCTTACATCAAGTACTTTCTACAAAAAGTACTCTTAAAATCAAATTATTTACATGTCACCGAATATTTTTAAAATGTTTAACATAAATAAGCTTTCAATATATAAACTGGTTCACTAACAATGAAATCTATTTTGAGAAGAAGATTCATATCTTAAAATCATTATTTTATTTAAATGAAAAGAAACAAGAAACAAGTCTCTCACTTTTTCATTGGATTGCAATCTCTTTAACATCCCCCCTTTTTGTTTCTTTCTCTTACATTTATATGCAAAAGATCAGGAAAGTCTATAACATGTTAGGACAATGATGATTTTTTTTTCAGAGAAAATTTACAATGTGTGTTTGAAATTTCAGAAAGAGTGGCGCTAGAAATGGTAAGAATTTTAAAATGGTCAGAGGGTCGTATAAATATATGCCATTGTATACTAGAACAATTATCACATCTAAAAGCGCAAAATAATCTGTTCAAAATATATTAACTTAATACTGTCAAGTATGTTGAACTCTTTTCGAATTGACATGTTTCAAAAAGAACATCCTTATACCTCCCATCAGGTAACGGGAAGTCCTATATCAACTTGTACTAATTTGTTTACTAATATCCAAACTTTTGACCTTAGGGCAGGTTTAATCGGTACTTTGATAGTGGACTCTTCAATAACAAAAACAAATTACGCCTGTTTTAATATCATGGGACTTGACCGAATTCCTTAAAAATTTGGCTACTGACATGCAAGAATGAACTATAAAAAATAAGGAAATTTTTACATTTCAAATCATTGAATGAAACTTGTGCATATAAAAATTCAGCTAATGATATGCAGAAATGGATTCCTATCACTAGTGAGAAATCTAACAAATAAAATCAGTGAATGAATATAGTACAACTTAAATTTCGACTTCTTAGTAAAACTAGCAGGTATGCAAGAATAAATTCCTGTCAACAATGAGGAAATTTTTTATTGACAAAATCGGTGAATGAAACTTAACTTGAGCATCTATTTATAGCAGGAACAATAAACAACAGTACTTCTAACGTGTCTATATTTAGTCCTATATTATTGACAGCGCACACTTCATAAAGTAGATTTAATGGCTTTAATTTTTCCCTTCAATACCTTTTCTATTCTAGAACATAAACCAGGACATTGTGATCTCAATAATCTCTACTATTACTAATGGACAAAATATTGATTTGACCTTCACACAATATTGGAAATGAAAATTATATATCTTTTTAACATTAGTAGCAATTTGCCTTCTGTTATTTTAAGTACAATCATGGCATGGACTATCTCCTAGCGAGTTTAACTATTTGTCACATTTATATATAAAAAAAAAATTTCCAATATAATTTGAAAAAAAGTGGAGAAGACATGTATGAGTCTAACCAATCAATGCACCATTGTGTAAATAATCATTGCTGGTCTATCTTGACAGATTTTCAGTTTCTGAAAGGCCTTTAACAAATGGACTGAAACCCTAGCTACCATTGAATACAGAAAATTTTTAAATTCATGAATTATAAATGTTTTTGAAATAATATACACTAAAGCATATAAAACTGTTTTTGAAATAATATACACTAAAGCATATAAAACTGTTTTTGAAATAATATACACTAAAGCATATAAAACTTGTGAATGATACATATAAACTGTTGCATGACACAGAAATATTTCTGGACTTGATGTAACTTATAGAACAACACAATTTCTAAAATTAAAATGGCAGTACTATTTAAAACATGTAGACTCTCCAAAACATTTAGTCATTGAACCATGAAGAAAGGTGCAGGGCCATATAACCTCAGTGGAAATGAGAAATGCAAAAATTAAAACAACTTCGTACTAAATACCTTCATCATTTTCATTGACTTATCATAAGATTCCATTTAACCTCATATTTTAATTGGGCTTTGCTCATTGATGAAGGCCCTACAGTGAGCTAATAGATGTTAATTTCTGTGTCATTTGGTCTCTTGTGAAGAGTTGTTTTATTGGCAATCAAACCACATCTTCTTTTTTATATTTAAAGTCAGCTATTTTATATGTCCCAGCTATTAAATGTTCATACAAAGATATATTTCTTTGAAATCAAACTTAACTATCAAAGATATTAACTGATTAAAACTGTAAATGACCTTGACCATAAAACAGAGTTATTTATATTAAATAGTTTTTAATTTTCTCCTTCATTTCCTGCAGATGTTACAATGTACATATTAAGTAAGTTCAAAAGTTCAGTGGAAGCAATTAACCTTGAAAAAGGAAATATTATTTCTGTTTTTGGTATGATTTCCTGCTTTTAACAACTACCTCCTTTAGCTAACAGGTGAGGTGAAACCAACATGTTTGACAACTTTTAAAGACAAGACTAACTAGTACACATTTTTGATTAGGGGCCAGCTGAAGACCACCTCTGGGTGCGGGATTTTCGTGCTGTGTTGAAGACCTATTGGTGGCCTTCAGCTGTTTTCTGCTTTTTGTTCGGGTTGTTGTCTCTTTGACATATTCCCCATTACCATTCTTAATTTTAACTGGAATTATGATTCAAGAATAATATCTTCCCTTGTTGGTACATGTACAGATTTATTTAAACATTTTAAATATATTTCTATTTAATTGATAAATTATATTTAGTAGATATATTTTAATTTTGTCACTATAAACATTTCAAATTTTTGATGTTATCAAATAATTTATGTATTGCTATTTTCAGTAATCCTCAATCATATTTATGGTTTAAACACAACCTCTTTGTAGCAAGTTATAGTTAACAAGTTATATCTAAGATACAGAGAACATTAAAATTGAGGTTTATCTTAAAATGTCAGCAGAGTTTCTTCATCATTCATGGAAGGTTTTTCTAATTTGTTATATTGTTGTTGAAGAAAATTATAATATAATTGACCAGAAAGCAAATATTTGGTCAACCAAGGAGGTTATATTAGAAGGAGAGAGGACGAAAGACGATAATTACACATAAAATGTTACCGACTTTTCTGTAAGTGGGTGTTAATTACTTGAGATCGACTCTGTCACAGAGGGAGATTTTGTCCTAATTACATACCCGAGTAAGAACGGAAACACCCGAGGTGTCATAAACTGACCGGAAATATAATTATTGATATATTAATACGATTTTTTTGTGATATTTTTATTAAGTAATTAAAAATTAAAGTTTTATGCTAAAAGTTAACTTCTAACCAATAGAAATGAAACGAATATCTGTCTTATTGCCGTCAATGTTAAAACCAACAGAAAGCACCTTTACGTTGTACCCGATAAATTTCTCTATGTTTCAATTGCAAATATTCTTTCCGGTCGTTACCGGTCACCGTAACTAAAGTACTTTGCATATTCGTATATTTTCTATGATTATTACCTGCCAATTCTCATCAACAGGAATTGACAGGTGAAGCGAAAATCTTTGTTAAAAGCAATGTAGTGTTGAATAAAAATCGCACACCAACTTTCCTTTAAACCCTCATAACTTTGTCATTTCTTCATCTTTTTTCACGGTAGACAGACGATTGATTTTGAAATTGCGCGTCCAATCTTTTTCCATATCAAAAACACCTATATACTGCATTGTTACCAAAAATACTCCTGAACTTTAATGACCCACTCACTGATAACAACCACGTGACATATGAGATTTATCTATTAGCCCGAACTGCTCGCGGTAACAGCCCGGTACATCAGAGGGCCATGTCAAGTGGGTGATAAACATGTCGGTTTCTTTATATTTTTATCATTTTTCTCTGATCGAACTGCTATCCTGGGGATGTTAATTTTGTTTCAAGCAGAGTGTTCACTCTCCTTCTAATATAACCTCCTTGGGTCAACATATGGAGTTTGAAAATTTCAACAATGGTGGTCATACATGTATAAAAATAAGCAACATTATTAGTAACTGTCATTTGAATAAGATAATGTCAACAATTTTCATGGCATCAATTCACAATTGATACTATGAAATCTTATGTGCAAGCGGCAGACCACTATGCCAAATTTAAAATGTAAAAAAGATAAGACCTTGTTTTCTGTCTAACAGTTTCATAAGAAATTTAGAACAGTGATAACAAAATTATATTTAAAGCTCTGACAGCATCAATTGATGATTTGATGGTAGCATTAATACCTGCTTACTGGTTCCCTAATGCAATTTGCCAGAGAGCTTTAAATACAATACAGTTATCTCCTAAATAGTGATAAATTACACACAAAACAATTGCTTTATCATGATTAAAGATTCATCAGAAAAATAAATAGCCAAGTATAAACATGTATCCTCCATCCTAGATGAAATAAAATGACACTCTTAATCAGTCAATGAGTGAGGTATTCTATATCAACTTTCAACTTGATAACCCACATATAGAGATAGGATAACCCTCACACTTCTTTGTTTACATACATGTCCAAATATGATAAATTATTGTGAAATAAATATTCAAGGTAACAAAAGTGCATTTCGTATGAATAAAAGGAGAGGTGAGATACAAAAAAAATCTAACAAGATAGCCTTGGCCATCCTATCTACACAGAAATTTACAGGTCAATATATAGTCTTCAACAATGGAAATTTTTTATACAATATTTTTGTCAAGTTAAAAAAATCACCTGAGTATATGAATGATCATGAGTCATCAAATTTTATTTATCAGATTCAAGGTTTCATCAAATTTAATTTATCAGATTCAAGGTTGCATCTCAATATGTAATACAGATCTGCAATCAACACAAGTTGTTATAACATGAGCAACACGACGGGTGCCACATGTGGAGCAGGATCTGCTTACCCTTCTGGAGCACCTGAGATCACCCCCAGTTTTTGGTGGGGTTCGTGTTGCTTATTCTTTAGTTTTCTATGTTGTGTCATGTGTACTATTGTTTGTCTGTATGTCTTCTTCAATTTTAGCCATATCATTGTCAGTTTATTTTCGATTTATGAGTTTGACTGTCCCTCTGGTATTTTTCGCCCCTCTTTTAGTACACCACAATCCCCCTCCCTTCTTATCCAGTTGTCATATGACAAGAATAGTGTCTAACGCATTATCCAGACATGCAATCATAAAGGAAATTTAAGTACTTGGTTAACATTTAAATTTGTGGTTTACCACAAACCCATGAAAATTGGTACTATGAATTCATTAATATTCATGGGATACCAATTTTTGTTGATTTTGTGGGTTTAGGTGAACCACAAATTTTAATATTCAATGAAGAAGGAAATTTTTATAAGACTGCAGACATTGGAAAA